>NC_072020.1:30636696-30979196 GCF_027791375.1 Indicator indicator
AAAGGTGATTGGGAGGTTTGAGCTAAATACCTCAATCTAGTTGGGGGGGGGGGGGGGGTGTGGAGAAAGGAAAAGGGGATTTTCTTTTTTCTTATCTGATTTTTTTTTTCCCCAGATTTAATGAGCTTTTCTGTCAGGTCTTATTTAGGCTGAGCAATGCGACCTGTAATAACTTAACACTGCCTAATAGGATGGCATATTGAGTGTGGATTGCTTAGCACTACATAATCGCCAAGTTTCACTGAGAGTAAGAAGTCATATTGTTAGCACAGTGCTTGGAGGGAGGAGAGGCAGGCAAGATACATATTATTTAGGTGCATCTTTATAACACAGTTCTGTCTATACCACATTGACAGCAGAATTATTCCTCAATAACTTCATGGGTGGCACTGTTAACAAAGACACAGATTCCTCAACTCCAAGAAAATAGGAAGCATAAATACTTCCAGCTCTTTACACAGAATCCCAGAATCAACCAGGTTCGAAGAGACCTCCAAGATCATTAAGTTCAACCAATCACCCAGCCCTATCTAATCAACTAGACCATGGCACTAAGTGCCTCATCCAGGCTTTTCTTAAACACTTCCAGGGACATTGACTCCACCACCTCCCCAAGCAGCCCATTCCAGTGGCCAATCTCTCTTTCTGGGAAGAACTTTTTTCTAGTATTAAGCTGAAACTTCCTGTGGCACAGCTTGAGACTGTGTCCTCTGTCACTGGTTGCCTGGGAGAAGAGACTAACCCCACCTGGCTACAACCTCCCTTCAGGTAGTTGTAGAGAGCAATGAGGTCTCCCCTGAGCCTCCTCTTCTCCAGGCTGAACACCCCCAGCTCCCTCAGCCTCTCCTCATAGGGCTGTGCTCCAGAACCCTCAGCAGCTTTGTTGCCCTTCTCTGGACACGTTCCAGTACCTCAACATCTCTCTTGAATTGAGAGGCCCAGAACTGGACACAGGACTCAGGGTGCAGCCTAACCACGGCTGAGTCCAGGGCAGAATGACTTTCCCGCTCCTGCTGGCCACACTACTCCTGATCCAGGACAGAAGTTCTCATTTGTGAGCTTGTTTAATAATGTGTATGTTTCAGGTTTTTCTGACAATCTATCTGTCAAGGGTTCAGTTCTGAAGAGTGCCTTTCTTGTGCAGCATCCTGCTGTTAAGGCACTGGTAAAGCCCAGGCAAACTGGACACAAATTTCATTTTACTTTCACGTCAAGAGCCCATTGGAGAGATGTGTCTTAGAATATTAGTGTCTTCAGCAGCACAGCCATTAAAGCAAGCACACAGGGAATCACCCATCTGCACAGGCTTAAGGGCAAAAACATTGCTGCAGAAGATGATCTGCAGGCTCATGTAGCTATTTATGTGGCTCCTAGCAAACTGTGACTAAAACTCATGGCTTGCAGATGACAAGTCACTGCGCTAGACTGGCAAGTTCTTTCAGGAAACCAAAGCAGACACAGTGGCAATCAGGCTGCATTACCCCAGGCCTGCAGTCCCAGTGCAGTGCAATGGCTGCAGGAGAAGAGATTGATTCTAGAGACAATGTCAGTGGGCAGAGCCATCGTTTGTTCATGCCACGTATTCCTTATTCACATTTCTTCCGTTTGGTCATGAATCATGAATACGGTGATTAAGGGCAGCGCTGCCTTCCCCAGGTTATGAAGATCTATAAACATATGGTGCTACTTCATTATGCAATGGACTACAGCTCCCAAAGTGAGCAACTAGCAAACTCAGTCAGCTCAAACTTCTCCATGCAGAGCTCTTGGGACTGACGACTCTGGGATGTCTGTGCTCTGCCGACAATTTGAGGATTGGTGCTCCTGCAGCTGCTGCAGGGGAGCTGCACCAGCAGTGTAGTTGTGCCTTAGGGACTGGGAGACAGAAGTCTGGCTTTGCACTGCCTGTGCAAATAAACCCAAGCCCTCTCACCTTTGCTGTGGAATGAGTCTGTCAAACCTGGAGTAAAGTGAAAAAAAACCCAAGCTAACAACTCCGTTAAAATAGGTAACGGTCAATTACAAATTAATTTTTATTATCTTGAGTACTTCCAAATAAACCAAAACTTGAGACTTGTAATCTGTACCCATTGGTCATTATTTGCTTGTAATTCAAGAACCAACAGTTTCAAATATGACTGGTACTTCCAGCATAAGCTGTTGTTTGTCCATTGACTTTATAGTTTCTGGAAACTTTTTAATGAGTAGATACTGAAAATTAAGCTTCCCATCATTCAAATTGTATAACTGGACAGAAGTATGTTTGCAGTCACTGGCTGATTTTAAACATCTTGGCTTTGGAGAAGGGAACCCTGTTCAAAACAGTTAAGATTATACCATAAGAAAAAAAAATATATAAGAAATAATTGGCAGCAGAAAGGAGGAATTCACCTTTCTGTCAATAAACTGTTATCCATAGCAAGTCTCCATTTAGGCAATACTTGTTCCTCTGATGCACTGACTTGAGGCACAGCCTACTCATTGAAGTGACTGCAAGCAGAAACAGTTTGGTTGCTCTGGTCACAGCATAACACATTCAGGAGCAAGGTTTTCCCTTCCTCACTCTAGCTTTAGGATAATACCTTCTCTCATTACCCCTTTAAAACTACCGACAGCTGAGACAGCGATTACCTAAGAAGAGCATGGAAGGGAAGGGAAGGGAAGTGGAAGCAGCTTCTATGCATGGCAGCAATTTTCACATGTGTGATGCCTTCTGGCGCTGTAGATGAGCAGGCTGCACTTAGTGGAAGTGTGAACAATCACCTTTGCAGGGCTTCAAGTGTAGCATCTGGGGTGCCACACATGCCTATGTGAAGCTCTAAGTTTTGTGAAGGGTCAAATACTGTTGTCCTCTATACCATGGTGAGCTAAGCCTCTCTGTCTTTTCTGTTTCTCTGTCCTTTTATGTATACAGGTAAACCAAAGAAAGGCTTTGAAAGATGCCAGCACTAAAGTGGTTTAGGCTGTACTTTTGATGAGGAATTGAGGAAATCTTCCTTCATCAGCAAGCTGTAGAGCAAGACTCACTGGCTGCTTGGGATGATGGGAAGACACTGCCAAACTCATGCACAGAGAGAGATGCAGATTGAGGGAAGCAGTTGTGGAAACATCCTAATGGGGAGGAAAGCAGCACTGTGTGTGCAAACATATGCATCTAAGCTTTACCCAAAGCCCCTGGAAAACACTAGAGAGACATGATTCTGAGATTCTCCCTGAGATTTCCTATGTATCAATGCAGAAACTTCTGCTGGTAGAAAGCTGTAAGCATGACTGCTGCATGCTTGCTATGGTGCAGCCTGCATTCAGGGTGCTCTGCTCTTTTCCTTGTGATGGTAGCCTGATGTATTCTTTGCACAGGTTTTTCTATGCAATCTGAATACTCCAGTGGGGGTGATTCCAATTTTGGGCCATATTCAGCAGCCAGCACAGCGCTGGAAATTATCACTGCAATGCAAACACCTGGCAAAGTGAGCTGAAGTGCACCTCTAGTGTTGTGAAAACTAATTTTCAGGATATCGACGATCCTTGCAATCAAGGAATATTTTTGTCAATGGGGCCTTATTACACTGCTCTCTATGCTGCAGTTGGGGAATTGGTGTAGGGGGACTTCATGTAACTTTTGATTGGACACCTGAAAGAGAAAATAATTTGCTATTACAACTATACATGCAATTCAGTAGGAGAAAATTATGCAGGAACCTTTGGAATTTTCAAGACATTTGCTTGGCCTCAGAGTCATGACCTGTTTACTTTTCCTATTCCATGGACAATTTCATTTTGACTTTCAAAATGTTTGAGAGAATTGAACGTTAAGCTGGAGGTTAACAGAAAGGAGATAATTTTCTCTCTACTTTTTTTTTTTTTAATGTGAGAAATTTGACTATGAACAAATTCAATTAATATAAGTAGTAGCATTTACAAAGACCTCTAAGAAGATCATCGAATCACAAAATCAGTCAGAGTTGGAAGGGACCACAAGGATCATCTAGTTCCAACCCCCCTGCCATGGGCAGGGACACCTCACACTACATCAGGCTGGCTAGAACCTCATCCATCTCCAGGGATGGGGCCTCAACCACCTCCCTGGACAACCCATTCCAGGCTCTCACCACTCTCATGGGGAAGAACTTCTTCCTCACTTCCAGTCTGAATCTACCCCTTTCCAGCTTTGTTCCATTCCCCCCGTCCTGTCACTACCTGATAGCCTAAAAAGTCCCTCCCCAGCTTTCTTGTAGCCCCCTTCAGATACTGGATGGCCACAAGAAGGTCACCTTGGAGCCTTCTCTTCTCCAGACTGAACAGCCCCAACTCTCTCAGCCTGTCTCCACAGGAGAGGTGCTCCAGTCCTCTGCTCATCCTTGTGGCCCTTCTTTGGACATGTTCCAGCATGTCCAGATCCCTCTTGTAATAGTGGCTCCAGAACTGATGCCTCCTAGGTTTTTTTTTTTTTTTTGGCTAATGTGTTCTAGTACAAGTTTTGGACATTGGTTCAATGATGTAGAAATTCACCTTTGCTCTTCTAGAAAGGCTCCCTATGTGAAGGGAGCAGACACAGGCTCTGCACTGATGTATGCACTTTACATAGCCATGCTCCTTCTCATGCAGCCAGTACTGCTTCTAGATAAGCATCAGCCATGTGTTTAATGTGGTTTATCTCCAGAACATGTACTGAACATTCCCTAATTAACCTTCACACCTCTAGTAAGAGAAGAGGGAATTTAGTTATTGTCTTCATTTTACAATCTGGAAAAATGAAAAAAAAAAAAATCTGTAAGTTTAGGTGAGAATCAGAAAGAAAAGAATAGCAGATTTCTAATTTTTCATTCAAGAGTGATTTTTTTTTTTTCAATTCAATTTCATGGTGTGATGTAGGTAGCCTGAAAAAAACTCTAAAAAATAGCAGACGAATGGAGGACCACTGAAGAGTGAATGGGGGAAATCTAGAGACAAGTCTAGCTCTGATGAACATGGGAACAGTCCCTTTATAGGATGTTAGGGGTTGGAAGGCACCTCGGGAGATCGAGGCCAACTCCCCCTGACAGAGCAGCAAGATAGAATCTAGTGCAGGTCACACAGGAACACATCCAGATGGGTCTTGAAAGTCTCCAGAGAAGACTCCACAACCTCTCTGGGGAGCCTGTTCCAGTGCTCTGGGACCCTCACAGTGAAGAAGTTCCTCCTCATGTTGAGGTGGAACCTCCTGTGCTGGAGTTTCCACCCCTTGCCCCTTGTCCTATCCCAGGGTGCAACTGAGCAGAGCCTGTCCCCTCCCTCTTGACCCCCAGCCCTCAGATATTTAGAAACATTGATTAAATCCCCTCTCAGTCTTCTCTTCTCCAGACTAAACAGCCCCAGGGCTCTCAGCCTCTCCTCACAGGGCAGTGCTCCAGTCCCTTCAACATCCTTGTAGCACTCTCTTGGACTCTCTCCAGCACATCCCTGTCCCTCCTGAACTGGGGAGCCCAAAACTGGACACAATGTTTCAAGTGAGGTCTCACTAGGGCAGAGTAGAGGGGGAGGAGAACCTCCCTGGATCTGCTGCACACACTCCTCTGAATGCACCCCAGGACCCCATTGGCCTTCTTGCCCCCCAGGGCACATTGCTGTCCCATGCAGAACTTGTTTTCCACCAGCACTCCCAGGTCCTTCTCCTTGGGGCTGCTCCCCAGCAGATCACCTCCCAGCCTGTACTGCTGCAGTTTATTCTTCCTTCCCAGATGCAGGACTCTGCACTTGTCCTTGTTGACCCTCATTAGGTTCCTCTCTGCCCAGCTCTCAGTCTGTCCAAGTCTCACTGAATGGCCTCACAGCCTTCAGGTGTCTCAGCCAAGCCTCCCAGTTTGGTATCCTCAGCAAACCTGCTGAGCAGACACTCACTGTATTTGCACTGTGGAAAAAGAGGACTAGAAGAGGTGAAGATGATGTGGAAAAGACAGGGATGAAGAATAAGATCGTGTTGAGGAGCCTAACGCATGAGTGTGCGGAGATTTTAGAAGACTTGAACCTGTTGGAGGGGAAGGAATCCTGGCACAATGCTCTGTTTGTAAAGCATACATACACTTTGTAGTATCAGCATGTGATTGTTTATGGCAAGAATTCTTGACTGTATCTGTCAGGCAGGATATTACCTTCCATGTTTTCTTTCTACAGATGGCTGTTTCTTCAGTTGAGAAGAACCACATATAGCCACTCATAGCTCACTAAAGGCTTGAGATTGCAGTGATATGGTTAGCTCTTTCTCTCTTGTTCCACATCCTGCCCCCCAAAAAGGTTAAGAAAACTACCTAAAATAATGTTGAAGTGCTTGCAGGCTGAGCTGCTACAGCACATTGATGTGTGCTGCCTGTGACAATGCTGTCTCTGTGCATGATAACATTGCCTTCTTCCATGCTGATGGTAAGAAAGAAACAATGAGCAGAAGTTCATTCAATTAGAACCCCAGAGGGGAACCTTGATGCCTTTTCTTGGATCCTTACTGTTAGGGCACTCCAGCTAGTGCCAGCAATGGTTTATCTCACTTCTCTTGATTTCATTCCCTGGGAAGTTGTAATGATTTATTATTACAGTAGAACTTACCATACATTATTTTTTTGTTTACTAGCCTGGAAAGGCCAGTGTGCAGTAAGGGAAGGCATGGATTTTCAGCTGACTGGCTCTGCTGTCTTGGTTCTCCATGTGGGGTAGTCTACCCAGCTCTGAAACTGGAGGAGGCTATCTCATGCCTAATGCACAAAGTTGTCCCACCGCACTTGAGGCATCTGGCCAAGGGATCTCTGGAGTTTTGCAGCTGCTAAATGGCTCAGCTCCACACCGACCTTGCTTCTACCATAGTGGCCTTGAAGGCTCAGATTTGACCAACTTCAGGATAATGTAGTAGTCCAATAAACACTTTGTATCTTCCTGAGGAGATTTTAGGGTTTAAATGCTGATCATATCTCTTAATGTTAGAAATGCTGTTTTGTGAAGAATGTGCTGGACATTGCAAGTTTTACTGAATAATGAAATGAGAGGCCAATGCAGCTGTCTGAGATCAGGGAATAGACGAGGTGAACCAATTATTCTCCTTCCAGCCACAAAAAGTCTGTTTGTATATGAGTTATGTAACCCAAGCTGACACTTCACCAGGCAATACTTCAGCTGGAAATGATGAACACCTTTCCCACCTCGCCTCTCATGCTGTTTATCAAGTCTAGGGATACAAAAATACAACTTTGAGGGTAGGTATAAAGAGTTTTTAAGAGCCAGGTTGAGAATCTGTGTTGATATTGAATTCACAGGTAGCTTAAAGACAACTCTGTCTGGCCTGAACAAAAGTGAGGGTCATGTATCAGTATGTAAAATGAAAAAGGCATACCAGAGTTTTTATGTAGAGGTGTTAATTAAGTGTATTTAAATAATTTTCAAGTTGTATGCTACTGAATGCCTTAGTAGCTGCTTGAATCAAAATTCATACAGATTCACAGATTGCGTTGGGCTGTAAGGGAACCTCAAAGATCATCTTGTCCAACCCTCATACAGTGAGCAGGAACACCTCCAACTAGATCAGGCTGGCCAGGGCCACATCAAGTCTGATCTTGACTGTCTCCAGGGATGGGGTCTCAACCATATCCCTGGGCACCCTGTTCCAGTATTTTAACACTCCCATTGTACAGAACTTCCAATGTCCAACCTAAATCTACCCTGCTCCAGTTTCAAACCATTTCCCCTCATCCTGTCACTACAAGCCCTTCTAAACAATCCTTCCCCAGCCTTTCTGTAGGTCCCCTTCAGATATTGAAATATAGCTATAAGGACTCCCCAGAGCCTTCTGTCCTCCAGGCTGAACAGCCCAAATTCTTTCAGCTCCATTCAGGAGAACTTGCATTGAACATGCTGCCAGGCACCCAGCTCTAAAGCTTTGTGCTTTGCAGAGGAAGAAAATCTTTATTGATGATCTGGATGAGGGGATTGAGTCAGTCATCAGTAAATTTGCAGATGACACCAAGCTGGGAGCAGGTGTTGATTGGTTAGAGGGTAGAAGGGCTCTGCAGAGGGACCTTGACTGGCTGGACAGATGGGCAGAGTCCAAGGGCATGAGATTCAACACGTCCAAGTGCCAGGTGCTGCACTTTGGCCACACCAACCCCATGCAGTGCTACAGGCTGGGGACAGAGTGGCTGGAGAGCAGCCAGGCAGAGAGGGACCTGAGGGTGCTGGTTGACAGCAGCTGAACATGAGCCAGCAGTGTGCCCAGGTGGCCAAGAAGGCCAATGGCATCCTGGCCTGGATCAGGAATAGTGTGGGCAGCAGGAGCAGGGAAGTCATCCTGCCCTGTGCTCAGCACTGGTTAGACCACACCTTGAGTGCTGTGTCCAGTTCTGGGCCCCTCAGTTTAAGAAGGACATTGAGATACTTGAACATGTCCAGAGAAGGGCAACGAGGCTGGGAAGAGGTCTTGAGCACAAACCCTATGAGGAGAGGCTGAGGGAGCTGGGGGTGTTTAGCCTGGAGAAGAGGAGGCTCAGGGGAGACCTCATTGCTGTCTACAACTACCTGAAGGGAGGTTGTAGCCAGGAGGGGGTTGGTCTCTTCTCCCAGGCAACCAGCACCAGAACAAGAGGACACAGTCTCAAGCTGCACCAGGGAAGGTTTAGACTCAAGGTGAGGAGAAAGTTCTTCATGGAGAGAGTTGTTAGCTGTTGGAATGTGCTGCCCAGGGAGGTGGTGGAGTCACCATCCCTGGAGGTGTTCAAGAGGGGATTGGACGTGGCACTTGGTGCCGTGGTTTAGATAGTCATGAGGTCTTGGGTGACAGGTTGGACTTTGATGACCCTTGAGGTCTTTTCCAACCTTATTGATTCTGTGATTCTGTGAAAATAGAGTCTGGAAGGAGTAAGACTGTGGCCCTATTGCTCACCAGAGACATGTAAAAGTGCAAGGTACACAGTGGTACCAGGGTGATGTAAGGACTGCCAGGTGATGAGCAGCTGGGTCCAGGGCAGGCTGGGAATCCAGCCCGTGGAAGGGGTCAGCTCAGTGGAGTCTGGCAAACCCTGGGCTGTGCTGAAATGGAAGCCCCCAGATGTGTTGGGGTGGCAGGGATCAATGAGGCCCTGGGCCTCCTGTGCCCTGCCACACTGTGGGCGGTTGGAGGGTATTCTTGTGTCCCCACCACACTCTTTAGGAACCAGCTTTCCAAAATGTTCCCCTCAGTCCCCTTAGGACTGCTTTAGAACCATTTTTACAAAGCCGAACAAGGAGATGCTTTTTAGCTACTGCTCTGTCTCTACTCTCACATCTGCACCTTCAGAGTAACTGTTCTAAAGTAAAAAAGATGATATACAAAGATTCTGGTGAGGTGCGAATGGCAACATGATTGTAATATTCTTTTCAGATTTGGGGTTTATTAGCATGGTTATTAATGACAAGTCTGGAGTAATTATGCATATAATATTTTTGTTTTTTTTTTGTTGATAGTAGCATCATTGTCTCCTCAGAAGACAACCCAATGAAATGGCCAATTGGGCTGCAGGTTTCTCTTCTAGCTCCATCAGACTGAGAGGGGATTTAATCTATGTTTCTAAATATCTGAGGGCTGGGGGTCAAGAGGAAAGGGACAGGCTCTGCTCAGTTGCACCCTGTGATAGGACAAAGGGCAATGGATAGAAACTCCAGCATAGGAAGTTGCATCTCAACATTAGGAGGAACTTCACTGTGAGGGTTCCAGAGCACTGGCACAGGCTGCCCAGAGGGGTTGTGGAGTCTCCTTCTCTGGAGGCTTTCAAGCCCCATCTGGATGCATTCCTGTGTGACCTGCCCTAGGTTCTGTGGTCCTGTTCTGGCAGGGTGTTGAACTCGATCTCTTGAGTTCCCTTCCAGTCCCTAACATCCTGTGATGCTGTGATCCTGTGACCTCAACTGTTTCAGGCTTTATTATTTCCTCCATTTATGCTGTAAACTAAGGTTATGCTTCCATCTTTGACTTTATTTTTAAAAAACATTGGTGAATTTCATTTCCTGTGACAGCAGCAGCCTGGAAAACCTGTGCCTAGTGCTGCCTGGTGTCACTACTGGAGCAGGCTGAGAGGATATTTTTCTTTCCTGTGGGTGAGGGACCTGTAGGGATTAACAAAACAGTAAAGAATTCTTTTCTGTGGCCAGATTATAGTCTGATTAGAAATGTGTGAATTTCTGGCTCTAATTTACAGCCTCTGAATTTTCAGGAGCTATGGCTTTGAACAAATGCAGCAAAGAATGTGAAACTTCACTCTGGGCACCAAACTGCCAGTGGCTTCCCCAAAACATCAACGTGTTGACCCAGATCAGTAGAAAATTTCTCTCACACAGCACTTGATTTTAGGTTCACAGAAAGTTCACTTATCTGTCCATTGTGCTGAGGTTCTGAATTATAATTGCAGATTTGCAGCATTCTGATGTTATTGTCTCTAAACAACGCTGTATTTAGGCTAACTTGTGTCTGTTTCTGTGTTAGGTGTAAAAATAGATCAAAACCCCCCTTCTAGATTTACAACACCTGTTAGGATAATATTTGTCCTTTTACAGAAGCCTCTGCTTTCTGATGTCAAACCTGTGAAATAGGCTATTTTTTTTCCCCCATTTTGGTTATGTTTTCTTATCTTCATGTGCCAATGAACACAGCTAAGCTGTCAGGAGTCTTTAATTCAGTCAGAAACTAAACCATACATAGAATCATAGAATCAACAAGGTTGGAAAAGACCTCAGAAATCATCAAGTCCAACCTATCACCCAGCACCTCATGACTAACTAAACCATGGCTCCAAGTGCAACAGAATTGATATGATTTTGGGTCAAAGGATAAGGTTATTATAGGGTCACAAATAAAAGTGTTACTTAATAACATCTAGGCTTGCATTTTGGTCTTGAGGCTCTTATGCGACTGGGGCAGGGGGGGAAGTCGAAGCTTCTGGGCTCCACAGAAAGGACCACACCCCACTTACATCCATGAGCTATACAGACACCTTCTCTGCATGGGAAATTAAATCTTCATTGACAAAAACTGTTGAGAAAATAAAATATTGATCTTGCTTGTGAGACTTTTATGTTAGTCAATTAAATTAGTACAATACCTTTCCTACTAGTAAAATAAGAGTGCCATTACTATATGGAAATATAATGTTCCATAATATTTTTATTGTGAGATAGGGGATACCTCTTACAGCACTCAGAAGTACAGTTTATACATGACTATAAAGTTAGTTGTGATCCATAAACAGCAGATATAGATCTCAGATATAGCTTTGAAAATCAGTTTAAAGGAAAGTGCCTTATTTCTCTTTGCAATATCATATCAAAGTAGCATCATTTAAAAAAAAAATCCTCTTCTAATTTTTGTATACTGAAAGACAATGAAACATCCTCCTAATATTTAAATTGGAATATGAGTCTGACAAGATTTTTTTGCTACTGCGTCTTCTAAAATTAAAAAAAAAGATAACAAACCCAAACCCTTACTAAACTAATAATTATCCAGAATCCATGTCTACTGCAGCTAGACAAATAAATATCCAAATATAGGAATATATAAGTGGTTAGTGGAACATAAGGGACCTAATACAACTGAGATTTGGGCAGGAGGATATGTTGTGATATGACTATGCCTCTACCAAATGATGAGATGTGAATATGACTTGGCAGGTGCAAATGGCAACTGTGGCCTCCTTTTTTTTTTTTTTTTTTTTTTTACTAGGCTAGTTCTTCCTTTCCCCAAAATTGATACTTTCTTGGAAGTACCTCTGGACTCTGATGTGCTTAGAAGTGTATAAATAAGCAAGCTAGGTACTCAGCTGTGGGTACTTACTTATAGGTACACCTCTCACCCACTTTTTTTTTTTTTTTTTTTTTTTTTTTTTTTTTTTTTTTTTTGTGAGCTTTTACAGAACCAATTGATTCCATAACATAGACAGGAAGGTACTCCATTTTATATGAGTTGTCAGTAATGTGGAACATACCTACAAAACAATACAGAATTTTCATTTTAAAGGATGTGGTATATTATTTTAAGTGTGGAAACCTGGCACATCTTCTCATTGCAATTTCCTCTTGCCTTCCCTCCCCCTTCTAAACCATCCCTAATTTGCCCTAATAGGAAAACCAGAGTATATTTGTCTACTGGGATACAAATAGCAGCTGCTATTATGATCAGAGAGTTCATAACATCATTTAATAAAACAACTGTTAGGTTGTTTTGTTGATACATAGGAGAATATATCCTATACAGCTATCTTCCATATGTATGACCAGCCAGTGTTCAGTCTCATTTTCACCTTCTTTCAAAACATTGTTATTTCTTCTTCCCTGGGAGGTTTCCCTTTTAATCTGAAAAATGTGTTTCAAAACCCACCTGGATGTGTTCCTGTGTGACCTGGTCTAGGTGATCCTAAACTGGCCAGGGGATTGGACTGGATGATCTTTCAAGGTCTCTTCCAGCCCCTAACATTCTGTGATTCTACATCCCTTCTCTTTGAATGAGCTTGGCTATAGGTTCAGACTTTGCTTTTGACCATCTTGTTACCAGGAATGAAGCCTGCACCTTTGAGCAGTGTTGAAGGTTCTTGGTTTTGACCATCTTGTAACCAGGAATGAAGCCTGCACCTTTGAGCAGTGTTGAAGGTTCTTGGTTTTGACCATCTTGTTACCAGGAATGAAGCCTGCACCTTTGAGCAGTGTTGAAGGTTCTGGGTTTTGACCATCTTGTTACCAGGAATGAAGCCTGCACCTTTGAGCAGTGTTGAAGGTTCTGGGTTTTGACCATCTTGTTACCAGGAATGAAGCCTGCACCTTTGAGCAGTGTTGAAGGTTCTGGGTTTTGACCATCTTGTTACCAGGAATGAAGCCTGCACCTTTGAGCAGTGTTGAAGGTTCTGGGTTTTGACCATCTTGTTACCAGGAATGAAGCCTGCACCTTTGTGCAGTGTTAAAAGTTCTTCATTACAGAGCTGTCTTCCTCAACAAAGCATAAGGGACAGGCATCAGGACTGAAGTCTTGTTTTTCAATGATGGGAGAGGCTTTTGCAGATGATACTTCAGCTATCAGTTTGGAAGCACTCCTCAAATTAGTTTTCAAGACAGATGACACACCCAAAGAATGAAATCATCCAACTCCAAAATGTAAGATGGGTTGCAGGAGCATACTTAAAAAACTGATCATGTCCTCAATCTTTCCCAGTGTACAAAAACCCCCCAACTATTTAATTCTTCTTATTTTTTTGTTATTTGCAAGAATAAACTGTTTGTGTCAGGGGCAAAGGCCTTTATGAAAATTGGTGCAATTTGATAAATACATTAGAGAAGGAGTAAACATTTGTAATGGTAGCAGTTAAAGCACTGAGTGCAGAGCAGAGAAAGGCTCAGCAAGTGAAAGATGTTTCTAGTGATGGCATGTATAAATTGCCCACATAGTCTATGTTAGCTCACCCACCTCTCCAGCTACCTGTGAGATGTGGACCTATTTCTCTTGAGGGGCTAAGGTCAGAGAATTGTCCACCTCCCTGAAATGGTCATTGTCCATAAACCTTTCAATAAATAATAAACACAAGTTGGTTGGTTGGTTGCTTGTTTGTTATATAATTATTATTACAGCTTGCTTTGAGTGACATTTGGGTGAAGAGTTTTCAATTGTTTCTCAACTTCTAAGTCATCCAATACTATCACTGTTTTGGACACTGAAACCTTTGATAATAGCAAAAAAATACACAAATATTTAAAGGGCTATATTACACTTTGAAGGGGGAACTTCAGCCTAGTCCCTGACTGCAAAGATCGAAAATAAATTACCACTGGATGCAAAAATGAAAATAATGCTAAGGTCTATGTAATTCATTGGATTGCCAATGGGGATATAGAGCAGTGCCATAAACAGTTCTCTCTTTTCTTCTTCTGTTGCTTCTTCTTGCAACTTTTCTCTCTCATGTGGCCTTGCCAGGGGATCTCTGTTTTGACTACTGTGTGAGGTAATGGAAGGAGGGAGGGAGTGGGGGAGGAGGTGAATGGTCCCGTGGATCCATCCAGGGGGGTCTGAGGAGTTCCTGTGCTGTTTATAAACTGTAAATATCTCTATATTACACATCTATTGTATATTTCCATAGAATCATAGAATCAGTCAGGGTTGGAAGGGACCACAAGGATCAGCCAGTTCCAACCCCCTGCCATGGGCAGGGACACCTCACACTACATCAGGCTGGCCAGAGCCTCATCCAGCCTGGCCTGAAACATCTTCAGGGATGAGGCTTCAACCACCTCCCTGGACAACCCATTCCAGGCTCTCACCACTCTCATAGTGAAGAACTTCTTCCTCACATCCAGTCTGAATCTCCACACTTCCAGCTTTATTCCATTCTCCCCAATCCTGTCACTACCTGATAGCCTAAAAAGTCCCTCCCCAGCTTTCTTGTAGCCCCCTTCAGATACTGGAAGGCCACAAGAAGGTCACCTTGGAGCCTTCTCTTCTCCAGACTGAACAGCCCCAACTCTTTCAGTCTCTCCTCATAGGAGAGGAGCTCCAGCCCTCTGCTCATCCTGGTGGCCCTTCTCTGGACACCTTCCAACATGTCCATATCCCTCTTGTAATAAGAGCTCCAGAACTGATGCAGTACTCCAGGTGGGGTCTCACCAGAGCGGAGTAGAGGAGGAAAATCACCTCCCATATTCATCGCATTTCATATTTCTAGAGTTTAGTTTGCTTGTAACTAGAGCTTCATTTGCTTCCATCCCAAACTGAATTAAGTCTGGCAATTTTATTTTGGGGGGTAATTCTCTCAGATTATTTGGGGGGTAAGTTCAACCCACCACAGGCTATTGATTCAATAATCAGTAAACTAGGGTCTCTTTGTATTGCGGAAAAAAATGCATAAGGACTAAGGTATGGCAAGTCTCATATATATATCTTATATCATTCTTCTCATCATCTGTGAACTTGACCCAAGAGCATTATCTTAGACATCTGAGTTATGCTATCATGGAAGGGTTTTTCCAGAGCCAAAACACTAAATAATGAATAAAAGCCTTTGTTCCAAATACTGCAGCGTAGTTACAGCAAGGATGGAACCAGAAGTATTTCTAGCATGCACGTTACTGAAATTATCCTTTAAAACAAGGAGCCAAAGCAGGAGATAGCTCTTCATGAATTATTTTAGTGCATGCTGGTTCAGTAACTGGCACAATGTACAAGCAGACAGCCTTCCACCAGTTGTACTATCTCACTGGCTCTGTGTAGTCAGAAGTAGTTTGTGTTCTCTGCTTTGTTCAAATCTTTTTCTTAGTACTGTGACAATTTCATCTCTTTGGTTTGTAAAGCTCACACTGCTCAGCTTTCTTGCCTTGCAATTCTTGTGTGTTTTAGTGACAAGAAGGATCTGGATGTTTTAGTTTACCAGAAGGATCTGGAGGTGCTGGAAGGTGTCCAGAGAAGGGCCACGAGGATGATCAGAGGGCTGGAGCTCCTCTGCTATGGAGACAGGCTGAGAGAGTTGGTGCTGTTCAGCCTGGAGAAGAGAAGGCTCTGAGGAGACCTTCTTGTGGCCTTCCAGTATCTGAAGGGGGCTACAAGAAAGCTGGGGAGGAACCTTTTAGGCTGTCAGGTAGTGACAGGACTGGGGAGAGTGGAACAAAATTAGAAATGGGTAGATACAGATTGGATGTGAGGAAGAAGTTCTTCCCCATGAGGGTGGTGAGACACTGGCACAGGTTGCCCAGGGAGGTGGTGGAAGCCTCATCCCTGGAGGTTTTTGCAGCCAGGCTGGATGTGGCTGTGAGCAACCTGCTGTAGTGTGAGGTGTCCCTGCCCATGGCAGGGGGGTTGGAACTGGATGAGCCTTGAGGTCCCTTCCAACCCTAACAATTCTATGATTCTATGACATCTTTCAGTTCTTACTTGCAGAGTACAAGTGTGAGCTGCAGTATGAACTAGTTTGGTTGACTTGGAGATGACAATAATCCCCTAAGTGTAAGAGGAGAAGAATTCAGTTTCCTGTGGTTTTTTTTTTTCCTTTCCCAGTGCAAAGCAAGACATTTTTCCCTTTCTTTTGGGTTATGACTCACTTCTCCAGATTTTGTTTTCATCTTAGTAATTAGTGATTTTTTGTCTTTTATTCTTTATTTTTAGCAGCCACAGTCTATCTCTCCCTTAGTTGCTGACATAAAAAAATATTAGCAGCAAGATGTTGCCTCAAAGGGTAGGGAAAAACCATTCATAAAAATCTTAGTGAGGATTAAGTGGGATTCATCCAAGAAAGATCAAGGGTTGAAAAAGATTATTATTAAACATGTTTATAGAGTACTTTGAGAATAGAGCATATTCTTCTTTCCAGTAAGCTCATGGCTTGGGGGGGAAGGGGGGGAACAAGATGAGATGACTGGTGAGGAGGAGAAGGAAGGAAGGTTTCTCAAAAGAAGGAGTTGAGGGAGGAGTGAGAAGTTATTTGGAGTATAGGAAATGTGTGATGGTGCCACATACAGCAGGGGACACAATGTCAGGAATGAGAGGAGGCAACTAAAACGCTGAGGGAGCCTTTAACAGACCTCCTCACAGTGTTGGCCTGCTCCTTTGTGGGTGAGACGAGGTGTGGAGGAGGCTCCAGACACACTTCTAGCTCTCCCTCCTTAGGGGCTGTGAAATCTCATGAAAACCTGCTTTCTGTTGAGTTGCCTTGTGTAAAAATCCCAAATAAAAGTAATATTATGGGGGATGTTGGTCAGAAAGATTGACAGGGGTAGAGTCCTACATCTGGGAAAGAAGAATAAACTGCAGCAGGACAGGCTGGGAGGTGATCTGCTAGAGAGCAGCCCCAAGGAGAAGGACCTGGGAGTGCTGGTGGACAACAAGTTCTGCACGGGGCAGCAATGTGCCCTGGTGGCCAAGAAGGCCAATGGGATCCTGGGGTGCATTCAGAGGAGTGTGTCCAGCAGGTCCAGGGAGGTTCTCCTCCCCCTCTACTCTGCCCTAGTGAGACCTCACCTGGAATATTGTGTCCAGTTTTGGGCTCCCCAGTTCAGGAGGGACAGGGATGTGCTGGAGAGAGTCCAAGAGAGTGCTACAAGGATGTTGAAGGGACTGGAGCACTGCCCTGTGAGGAGAGGCTGAGAGCCCTGGGGCTGTTTAGTCTGGAGAAGAGAAGACTGAGAGGGGATTTAATAAATGTTTCTAAATGTCTGAGGGCTGGGTGTCAAGAGGGAGGGGACAGGCTCTGCTCAGTTGCACCCTGTGCTAGGACAAAGGGCAATGGATAAGAACTCCAGGACAGGAAGTTGCACCTCAACATGAGGAGGGACTTCTTCAGTGTGAGGGTCACAGAGCACTGGAACAGGCACCCAGAGAGGCTGTGGAGTCTTTTTTGGAGACTTTCAAGCCCCATCTGAATGTGTTCAAGCACAACCTGTGCTAGATTTGTATGGTCCTGCTCTGGTGCTAGGCTTGATAAATCTCCAGAGGTGCCTTCCACCCCTACCATCCTTCAGTCCTTTGATCCTATGAATGTATTTATTTTCATGGAAGAGATATGTACTATGTAATTAGACCTAATTGTAACAATATCTCATAGGCACTATCTGCTGGGGTGAAAAACAGGATTGAGAAGTTTTGCATAGGCTGGGGTGACTCTCTGCTCAGTCCCTAAGAGTGGGAAAACCAAAGCAGTGTTAACCCAGTGCAATAGTCATTGCACTAGGATATGATACATAAAGCTAATGAGGAGGAAGTTCCACCTCCATTCATTACTAGTAAGGTCTCACCAGACTCCCAGTTCTGCTGTTGGCAGGACTGTTGGGCTCAAAACATGAGAACTAGGTTACCTCACAGAAGCCTTCTGCTGGATATTAAGGCAGTTAAGGACAAAACCCCTACAGCATCTTCATTTGGTGGTACAAGCTCTTAACAGTCAGCAGCTGAAATTGAGGGAATAATTTGTCCTTCTTCACGTAGAACCATGGAATCAGTCAGGGTTGCAAGGGACCACAAGGATCATCTAGTTCCAAGCCCCCTGTCATGGGCAGGGACACCTCACACTTGATCAAGCTGGCTAGAACCTCATCCAGATGTGTTCCATCATCTCCTTCCCGGTCATTCAGATTTCCTTAGATGTGCACTGAGGCTCCCCAGCCATCCATGCATTGGTAGATTGGTCCAGGCCCTTTAATAGATTTGAGGACCCTCCTTTTCCCTGAACTGAAGCTCCTCTGGGGGGGTCAGAGTGGCTGAACTTCTGCCTTGCTCACAACACCCCCCTCTGTTTATTGACTGCATCCAAAGCACCGACAAATGAACATTCATGCCTACACAGAAGCTGGAAACAGAACCCCTTAGCAGTCTGTAGGTTTGTGTAAATATCTGCAGCAATTGCCCTGTATTCTTCAATGACTACAGCAAGGTTTATCTTTTTGTATGAGACCACTGTGTCCAAAAACACAAGTGTTCTGGATAATGAGTCAACATCTAATTAAGGACACCACCAAACCAACACTTATTTCTCAGACTTAGTATCTTCCCACTGGGAATATTCACTAATCTCACACTGATTAATTACTGTAAAGACTTATGCTTCAGGATAATTATAAGATATGTGATAATGGATCAGACCTTTAATCCATTAAATCTGGTATCTTGCTTCTGACTCTGACCAATAGCTAATGCATCTCAGAAAGGTGAATAACTCCATGCTGCAAAGACTCTACTGTGGAATGTGGAAGAAGGAGCCCTTCCTCACCTCACTGGGTAATTGCTTTGAAGTATGAGATATAATTACCATTATCTTAGTCCATGTAACTATGTGTCATAAAATGATGAGTACTTAGTGTGTGGCAGACTGAAAATAGAAGGATCTGAAATAACCTCTGTTGGGTGATAGAACTATGGGTATGTCTAAGAAAGTGTGGCTAGCCAGAGGAAAACTTTGGGATCCTTTTGGAATAAAACATCAAGATGGTATCTAACATCTAATTTCTTGTCAGGAAAAAAAATCTTCTGAGAAAGCCACTTTGTGTTTTAAGTGTTTGAGGCACTTCAAAATGATTTTCCAGTTTATTACCTATGGTGCATGTGGACATTCGGTGCAGTGAATCGGCTCCAGGGAGCCTCGAAGGGAATGTGTGCTGCTGGCCTCTGGCTTAGAGGCAGGAGAATGTAGGGATACAAGTGACATCCTAGCAGGCCTGCAAGCAGGTGCTGCTGGCTTTGAAGAGCATCTCAGTAAGGAGCAACTGCAAGGGGCTTGCCAGAGGATGTTTTTGATGTTCTGGGGAGGGACACGTTTTAGGGTGTCAGGGAGTGATAGGATTAGAGGGAATGGAACAAAACTAGGAATGGGGAGATTCAAATTGGATGTTAGGAAGAAGTTCTTTACCATGAGGGTGGTGAGACACTGGAACAGGTTGCTCAGGGAGGTAGTGGAAGCCTCATCTCTGGAGGGTTTTAAGGCCAGGTTGGATGTGGCTGTGAGCAACCTGATGTAGTGTGAGGTGTCCCTGCCCATGGCAGGGGGCTTGGAACTGGATGATCCTTGGGGTCCCTTCCAACCCTGACAATTCTATGATTCTATGATGAAGTGATTTTGGTATAAAAGATGATTCTCTTCCTTCACAGAGATCTCATTCAACATGGTTTTGATCTGTTTAAACAGACTTAAGTGCACTTTTTTGCACAACTGCAGCTTCAGCCAGTGGTACCTAGGTACATGATTGCAGGATCCTCCATGGTTTTATGCTGCTATATAGAAAGAAACAGTAGGGTGAAGTAAAGCAAGTTCTTTAAAGCACACAAAAAAAATGTTGTTTGGGGTAATATATGGCTCAGGCTTATGGAGAGGAAAATATGTCCTTTGGGTGCAATAGAAGTTAATTTATTTTTGTGTGATAACCTAATTGATGGTGTATCAAGGTGGAATCTTATTCCAACAGAAGGAGCAACAGCTCTACCCTGATAGATTTCTTATCTACCAGCCAAATAAATGCAAACCAAGTGAGGGGCAATTTCTGCCTGCATGATTTTAGTATCCCTGCAATGGGAAGTGAATGTTGGGTCCTGATGTTCCATCCTAGATCTTTGATTTTTAATGTCTTTGGTTTGGGTGTTTGTTTGTTTAGTTGTTGTTGTGGGTTACTGTGGTTTGGTTTGGTTTGGTTTGGTTGTCTGCAAAGAGTGATGAAAAACAATCAGGATATAGACCAATTTCTTCTAAACTAAAGTTTGGATACAGACCTGGGTTCTGATTTCACACAGGTTTCACGGCAACTCAGTTGAATGAAATGAACTTACACCTGGTTTATGTAAACATAACTGAGAGGAGAATCAGCTCTTACATGTTAACAGACATGGGCAACTGTATAACCAACTGGCATACAGTAGGCACCATTAAAATCTTGACATTTACTGCTCATAGTAGTTAAATTTACTGTGCTATTTGCAGTATTCCCAAGTCTAAGAGTAGGAAATCCTTTAAATACTGCAGTAAAAGTAAATCCCATGGTGTGATAAATGTCAGGATTTAAAGGAGCCCAATGCTGCTGTTGTTTTCTTCTTTTCTTTTATTGCTGTGTTCAGGCTTCTATGTTGGTTGGGGTTTTTTTGGTTGGTTGGTTGGGTTGTGTGTTTGGTTTTCTTTTTTTTTGGTTTTTTGGTGGGGGTGGGTTTTTTGTTGTTGTTTGTTTCATTTTTGGTTTCATTTGGTATTGTGGTGTTTTCAGGTTTTGGGGGTTCTTTTGAGCTTTGAGACTGGCTGAAGCTTGTGTGGATGGGATATTTCCTTAGATACTCTCTTTCCTAGAAAGCTCATCTTTCTGAAGTGTGTGTGTGTCACAATAAAAGCTGCTTGAATTTACTTTGAGGTGCTTGTGACAGTCCCTGCTGGATCCACCTACTTAGTTACACCTTTCAGTGAGGAGTGGAGGGGCTCTGAGAGCAGGACCATTGCTTCTCTGCCACTCAGGGCTTCCACTGAAGGGAGAACTTAGTACAGAGCTGGTGAAATTGGCTTTCCACTGCCTTTGGTAGAAAAGCCTAGCCCACCACAGAGCAGGTCCAGAGGAGGGCCATGAAAATGATCAGGGGGATGGAGCACCACTGCTACGAGGACAGGCTGAGGGAGCTGGGGGTGTTCAGCCTGGAAATAAGGAGGCTCCAGGGAAACCTAATAGCAACCTTCCATTACCTGAAGGGGGTCTACAGGAAGGATGGAGAGAGACTGTTTGCAAAGGCCTGCAGTGACAGGACAAGGGGCAATGGCTTCAGAGTAGGGAAGAGTAGATATGGATTGGATATTAGGAACAAGTTCTTTATTGTGAGGGTGGTGGAACACTGGCACAGGTTGCCCAGGCAGGTAGTTGAGGTCCCTTCCCTGGAGATACTCAAGGTGATGCAACCTCGGCAGCCTGATCTAGTTGGGGATGTCCCTGCTGACTGCAGGGAGGTTGGACTGGAGGAGCTTTGGAGGTCCCTTCCAGCCTGGACCATTTATGATTCTGTGATTTTGACAGATGCACACAGCAGCACTTCTCCCTCCACTGAAATGGCAGAAATTATTAAAATGTGAATGTTTAAGGCAAAATAGGTACTTTTGCATTGCTACCAGACCAGATTTAACAAAATACTTTGGTTTCTAGAGACAGGTGATTGTGTAAATCTGTCTGATTCACACAAAGTAAGTTTCAATCTACATTTGAGTGGTTTTATAATATCCCACCAAATAATTACATGCATCCTTAGGTGCTAGAAGACCTTCTGTAAGTGTGAACTGTGAGTCAGTTTATGAACAAATTTGGGTCTTTCCCATGAAAGCATAGGTTCATTTCTGTGGCTAGGTAGTATTCATACAATATCACAGGATCATAGGATCACAGGATGTTAGGGGTGGGAAGGGACCCCCAGAGATCATTGAGTCCAACCCCCCTGCCAGAGCAGAACTATAGAATCCAGCACAGGTCATGCAGGAATACATCCAGATGAGTCTTGAAAGTCTCCAGAGAAGGAGACTCCACAACCTCTCTGGGAAGCCTGTTCCAGTGCTCTTGGACCCTCACAGCGAAGAAGTTCCTCCTCATGTTGGGGTGCAACCTCCTGTGCTGGAGTTTCTGTCCAGTGCCCCTTGTCCTATCCCAGGGGACATTTGAGCAGAGCCTGTCCCCTGCCTCTTGACCCCCAGCCCTCAGATATGTAGAAACATTTATTAAATCCCCTCTCAGTCTTCTCTTCTTCAGACTAAAAAGCCCCAGGGCTCTCAGCCTCTCCTCATAGGGCAGTGCTCCAGTCCCTTCAGCATCCTTGTAACCCTCTGTTACTCTCCAGCAGATCCCTGTCCTTCTTGAACTGGGGAGTCCAAAATTGGATGCAATATTCCAGGCGAGGTCTCACCAGGGCAGAGTAGAGGGGGAGGAGAACTTCCCTTAGTATGCAACCTAATATGCAACAATCATTTTGAACTGTAACAGGAGTCCCACTCAACTTTCCTCCTCTTCCACCTCCTTAATTCTCCCCCACTCCCAAACTAAAGGGAGTTGGTTCAAGACTGAGAAACCTGGAATGACAGTAGGAGACTCATGCAAAGTCTGGAGCAAGTCAGTGCTACAGAATCACCAGTGGCCGCTTGTCCCATCTAAAACAATCTCCACTTTTGTTATGACAAGGAAGGGAAGAGAAACAAAGGGTGACAGTGAGAGGATAGGGGGAAATGAGAATTATTGTCCTGGCTTGAGTGCCCAGTCTATTTTTGGAGAAGAGCTAACAGTGCACTGCCAGTAGACTGGTTCCTCTCCCTGCACAACAACTGTTGGGGATGTCCTCTCAAATCTGGCCAGTGCCTGGTTAGCTGGCATGCAATGTAAAGCAGGAAATAGGAGTGTGCCAGGCATATATAACTGTATGTGTGCCACTCCTGGTCCATCTGCAGAGTAATACTGCACCTGCCAGTTGGTTTAGCTGGCTGGGGGGAGGAGGGAAGGAGGAGAGAGTATGTGTTATTAAACAAGGAAAGACCATTGTCTTCTCATTTTCGTTTCATTGCTCTGCTCATTTCCTTTCTTTCTGCAACAGAGTCAAACAAATCCTGCAGCATGTTTTCCAAACAGGGCTCTTTGGGACTGGGTACTTTTGAGGTACTGCTCGTGCAGCAGAAAGACGTTGGTTTTGCTGTGGTTATTTTAGTGGACAAAGCTGTCAGTGTATGCAGGTCTGTACACCTCTGGGTATCACACAGCTTGGCTTCAAAGCCCATTTTTACATGTAGTGGATTATATTAATAATTTGGAACCTTTTCCACACAAAAAAAGAAAAAAAAAAAAAAGAAAAAAAATCTAAATTGCCTGTAAAGCAATAAATTTCCTTACTGCTCATCAATCATTTTTCTTCTGAAAAAAAAATTTCCAGCACCCATTAAGAGCCTTAAATCATAAAAACCTAACTGCTCCTGAATAAATAAAATTTGGAACTTGATATGTAGGACCTACTATTTCATCCTGTAAGTGACAGAAGACTGAGCCTGGGGATGGAATAGCATCAGCTGACAAGAAGGATGCTCCATCCGCAGTACAGATAGCAAAATCTTCATCCCAAGCATATTCTATGTTTTTTGGGGGGAAGGGGATGCTTTCCAGAGCTCCTACTGTTTCTCAGTGGGATAAGAAAGTTTTCATGTTTTCTTGATCCAGAGTTTTAAAACATGTTATTGCCTTGAGGCCTCTTCAGTGACTCTAAGAAACTGCTGTGTTCCTCCATTTCCACTTATTTTTCTTTTTTTTTAATCTCTGCAATCTCAGTATCTCAACATCTCCCTGAAAAGATATGTGTGATCCCTATTTCTGTAGAATCCATTAATGGGACTCTGGAAATAGCAACAAAAGCTAAATTTCTGCACTTTGGCAAAGTGTTAGGTTTAGCTCTTGCTAGAAAAAAAAAAAAACAAAACCAAAACCAACCTACCAAACAAACAAACAAAACCCCAAAAAAACAACCAAACAAAAGAAAAACATGTGCTTTTCTTTTGGGATCCTACTGCACAGAACCCACAGGACTCTTCTGTACTATCTTAGGATGTGTTTGTCTTTTCTGGTCAGGTGCAGGAAATAAGTGAGATGGGGGAATATTAAGTGTTGGTGCACATATATTCATGGCAATCCTCTTCTCATTGTCTTCTCATAGTGGGTTTCTTGATTCCAACTTTCCCTATCATCTTAGCCATGCACACCATGCCAGACTGTGCAACACAAGTCAGGCATTATGATATACATGTTGGGGGTGGTGATGGTGAAATGGAGACAGGTTAGGATTACTGCTTTTATTGCCAGGGAATCAGGTTGTGGTGATTCACAGGATCACAGGATGTTAGGGGTTGGAAGGGAGCTCAAGAGATCAGCAAGTCCAATCCCCCTACCACAGCAGGACCATAGAATCTAGCACAGGTCACACAGGAATGCGTCCAGATGGGGCTTGAAAGTCTTCAGAGAACCTCTCTGGGCAGCCTGTTCCAGTGCTCTAGGACCCTCACAGTGAAGAAGTTCCTCCTCATGTTGAGGTGGAACCTTCTGTGATGGAGTTTCTATCCATTACCCCTTGTCCTACCTCAGGGGACATTTGAGCAGAGCCTGTCCCCTCCCTCTTGACCCCCAGCCCTCAGATATTTAGAAATATTGATTAAATCCCCTCTCAGTCTTCTCTTCTCCAGACTAAACAGCCCCAGGGCTCTCAGCCTCTCCACATCAGGCAGGGCTCCAGTCCCTTCTTCATTTGCATAGTCCTCTGTTGGACTCTCTCGAGCAGATCCCTGTCCCTCTTGAACTGGGGAGACCAGAGCTGGATGCAATATTCCAGGTGAGGTCTCACCAGGGCAGAGTAGAGGGGCAGGAGAACCTCCCTGGATCTGCTGGAGACACTCCTCCAGGGATGGTGATTCAACCACCTCCATGGGGAACCTATTTCAACATTTGACAACACTTTTGGTGAAGAATTTTCTTCTAATATTCAATCTAAACCACCCCTGATGCAACCTGAGGTTATTTCCCCTCCTCCCATCACTTGTTACTAGGGAAAAGAGACCAACGCCTACCTTGCTCTAATCTCCATTCAGATAGAGATTGATAAGGTCTCCTCCCATCCTCATTTTCTTCTAACAACCTCAGTTCCTTCAGATTCTCCTCATAAGAGAGGAGAAACAGCTTTGTTGCCCTTTTCTTGACCAGTTCCAGCACTTCAGTGTTTTTCTTGTAGTGAGGACTCCAAAACTGAACACAGTAGTCAAGGTGTGGCCTCACCAGTTCTGGGTGCAGGGTGACAGTCACTCCCTGACCCACTGTTCCTGATACAGGTCATGATGCTGTTGGTGTTCTTGGCCACCTCTGCAGAACATTGGGTCATATGCAATGCACTGTGGACCAGCACCACTGGATCTTTCTCTACTCAGTAGCTTCCCAACCACTCTCCCCCAAGCCTGTAGTGTCTTATGTGGCTGTTGTGGCCAAGCGCAGGACCCGGCACCTGGCCTCTTTGAATCTCAGAGAGTTGGCCTCAGCCCATTGATCTGGCCTGTCCAGATCTTTCTGCAGAACCTTCCTATTCTCCAGATTAATGCTCCCTCCCAATTTAGTGTCATCTGCAAGCTTGTTGTTGTCCAGATCATTGATAAAGATAGTAAAGAG
Organism: Indicator indicator; assembly: GCF_027791375.1. Lineage (NCBI taxonomy): Eukaryota > Metazoa > Chordata > Aves > Piciformes > Indicatoridae > Indicator > Indicator indicator. The sequence continues at coordinate 30,662,326 of NC_072020.1, forward strand.
AACCGACCTTAATACTGAGCCTTGGGGAGCACTACTACTGACCGGCCACCAAATGGATTTTACTCATTTCACTACTAGTCTTTGGGCCCAGCCATCCAGTGGGTATTTTACCCAGAAAACCATCCACCCATTAAGCTACGAGCAGCCAGTTTCTCCAGGAGAATGCTGTGGGAAACTGTGTCAAATGTTTTACTTGTGTAGGAAAAAGTAGCCATGTGCCTACGCTGCTGTGACCCAGTTGTTTCCCAGACTGTTCCTTTTGATTCCCCTCTACTATTCAATATTCAGCTCAAAACACAAGTCCTTTGGGGCATAAAACACATTTTTTCCAGTGTTCTTAGAGGCCCCAAGTTATTTTGGGAGGCAGTAGAGAAAGTGCAAGTATGGCTATAGACACTAGTCCCCAGATCTGTTTTAAAATGAGAAAGTAACTGCTTAGCAACTAAAGCAGTGCTTCCTGAAAATAACAACTAGGAAGTCAAATTATTCACATTAAGTAGTATATTTCTGATGGAATGCCATGGGATGTAAAGCACTCTGTGGGTAGAATCTATCCTGAAAGAAATTTAAAAAAAAATGGAGTCCAAAAATGACAGCAGACTGGATCAAGCCAAAGGTCAAGTCACCTGTGAGTTAGAAGGAGTTAATTTTCAAAGCACCTGAAAAGCAGTGAGGCTTATCATATACAATACTATTTTCCATCAAGAAACAGCATCATGGCAGCTTCTGTTTTCTACTTGCATATATTTCCATTAAAAAACTCAAACAAACAAACTAACCAAAAAACCCAAACCTAAACCCAACCATGTTTCTGGAATGGTGACAATCTTTCTGCTTACTTCTTTTCAATGATTTTTAAAATACCAAAGAAATTTATTTTAAAATACCAAATCAAAAAGTGAGGTGAAATTCTAATGAAATTCTAGCTCGTTTGTGGCCACAGACACTGGTTTTTGGTCATGAGCTCCCAGTACTCCTCTGTGGCAGTTTCTAGGCTGATGCCTAGGAAATTTTCCACAGATCTTAAGTAGAAAACGGTGGAATGTAAATAAATTACCATTGGATGGAAAGGGAAAATAATCACACAGAATCAGCCAGCTTGGAAAAGACAGAGATCGTCAAGTCCAACCTATTACGTAATACCTAACACCTCCTGACAACTAAACAATGGCTCCAAGAGCCACATCCAATCTAAAGGTCTATATACCTTTATAAGGTCTAAATAATCCCATAGGTCTGATAACTAACACTAAGTTAGTTGTATAAACTCTTTTTCTTGTCCTCTTCACTCTAGCTGGTACTAGCTGGTGGTTGTTGCTTGGCTGTTGCTGACCTTGGCTGCCTTCTTCTTGTGACTAAGTAACTAACAAGCTACTCTCTACTTTTGTCTCTGCTCTTTTCTCTTTTCCATTGTATAGGGGAGAAGGGGGCAGAGAGGGGGAAGCTATTGGTAACCCTCTTGGTTTTGCCCAAGGATTTTCTTGTGTTGTTTATAAATTGTAAATGCATATAAATATTGTATATTTTGCACATATTCATTGCATTTCATGTTTCTAGATTGTAGTTTGCTTGTAAATACAGCTTCATTTGCTTCCATCTGAGCTGGTCTGGCAATTTGATTTTAGGGGGTAGTTCTCCAAATCAATTGGGGGAGTATTTTTGACCCTCTCATTTCTCCCCATTTTTCTGAAGGATCATCTGCAGCAAGATCTGTATCTATATGGCTGTCCAGTTACACTAAACTAGTGTTGAGGACAGTCCCAATCCCCTAAACAACATGCATTTAGCACCAACTTATGAGCTGCTATTTCATTAGCTACCTCCTCCCCTCTCTTCTTTCTCTTGTACCCTCCTCATCACCAATGGTATTTTTTCATGTAGTTATTGAGCTTCAGACATTGGTCCATGGCATTTATACTGAAGGGTTGCTGGTGTTCAGCTGCCTTCCTTGTACAATACATTATAAATGTATCTTGCTCCACAAACATATACACATAGGATCTGCTGAGTGCTGAAAACCCAGCACTCTCCTGACCACTGTGACAGTGTTAAGAGCCCAACATTTCTCAGTGATCTAGCATATGACAAGTTTCTTTAAATCAGACAAGACCTTAAGTGCCTGTCATAAGTCAGTCATCCTTCACATGCTTCCATTTCCTTCATGTGAACTCTTCACAAATGTAGCCATCTTCATATCTACATCTATATCTATATCTATATCTCATCTACATCTACATCTATATATCTATATCTATATCTATCTATATCATCTATATTGTCTATCTATATATCGCTATCATCTATATCTATATCTATCTATATCACAGTATCATATTACATTACAGGTTGGAAGGGACCTCCAGAGATCATCAGCTCCAACCCCCCTGCCCAAGCAGGATCACCCAGAGTAGTCTGCACAGGAATGCATCCAGGTGGTTTTGAAAGTCTCCAGAGAAGGAGACTCCACAACCCCCCTGGGCAGCCTGTTCCAGGACTCTGTCACCCTCACAGTGAAGAACTTTCTCCTCATGTTGAGGTGAAATCTTCTATGTTCAAGTTCGAACCTGTTGTCCTTTGGCTTATTATTGTGCACCACCCAAAAGAGCCTGGCCCCCTCCACTTGACACCCACCCCTCAGCTATTGATTGACATTGATCAGATTCCCTCTCAGTCTTCTCTTCTCCAGACTAAACAACCCCAGGGCTCTCAGTCTCTCTTCATAGGGGAGATGCTCAAGTCCTTGTGGCTCTCTGTTGGACTCTCTCCAGCAGGTCTCTGTCTCTCTTGAACTGGAGAGCCCCAAACTGGACACAGGATTGCAGGTGTGGTCTCAGCAGGGCAGAGTAGAGGGGAAGAAGAACTTCCCTAGACCTGCTGATAAAATTATTTTTTATTTTGTGTACTTTTGATCCATTAAAGATCTCATTTGCTACATTTCAAAACAAAATGTTCCAGAACAGAATGCCATAATATTGCCTTTTAAAACAGTGCATCTGAAGAGCTTCAACTTCATCATCTGTTTTTGAGTCTTTTTATGTCTGAAACTGCTCATTGAGTTTAGACTAAACACGTGGGTAGTTGTGGCCAATCTCAAACTGCATATTTGGTGGCTAAACTCTTCTCAGGGGGAGAATGTCCCACTCTAACACCTAATTTGTTCTTTAGCATCACCTTTTGATAGTAGTAGATAAACACTGGGATTTTGATTCTGTTTATTTGTATCAGTGCAACAGTGCACATCTGGCACCACAGTCCTTTTCCTTTAAGAAATAAGCATTTTTTACTCTGACCAGTGTGTTCCTAACCTAATGGTTTGGGAATAATCTTCTCATGTAATGAGTGGTCTGTCTTGTCTCTGCATTCGTTTTTCTCCCCACTGACGACTCCTTAGAAATCTGGCTTTCCTCTGCATAGAAGGAATGTATAGGAATGTTTCCTCAACTTCTTTTTCTCTGCCTTGCTGCAAGCTGTCGCATGCAGGTTTCTCTCCTTGCATTTTCTTATTTCCCTTTGCAGACTGCTCTTGTTAGTTTTAATTACAGCAGTGAAGGACAGTATGCTAAAGAGCTCCCCAAGGAGGTGGCACTAATGGTCACACGTCCCCCCTGAGTGACAGCATCCATTCTGGTTGCAGGGCTGCAAAGACATGGGGGCAATCCTTGTATGGATTGGTAAACGGACTTTATGTGAGAAGATAAATTAGCAGGCATCTGCGTTTCCTATTTGAATAGGCTATGTGTGACTCAGTAAGCCTTTTGTTCAGTGGGCTAAAAAATGGCATGCAACCCCTCATCAGTATTGAAATTTTAAAGCATATTAAATTACTATGGCATATTTTCGAGGCGCATAAAGGGAACAAGCAAACAAATAAATAAATAAATAGAACGTAGCGGATGGAGCACTGCGCCTTTGAAGCCATCAGCCTCAACGCTGAAGCCGAAAATTAAGAGAATAACAGCAAAAAACAAAAACCCAAAACCACAAAAAAAACCCCAAACACCCCACCCCACAACAAAACCAATGAATGGTTTGCAAAAAAGAAAGAAGCTAAGACACAGGTGAAATACTGTTTTCAACAGTGGCTTTATTGCAGTGTCGGTGCACGCTCTGTGTGCATCTATCTGCGAGAGATTCCCGTGGCTGGGTTTTGTGACTTGTATAGAGCACACTGAGATTTATGTGGCAGGATGTAACTTTTGGGAGGTGTTTTTACGCCAAGCGTTGCCAAAATTCAGCACGTGGGTTTTTTTCAGTCTGCACCCACTGTTGCATTTGCCAGCAGATTCTTTTTCTTTTTTTTTGTTTTTGTTTTTGTTTTTGTTTTTGTTTGTTGTGTGAAGTAAGAACACTAAGCTCTGCATACTGTGCACTGTTAACATACCTTAGCTCTGCCTCGTGGCAATATTGAATCAGATGAATAAATGGAGCAGTATGTCAATGCACAGTGTGATTGCAACGCAGGAGCGTAGGGAAAAGTTGGTATTGCAACATCTGCATAGACACTGTCGTAATGTCAAGGGGGAAAAAATAAAAGAGTTAGGCTGCCATTCTTGTTTTGTTGGACCAGATGAGAATAAAGCAAGCAGGATGTGACATGGAAGGGATTTTTGAAAGATGTTTTTAGGGGGGTTTGAAAAATAATTATAATTAACAGCACAAAGGGAACGGAAATTGGAATGTACTATTGACACAGAGTGTGCAAAGTCTTTGAGTGAGACTTAGTCTTTATTTACTTAGTCTATATGAAATAGATTACAACACTCCCCTCTCTGATTAAGCCATTAGCATGCCTTTTGGAGACTATTAAATACTACTGCTATCCAATACCTCTACTTCTATTACTGTTGTTAATAGTGATTATTATTGCAGAAGGACTAATGCCATATTTATTATACCAGGTGACATCAGAAGAAGAGTTATTCTCTACAGAACCAAGTTATGTGCCTAAGAAGAAAACAGAGCATCTAGGTCAGGAACTGTTAAAAGTAAAGATCAGAATTTTCCACGTTGCCCAACAGAGAAACTCTTGCTTTCTTTCAATGCCAGCCAAAAGCAGGGAGGGAGGAGGGTGGGAGAACAATAGATCAACAGTTCTCTCTATGTTTAAAAATTCACAGCACCTCTGCTACACCAGAATATTATGTGACTATAACGTTAGGCCTCTGATTTATAACAACAGATGCAGGGAAATTCCAAATTAAGGCTGTCATTCTCCCCTCACTGCAGGTCCTCTGTTGGTACAACTTTATGGAGCACCTCTGAGTTCATCGGAGAGATGCCAGTTTACATCAGCTGAGGATCTGGCCCACTGCAGTGCAGGAGCCTTAGCTCTGTTTAAATCAGATCCATGGTTACTGGTTACTGGCTACAGTTGCTCCATACTTAATATATATTTACAACACGCAGGTGTAAAACACACAGAGGAAGGTCATAAATTCGGCAGCTCGCTATTAAAAACCCTCCTGGTTATGAATGGGTTTTTAAAAAGTTCCCTTTGTTTTATCTTCAAGAGATGTAGACTGGTGGTAAAATATGCAAACACTATGCCTTTAAAACGCCAAATGCAAGTGAGTTTTAATAACCTATCAGGATCTTAGTCCATCATAACATTTAATCTGCATTACATCTCACTTCCTAATCGCTACTTTCATTCCAATTGTGAGCAGAGAGGGTGGGGGAGAGATGAGAATTTCAGATAAGTGCCAGTAAAACAAGTTTGCTCTACAGCTGGCAAGCACTGTGCACACGTTAACAGCGCCTTATGGCAGTATTCAATCAAATGATTCTATAAACTAAAAATAATCACCCTAATACTAATACCTATTATTCTTCATTGTTGTTGGTCGCTATGGTGCTGCATCTGACTATGAAGAATTCACCGCCATTATTACCCTCAGTGTCTCTCTCTCTCTGAAATGTGATCTAATTGCAGAATCCACACCTGTTCGACAGTTCAATAGAAGCCTGCTTTTGATGGAAGCAGACTTTCAAGCACACACACACACACACACACAGAGGCTCATACACAGGCACACACTTGCACACAAACGCGTGCACACGCGCCCCAGTGCGTGGAATACTTCAGCTGGAAGGAAAACAGAGCGTGAGTTGATCAGGAAATAATATTGCGAGGAGTAAAAAAAAAAGGAGGGGGGGGGGGAAAAAAAGGCAAAAAAAAAAAAAAGCTTGTGTTTTGTGGTCATTGGAAGATTGCTGATGGGTGCATAAATAAAGCATGCTGGAACATCTGTTCTTTGTTGTGCATTCAGCTTTTTAATGTCTTCAAAGAGCAGCACTGACGCATCACTGACTACCACTCCCCATTCAAGCAACATTTTACCAGAAAATAATAAACCTTCCTGGTGGGGTGCAAGGAGCCAAGGCATTTGGGCAATGCCATTAATTTGGAAATATCTCTTTTTCTGGGATTTTTAAATATCTCTCCCTTTGAACGTTGTTCAAATTTTGGGATCCAGCCTGGAGTCCCTATCAGCCTGAGCAGTAAATCAGTCTGAATATTCCACTCAACCCTTTTCTTTCTGTACCAAAAAACAGCACCCCCCCAAAAAAAAAAAAAAAAAAAACTGAAAGAAACAGGCTGTTGTGAAGTCAAAGTTTATATACATTTTACTTCACCTCTTAATTCTATTAATGTAAAAATTTCTGCCTAGCGGGATTCTTTTTTTCCTTAAGTTCCAATATTTATTTGTACTGGTGAAATTCAGCAGCAGTGAAGACCCCTGACAGTTTAACAATATTGGCTGGTTATTTTGATACACTGTGCTAGGCAGCAAAAGATTAAAACCAGAGCATCCTAGACTGAGAGAAACCAGCTTGAATTCTAAAATAAAATTTTAGCAGCATGGATTTCTCTTGCCATAGGCTATGAGGCTACTATGAATTTCAGATGCATCTCCAGAGCTGTCAATGAGGTGGAAAGATGGGATTGGCATTACAAAGATTTGTTGCAATGTGATTCGACGTAATTGCAATTGAAGGTATAGCAACATTAAATGGCAGCTGAGGAAGAGTGTTTATGCATCTACAGTACAGGAAGAGGCATTTGCCCTACCACTCTAGGACCATGAAGAGATTTCTTTTTTTTTTTTTTTTTTTTTTTTTAAACTACTTTCTTCTGCTCTGCTCCTTCTTTCTAGGTCACATCTCAGAGATATTGGAATACCAATTAGATGCTGGTGGGTTACATTTATAATGAGCCTGGTGATGGTCTTGTGACAGAATACTTCAGAAAACACAAACACGTTTTAGGACAGTTTGGTAATCAGACACTGCAATGTCTCTGTTTTATGCTGCAAGGGTTTTGGCCTCTTGACTCTTCAGCTTCATTTTATCTGATCTGACAACTTGCTATTGTGGCACAACCCAGTGCAAGGAGTAGAGGGGTGGTGATTCGAGCATACCTCTGACATCAATGGGTACAATTCCTCTGGCTGTGTTATCGACATCATCAGTCCCCAAGAAGCTTCTTACCATAGTTTTGCCTTCTAAGATCAATCACAGAATCACAGAATCAACCAGGTTGGAAAAGACCTCAGAGATCATCAAATCCAACCTACTACCTGATACCTAACACCTCTTGACAACTAAACCACGGCTCCAAGTGCCACCTCCAGGGATGGTGACTCCACCACCTCCCTGGGCAGCACATTCCAATGGCCAATTACTCTTTCTCTGAAGAACTTTCTCCTCACCTTGAGTCTAAACTTCCCTTGGTGCAGCTTGAGACTGTGTCCCCTTGTTCTGGTGCTGGTTGCCTGGGAGAAGAGACCAACCCCACCTGGCTACAGCCTCCCTTCAGGTAGTTGTAGAGAGCAATAAGGTCTCCCCTGAGCCTCCTCTTCTCCAGGCTAAACACCCCCAGCTCCCTCAGCCTCTCCTCATAGGGCTGTGCTCCAGACCTCTCCCCAGCCTCATTGCCCTTCTCTGGACATGTTGAAGTATCTCAATGTCCTTCTTAAATTGAGGAGCCCAGAACTGGACACAGTGGAACCTCATCTTGAGGTTCATTCCTGTCGCTCCTAAGGAAAACCACTTTTTTCTTTTTCTTTTTCTTTTTTTTTTTGGCTGGAAAAAGGTATAATATGTATATTTTCTTCCTCAGCATATTATAAAGCCTGTGGCATGACCGTGTTACTACTAACATCAAAGGTTTATCAAAGGGTGTGTTGCTATTGGTTTTAACAAGAGCAGAAACAGTATCACTAAGATCACAAAAATTCTCACAGTGCTTTGAGATCCTCAAATGCAGTCAGATGAGAACAGAGGCAATGCATTTTTCACTTGCATTGAGAAGCTCCAATGAATGTGTTTGAGGCTTATAAAGGTGAAGGAAGAACATTCCTATGGATGGGATCCGTGCAGCTCCTTGGTGCTTGACGTTTAGCAATGGATTTTGTTTTCATAGTGTCCCAAACAAAAAGAAAATAAACCTGTTTTGATCTTCTGGCTGGGGAAGCAAGGTGCAGAGAAGTTGGAACAGCTTTCAGACAGAGCCTTTCACAGAAAACAGACTGGTACCCAAGATTTTGAATGCCACCCACCTCTTCCTGCTAGCATCCTTCCTACTCCTGGTGCAGGACTGGCTTCTGTTCAGAGATGGCTCTGCTAGCCTACTCATAGTTGGTCAACAGAGCTGCAAAGAGAGGAAAATATCCCTTCTCATACATCTTTGGATTCTGTGGTTTTGTTATGATTCTCTTCTTTAACTCAAGAATTGTTTAGAAGTGACACAGAAAGGGAGCAGAAACCCATGTGTAAGGAAATCTTTTTACTGACAACAGAAGCAAGACAGGTTGACTTTAATAATGCAATATTTAAATCTGATTTTTTTCTGATCTGCTTAGAGATTCTCTTGCACATTGCCATTATGCTGTACTTACACAGTAATTGCTCATTGACCATTTAATTACACAAGGCTGTCACCTTTACGCATACTTGGTACATGGCTTCCAAATAGTCACTTTGGCATCAAAGAGGTGGGGGCCAGTTCATCCAATAGCAATAGTCAATATGAATAGGGGGAGCAAAACCTGGCCTGCAATAATTACCTTGTAGCAACGTAGTGTTTACATAGTAATTACCTTATTATTTTTATGGAAAAATACATGATTATTTTTGTCCTCTAGCCCAGAGTGCAGGCCACCCAGTAATTACTTTTGGGCATAAGTATAATTGTACAAAGACACTTTTTATTTCTCTGCCTCTCTTCTTCATGCACACAGTTAAATGTGTTCACTGCACATGGCAGTGGTATATTTATCATTGCATCTTTTTTAAGTTCTGAATCAAATAGCTGCTTTCCTTTACATTTGCCTCATATATTAAATGGTCATAATGAAGAAAATATTTGGGGGGGTTTGTGCTGGTTTGGATTTGTTTGGTTGGTTGGGTTTTTTTGGGGAAAGCAACCACAATATTTACCTGTGTTTACTTTTCTTAGCCCATGGCTCTTCATCAGAGCATTTCTTTCTCCCAGGCCTGCTGGGGCAATGAGTTAAGTTCTTTTGCCTCTGAGAACATCTGTTAAAATCATATTTAAAAGCTAAAATGGAGTCAGAGATACACACTGTGTTTCCTTGGCAGATGGGGCCAGACACTTGCTGTAGTGAATACACTGACTCACCATCTCATCTCCTTTTCATAGCCAGAAGTACTCCATTGATGGCATTTCATGATGTTTGAGATGTGGGTAGCATTGCCTGGAAAGACAGAGATGGAGGGAGGGGAGAGAGAATGAAGAGATAATATTGGAGAATCAACACGCCAATGTACAACAAAGGTCAGTCCCAGTCCTGAACTGGCACTCTAGGTGGATTTTTACAGCACTTTTGGTTTACTAATTGGGAGGAAAGCTGAACATGCTGCAACACAGCTCAAAAATAGCTTAGACCAGAGATGAGGAATTCTTTTCCTATACTTCTTGGCCATCAGTTTCCAGACATTTCCATGATCAGTGCAGAAAGAGACTGCTGTACCCAAGCCTTGGATGAGAAGGGACCAAATCAACAGTTAGCGTGAATTTATTTAACGTCAATAAATTTGGGTCAGTTGACAACTGAAGAGGATCAGGCCCAGAATAGACTCATAAGAGTGTGATCAGCTGGGACCCTTTAAGAAGAAATGAGTTATTTGAATATCATTCAGCAAGAATCTCTGATGTATGAGAGATTAGAATTCCATATTTAAAGGATATATATATATATTTATTAATCTACTTTTAATGTCATCCATAAGTATTGCTTAAATCTGCTTGTCTTCCCTGTATTCTGTGGTCACTGAATAAAACAAAACAAAACAAAACAAGAAAGATAATATAGACCAACATCAGCTAATAATCTGACCTCCATTTTTTAAAGGAAATTGTCAGATACTCTCTTTGGTTCTTGGGTATTTATGTTAATAGGTTACCTGAAATGTAAGAAGATTTGGGAGTCTCTTGCACTGAAGACATGACAAAGATTTATAAAGCTTCATTTAAATGAGCAGAATTCTCTGAGAATATTGACAGTGACTAATGCTGCCCATGTCTCAATGCAACACTCTATACCTTACCCATTTTCTTCTGAGAACAATCATATTACTACCGATTAGTTCTTCCTATCTATAAATGAAAACCCTCCTTGCTTATTGATTCACTTAGTTCAGTCATTTGTGATACACTTGAGTAGATACATTCTAGTTTCAAAAGGTGGGGAAATTTTCTGCTGGTCAGTGATGGGGTCGGAGAATTGAGTTTGTGAGTTGATTTTACATCTCTAATAAAACCTGGGTACAGATTTGTGGCTTGTAGGAAGCATGTTTGGCCTTTGATCTCCACGTTGCTCAGCACACGTAGCTCTGACCAGAAGAAAACCAAGGGAACACATCTTCTTTTAGCTAACTTCAGGTACTTTGCCAAAAAATATGCAATTCATTTTGATAGACCTTTGGTTGTGGATGAAGAGACAAAGAGATGGAAAAGAAGGATGTGGGAATATGAACACAAGTGAAGAAAGAATGGTAAGAGGGAAAATAGGCAAGGGGTTAAAAAAGAAATGCGATGCATACTGAGAAGGAAAGGGAAAGAGCAAGACATCAGAAAATACTTCTTTTAGCAGATAGTAGTGTTGGAAGCCTTCTTTAAAGTGTGTGATGTGCCCTCTAAAACAAGTAAATATCTCACTGTCTCTATGGGGCAGCATGAATTATTTTTCTTACCTAGGCTTGATTTCCAATATTACCTACAGTTATCTGAGAACTATAGTGGAATTTTTGATCTAATATAAAACTCTGGTGGACTGGATCTATTTTCTAAGGAGTAACTGAGAACTTCAGTAGCTAAATACCTGTAGTGGGGCTGCAGAGCAGTTTAGGGAAGGAATATGGTGTCATTTCACAGATTGCAAAAAGTTCTTAGCAGGAAATAGCTGACGAGCAATCGCCAAAAGCTATCTTCTTGTTCATTCTGGCTCAGTTTGGATTTCCCTAGTCTTTGGCTGCTCTCAAACCAAGATGAGAACATGTTAAAAGGTCCAAATAACAAGAAATTATAGTATTCAATCATCAGAAGGTCCTTGTAAACAAGTGAAGTATGGGGGGTGTTCTTCCCCAGTTGCTGAAAGATACACAGCAAATGACCTTTCAAATTGTTTCCCTTCGGATGTCTGATTGCCCTAACACAGGTCCTAGGAGAATAAACTTACCCACCAACCTTTGCCTAGTTCCACTTAAGAGAGAAAGCTGAACTTGAAACAGGGTGTCAGAAGTAAAGGTCAGTGCTTTATTGACGTGAGCTTTATACTCCAGACTTCTGCCCTCTGCTTTCTCTTTCTTTCCTCCGAGGTCTCTACTGAAATCATTCTGCCCCTTGAACTACTTCTTAGTTACAATTTTTCTTCATCCACAAACCAGGGCTAAAGCAAGTCCTGTCTTCTAAGACACATACTCAGGCAGCAATATGCTAAATAATGTCAGGTTTTGTCCCATAATCTGTGTGCTTTTCCCACGCTGTGTGAGGTTTTCCTTGATTTCATTATATATCAGAGAACAAAGTATGTATTTGCTGCTAGGACCCGGAGCAAAATCAGCATTTGGAAGAAAGTGCAGCTGAGTTCCTTATATTACAGGGAAGAGCTGCAAATGGATCTGTCTTTCCAAGTACTGTGAAATGCCCAGAAGAAAAGGTCTTGATTACAAGAGCACCTGTGAGACTTGAGAAACTCATTTCTCCTTCTGAACAGCCTCCACTTTCAACCATATCTGCTTTTTTTTTGTCATTAGTTGATAGACAAAGAAACTCAATTAACAAAGTTGGGGTTTCATCTAGTGACTCCTTGTATCAGTGGGGGTGTTTCTGCTGACTTCAATGGGAGCTGTGTGCAGCTCCTGAATTGTGATAATTTTCCAACTAGTGAAGACACTTGAGCATCTGGTGCTGTTCTAGCAAGCTTCTTACACAGCTTTGGTGAGAATTTTGAAGCTGACATAGAAAGAATTTTCCAGGGCTCAGAAGCTCTTTGTATCTCCTTTTCTTTTTAGAAACACTCCTGACACGCTTGTGATACTGCTTGAATATGAAAAAAAAAAATAGAAGAGAAAGCCAAACTGAGCATTGTAAAACATTCTGGGCAAGCGTTTGCTTGAGTTTAAAAATGGACTTGCTTCTCTGTGCTTAAACAATTTTTTAGCACTTTGGAAGAACTGAGATATGTGATTGATCTTGGAATATGGAGTTCAGCCTGCACCACCCCCTTCCCATCCCCACCCCCACTCCTCTCCCTGACTCTGCTGGCAATATGGGTCTCCTTTGTGAAGAAGGTAATACTAGCACAGGTCTGCTGAGCTTTCTCCCTTCTGAGTTTGGGTAGGTAGCTTCTCCATCTCCCCCTGTAATGACTTATTTGCTACTTGTGGGTTGAGGGACATGGGTGGCAATCTTACCACGTAGCCAAATGAGGTCTTTGGTAATGTTGGAGTACCTTTAGCAAATGTGTACATCTAATGTGTACATGTGTAAGCCTGAGCCTGTTCATCTGTACTTTCCCGTTGGGAACAGATCATCCGCTGATTTTTACCTGATTGATTTTTACTCTCTTCAGCCTGGAGAAAAGGAGGATCCAGAGAGATCTCATAGCAGCCTGACAGTACCTGAAGGGGGCTACAGGAAGGATGGGGAGAGACTGTTTGCAAAGGCCTGCAGTGGGAAAGGACAAGGGACAATGGCTTCAAACTAGAGAAGAGCAGATTTAGATTGGATGTTAGGAAGAAGTTCTTTACTCTAAGTGTAGTGGAACACTGGAACAAGTTGCCCAGGGAGGTGGTTGAGGCTCCTTCCTTGGAGATATTCAAGGTGAGTCTGGAGGAGGCCCTAGACTCTGCTGAGACCTCACCTGGAGTGCTGTGTACAGCTCTGGAGCCCTCAATAGAGGAAGGACATGGAGCTGATGGAGAGGGTCCAGACGAGGGCCATGAGAATGCTCAGGGGGTTGGAGCAGCCCTGCTCTGAGGACAGGCTGAGGGAGCTGGGGGTGTTCAGCCTGGAGAAGAGGAGGCTCTGGGGAGACCTAATAGCAGCCTGGCAGTACCTGAAGGGGGCTCCAGGAAGACTGGAGAGAGACTGTTTGCAAAGGCCTGCAGGGACAGGACGAGGGACAATGGCTTCAAACTAGAGCAGAACAGATTGAGATTGGATGTGAGGAAGAAGTTCTTTGTGTGGGTGGTGAAACACTGGAAGAGGTTGGCCAGGGAGGTGATTGAGGCTCCTTCCCTGGAGATGTTCAAGGTGAGGCTGGAGGAGGCCCTGGGCAGCCTGATCTAGTTGGGGATGTCCCTGCTGAGTGCGGGGAGGTCGGACTGGATGAGCTTTGGAGGTCCCTTCCAGCCCAAACCATTCTATGATTCTATGATGGTACTGAGGATCAGAAAAAGGGAAACCACCGTGAGATCTGCGTGGTCAGAAGCAGTGAAGGGGCGCAGGCAGCATTTGCATATCAGGTGTCAAACACTCACACTAAACTACCTCTTCTCCCACTATCCAGTCAAAACCTACTGAAACTCTATGGAATGAGAATCACAGTTAGGAAAAAGCAGTCAGCTCACGTATGTGCCATTAGTAGAAAGACTGGCAAAGAAATTATCTTCTGTGAATTGCACACTAATACAAATGCCTCTGCGATGTGTGTCTCTTTGAATTCATTTCCACGTGTCAGGGTATATGTCTGCATATGAATATAAGTGCATCTCCTCTCCCTTTACCTCTTTTCATACATTGCTACAGCAAGCAGAAAAACTGCCATGTGACTTCTCAGACACCAGGAGTCCCATCTTCTGTGCAGGCCTGGGTAAACTTGCTTTTTTCCTCTGTTTTTAATCATTTCAGTAATGAGGCTCTCTCCTTGATACCCTCTTCCAAAACTCCCACAGACTTAACTTCAGAACAAATCCAGGCTTGCTTGCAAGCATGAGTGTGTGTTGAACAAGCTCTCATAAACTGCCTATCGCATCATTGTTTTGTTTAAACATTTTTAGTTCTCCAGAGCATTTAAAATACACAAACGTGTGATTCCACGAGTAAATAATCCAAAAGAGATTACAAATACAGCTATAAATGTCAAAGTGCCCAAAACATTTCACTGGCTCTACCTTCAGAAGAGACTGTTTACAGAGAAAAGCCATGTCAGTGTGTTTTATTATTGTTATTATGTGTTAAATGTTACGAATGTGATGTTTGCCTTACATGTAAACCATAGCCTCCAAATACCTTTAAGAAGCACCTCCAATAGTGGTACTTAGAGGCAGAAGGAGAATTTAGTAGGATATTAAGCAGTATCTCCAGCGGAGGGAAGATTTTTGGGTTTCACACAACTTTCATCAGAGTCACTTTCCTAGTTTAGAGTGGGACAGGTCGCTCTCTTGCTCCAGAAAGGGGCAAAACAATAACACTCACAAAAATGGATTAGATAGACATAGAAAGTTTAAATGGAAAAGCAATTCCTATATTACAAAAACTACAGAGCATAGTGCTGAGCATAGCAAAGCACATAAAGTTTAAAGAAATCCCCAATCTAATCTTTGCACACAAGTTCCTTTATACCAGACAAAAAACCACAGCAATCCCCTTCTCCCCACCTGGGGTTCACCAAAATCCACAGGGCTCTTTCTTCCTCCCCCATTGCTAGGCTGGTTTCAGGCTGGCCAGACTTGAACTGCCCTCCCCTTTTTTTACCCTGGCATTAGGCCTGAACAGGCCAAGATTATGCAGGAAAAAAAATGACTCAGGTCAAAGAGGTCTCTGATACCTCCCCATTGTTACCAGATAAGAGGGACTCTCTCCCATGGGACCAGAGAGGGAAGAAAGGGAGAGACAATAACTCTGCAGCCAGATTGGTAAAGGTGCAGGGTTTATGGTTAGCAAGGCACTATTGCCTGTGTCTAACCCACTGGGCTGGACACTCTGGACACTGGAGGTCTCACCTCTGTGGCTTCTTTTTTTGGAGGCACCCAGCCTAAAGGGCCACAGTCACCTACCCTTAAGGTCCCCAGAAATGAGTATTTTGCAGCAGCTCCAGTTTGTAACAGTGATTGGAACACAGAAAGCTCAAAATGCAGACCTTTCAAAACCCAAATTATTGCAGACCTGAGATCAGACCATTTGTATTTATTAAGAAGAAATATAATTTTTTTTTCCTGTGCAATTTTTTTTTCTACATCTGTCTTCAAAGTGATGCTGAAGAGACCTCTTCTACAAAAAGTTCTCACTCCTTTCCTTCTTTGATGAAGAGGCTATCTCCTGTAATGAATGATTCTGAGTTAGGAAAAATGAAGAGAAGGAGCACAACATTTCTTGTAAAATACAATGTGCCTAAATTTGACAGGATAAGTATAAAATCCACAGCATGGAACAAACTCTAATGCAGAGGGCTGCAGTAGCACATATCTGAAATTTGTCATGGGTGTTTAGCTTGTTAAGAAAAATGTTAAGACTAGAAGATCTCTTTCTTTGGTCTACTGGAACATTGCTCACAGCTGTTTGCTGCAATTATGGAAAACAAAGTAATATTTAAATTTCAGGATTTGTTTTTAAAGGCTGCACAGGAATGGTGAACGTAATTTTCCCACAGTCACAGGAACCTATGGGAGACATTTTATCTGGAGGGTGGTCACAGAACATCCATTTTATGTTTCACAACCTGCAGTCTTTCCCTATATCTTTTGTACTCGTTTAAAGGCAACAACTACAAAAGTGGAATGCATCAGAAAGGAAGATGAGGAGAGGACAAGGACCTCAGGAACTGGCTGGATGGTTGCATCCAGAGTGTAGTGCTCCGTGGCTCAAAGTCCAGATGGAGAGCAGTGACAAGTGGTGTCCCTCAGGGGTCTGTAACTGGGACCTCTACTGTTTAATATTTTTATCAATGATATAGACAGAGGAATTGAGTGCACCATCAAGTTTGTAGATGACACCAAGCTGAGTGGTGCTGTCAATATGCCAGAGGGATGGGATATCATCCAGATGGTGCTGGACAAGCTGGAGAGGTAGGCCAAGGTGAACCTCATGAAGTTCAACAAGAGCAAGTGCAAGGTTCTGCAGCTCAGTTGGAACAATCCTCACTATCAATATAGGCTTGGAGATGAGGTGATAGAAAGCAGCCCTGAGGAAAAGGACTTGCAGGTGATGGATGAGAAGCTGAACATGAGCAGGCAGTGTGAGCTTGCAGCCCAAAAGGCCAATCACATCTTGGACTGCATCAAAAGACGTGTTGCCAGCAGATCCAGAGAGGTGATTCTGACACTTTGCTCTGCTCTGGTGAGACCTCACCTGGAGTACTGCATCCAGCTCTAGAGCCCTCAACATAGGAAGGACATGGACCTGATGGAGCAGGTCCAGAGGAGGGCCATGAAAATGATCACCTCTGGAACACCTCTACTACAAGGACAGGCTGAGGGAGCTGGGGGTGTTCAGCCTGGAGAAGAGAAGGCTCCAGGAAGACCTAATAGCAACCTTTCAGTACCTGAAAGGGGCCTGCAAGAAGGATGGAGAAAGAATGTTTACAAAATCCTGTAGTGATAGGACAATGGTTTCAAACCAGAGAAAAGCAGATTTAGATTGGATGTTAGAACAAGTTCTTTACCATGAGGGTGGTGGAACACTGCAAGAGGTTGCCCAGGGTGGTAGTTGAGGCCCCATCCCCGGAGATATTCAAGGTGAGGCTCCACAGGGCTCTGAGCAATCTGATCTAGTTGAGGATGTCCCTGTTCACTACAGAGGGGGTTGGACTGGATAATCTCTAGAGGTCCATTCCAACCCAAAATATTCTACGATTCTATGATCACCAGCACACCAGTCAGTTGTAAGTGCATTTGTTAAAAGAAAATATGTTTGGAAGAAGCTGTATCTTACAATCAGAGAAAGCAAAACTCTTCCCAAATTCTCTGTCTTATCTAGGGAAAACAAAAATCCTTCATGACTGCAAGTAGAATTCAAATTCCAAATTATGTAAATTGTAAGTTACATAAATACAGGCTTGTGTGTTCCTTGTCTTCTTAATGTCCTTCACCTTTCTTTACATCAAGAAACAGAAAGGATTTGAAGCAGGCAGTATTTCAACAGGCTTCATTGTTTGTCTTGTCTGGAATGACAGTCGTAGTCCTTTGAATTCCATCTCTATGAAAGGGTAAAGTTTTGTTCTTCAGCATTCTTCCTGACTATTCTCTAAACAGTCAGGAGCTCAGAGGACACCTGATGGAATATGGGAACAATCTGATCCCAGCCTGCTTTGGATTTGGAGCCCTACAGGAGCAGTGCACAAAAGGGAGAAAATCTGACAGCTCAGTGGGGCCAAATAATTTGCCCTTCATTTTAAGTGGTGAAATTAATTTATTGGCTACAGCTCACTGGCCCAACAGTCCAGGATTAGAGATTTATCTCCTGAAAGTGGAATGTTTAATTCTAGTTTTGATTTTACCCCAAAACAAAGTCTCTGTAATTCTGGTTTTATGATTTATTGGCTGCAGTTTTCCCGAGATGAAAGTAGGAGTTCAGCAATCTGTTCTTGGAAATCCAGCATTTTGCAAGGATTCTCTGTCAGCAAACATGTGATAAGCAAAGACATTTTCTCGAGTTTCAGGCCAGTGGCTTATTCACAAGATATTTCCCTCTTTGAAAACAGGTCTTCACTCCTACTGTGTTGCTCCATTGATCAATCTGTTTTGAGAGAGAGCAAGAGCTCAGAAAAAAAGGAAATTTTCTTTTTTAACACATTAAATCCACTGAATTTGTCTGAGCCAGGCATGATTATTCTCCAAATGGAAAGGGTTTTACCCTAAGTATTTTCTAAGCTTTTCTGGATACTCCTGCAACACACAGGGAAAGGAATCAGCTAAGCTACCACAGACTAACACTGCAGGAGAACTCCCCGTGGCGAAGGAAATGAACACATTGCCTCCTGACACAAATCTTCACCCACATCAGTGAATATTTTGTGTCTGTACTAGGAAGAGAAATAGGGGAAATGAGGGGGTTTTGCCAAGTCTGAAGTGAAGGGAGTATGACATACAGAGGCTTCAGAGAGAACCCAGTGCTATTGCAGTCTGTGCTGCCTGTGTACATAGGCATATTTATTGCCACAGCACTCAGAGTAAGTGCTTAGCCTTCGGTGGGGCAGGAAAAGGCCTGAGAAGTTTTGTTTCTATTTTCCTTCTCCAAAAAAAAAAAAAATACTTTATGATCTATTTTCAAAATTGATTCACACGAGGAAATTTCCTGCAGGAATGTGGTACAAGGCAATGGGGAAAGAGCATTTTTAGCTTCAATCTGTCTTCAGCTTCTTCTGGATTTGTGCAAAGGTTCATCTTCCTGTCTCTGACCTGCCTGCACAGAACTAAAGCCACAGTAATTTTTCATCCTGCTTGTGCCCATTGGCTTCTCTGGGGCCAAGGATTGAGAACTTTGAATAAATCTTTTCTTTATTCTGCTTTAAAGAATTACTTGATAGCCAGTCTGTGACTGAAAACAGGAGGGCTTTGGTCAGTGAGCTCTTGCAAGTCATAGAGAAAAATTGGAAGATTTTGATGGTTGCAGCAGCCAGAGGCACATTACCAAAACCTGCTTGATCTTCAAAATAGTGATAGAAATTTATCACAAATGGGATGCTTTTATGAGACTAGCAGGAGTTCTTTTTACCCTCTGGGCTGGAAACACTAAACCAGTCATGATGCTTTCTCACTGGACAGCAACAGAAAGTCCAGAGACTTCCTGGCAGAAAGAATGGGGCAGAAGGGGGGAAGCAGGCTCATAATCTTGCCTCCCCATTGCCATTCCCAACCCCTCAAATAACTAAATGTTAAACCTGCATTTTCTACATTTAAAGTTTTGTATCCCACTTTACTACATTTTGTCAAGTGAAGAGTTTGAGAGAAATGATTGTTCTTTGAATTCCCAAGATAGAGGAAGTAGGAGACAATGAAATGCACTTCAGTATGGTTTTAAGGGTTTTTTTTGGTGGGTTTTTTGGTTGGTTGGTTGGTTTTTTTTTTTTTTGCTGCAGCTTGCGGTCCTGAACAGATTAAT
Organism: Indicator indicator; assembly: GCF_027791375.1. NCBI lineage: Eukaryota > Metazoa > Chordata > Aves > Piciformes > Indicatoridae > Indicator > Indicator indicator. The sequence goes on from NC_072020.1 coordinate 30,681,893, forward strand.
TCCATTTGCTGTACTTCAACTTTCACCCTTGTGAAAACCAGAAAGAAGAGCTACTTACTGCAATTATTTCCCTACCCTCCATTCACGTCTAAAACAGTGACAAAACCATAACGGATCACTTTGTTCATTGAATAAACAACTCACAAATGCAACTTCATAAGGTACATTCCCAGGAAACAGATCTATAAACCTGGTAAATGCACCAAGACCCCATCAGGGATGTTTGAACTAAATCTTAATTTGTCATTCATGAACACTTCACATGCCCCTCTAAATGAGTTATGTACTGCATCATCGACAGGAAATATAACAGACTGCACGTTGGAGATACCAAAAAGGGCTTGTGGGAGTGTTTTATTGAGCATTGCACAGGTGTTAACAATAGAGTGGGTAACACATATCAAAGGATTGTGCAGAAGCCACTTGATAAGTTATAAACTGTTCTGCCTTGTCTGGTAATAAACTGCATGTCCACTCTGGTTCCTCTGTTCACGCTGTGAGTGATACCTCAGTAGAACAGAGGTGAACAATGATGTCTCTGCTGACTTGACTCACAAGCTTCAATCCCAGATGGTTTTTATGAAAAATTAGAGCAAGTTTGAGGCTGAATTAAACTGTGATGATGACAACTCTGGCAAAATAAAATAAAATAAAATAAAATAAAATAAAATAAAATAAAATAAAATAAAATAAAATAATAGAAAATAAAAAAATAGAAAATAAAAAAATAGAAAATAAAATAGAAAATAAAATAGAAAATGAAATAAAATAAATAAAATAGCAAACAGAAAATAAAATAGAAAATAAAATAAAATAAATAAAATAGCAAACAGAAAATAAAATAGAAAGTAAAATAAAATAAATAAAATAAGATAGAAAACAAAAAATAAAACAGAAAATAAAATAAAATTTAAAAAAAAATAAATAAAATGCAAAGAAAATAAAATAGAAAATAAAATAAAAATAAAATATAATAAAAAATAAAATAAAATATAAAATAAAGTATAAAATAAAAAATAAAAAATTGCATTTTAAAAATAAAATAAAATACAAAGAAAATAAAATAAAAATAAAATAAAATAAAAATAAAATATAATAAAAAATAAAATAAAATAAAATATAAAATAAAATATAAAATAAAAAATAAAAAATTGCATTTTAAAAATAAAATAAAATACAAAGAAAATAAAATAAAAATAAAATAAAATATGAAATAAAGTATAAAATAAAAAAATGCATTTTAAAACTAAAATTAAATAAATGCTCTGAAACAAACTCAATTTCCCATTCATATCAGATCTTCTGCATGATGGAGATGAAATAGTGTCAGTGGGACATGGAATCATAGAACCATAGAATTGTCAGGGTTGGAAGGGACCTCAAAGATCATCTAGTTCCAAACCCCTTGCCATGGGCAGGGACACCTCACACTACATCAGGTTGCTCACAGCCACATCCAGCCTGGCCTTAAAAACTTCCAGGGATGAGGCTTCCACCACCTCCCTGGGCAACCTGTTCCAGTGTCTCACCACCCTCATGGAGAAGAATTTCTTCCTAACATCCAATCTGAATCTACCTACTTCTAGTTTTGCTCCATTCCCCCCAGTCCTATCACTTACTGACAGCCTTAAAAGTCCCTCCCCAGCATTTTTGTAGGCCCCCTTAAGATACTGGAAGGCCACAATAAGATCTCCTTGGAGGCCTTAAAACGGACAACATCTGAGCATCATGGCTCACCATGTGCATCTGAAGAACATCCTCAGCAATTCAGCCAAGCTCAGACAGCGGAGCGAGGAGGGAGCTGCTCAGTTTAGGAAGAATGCTTTCAGGCCTTCAAAGAACATCCCATAGAAAAGCCAGGCAAGTAACAAGTTAGCTTTCAAATATGGATTTTCTTTGTAAAGGGCAATGATTTATAAAGGAGGGATATTTGAGGTTACCAGGTGATTGACATGGTGCAGTGGTACCCTAGTAGCTGTATATCCACCTTTTCAATCTTATCATAGAATCACAGAATCGACCAGGTTGGAAGAGACCTCCAAGATCATCCAGTCCAACCTATCACCCAGCCCTATCCAATCAACCAGACCATGGCACTAAGTGCCTCATCCAGGCTTCCCTTGAACATCTCCAGGCATGGCGACTCCACCACCTCCCTGGGCAGCACATCCCAATGGCAAATCTCTCTCTCTGTGAAGAACTTCCCCCAGGGATCAGTGCTGGGCCCCATCCTGTTCAATATCTCTATTGATGATCTGGATGAGGGGATTGAGTCCATCATCAGTAAATTTGCAGATGACACCAAGCTGGGAGCAGGTGTTGATCTGTTAGAAGGTAGAAGGGCTCTGCAGAGGGACCTTGCCAGGCTGGACAGATGGGCAGAGTCCAACAGGATGGCATTCAACAAGTCCAAGTGCCAGATTCTGCACTTTGGCTACAACAACCCCATGCAGAGCTACAGGCTGGGGTCAGAGTGGCTGGAGAGCAGCCAGGTGGAAAGGGACCTGGGGGTACTGGTTGACAGCAGCTGAACATGAGCCAGCAGTGTGCCCAGGTGGCCAAGAGAGCCAATGGCATCCTGGCCTGCATCAGGCATAGTTTGGCCAGCAGGAGCAGGGAGGTCATTGTACCCCTGTACACAGCACTGGTCAGGCCACACCTTGAGTACTGTGTCCAGTTCTGGGCCCCTCAGTTTAGGAAAGATGTTGAATTGCTGGAGCATGTCCAGAGAAGGGCAACGAGGCTGGGGAGGGGTCTGGAGCACAGCCCTATGAGGAGAGGCTGAGGGAGCTGGGACTGTTTAGCCTGGAGAAGAGAAGGCTCAGGGGAGACCTCATTGCTGTCTACAACTACCTGAAGGGAGGTTGTAGCCTGGAGGGGTTTGGTCTCTTCTCCCAGGCAACCAGCACCAGAACAAGAGGACACAGTCTCAAGCTGTGCCAGGGGAGGTTTAGGCTGGAGGTGAGGAGAAAGTTCTTCATGGAGAGAGTGGTTGGCCATTGGAATGTGCTGCCCAGGGAGGTGGTGGAGTCACCATCCCTGGAGGTGTTCAAGAGGGGATTGGACGTGGCACTTGGTGCCATGGTTTAGATAGGCATGAGGTGTAGGGTGACAGGTTGGACTCGATGATCCTTGAGGTCTCTTCCAACCTTCTTGATTCTTGATTCTTAATATCCTCCCCTGGCACAGCTTGAGACTGTGTCCCCTCGTTCTGCTGCTGGTTGCCTGGGAGAAGAGACCAACCCCACCTGGCTACAGCCTCCCTTCAGGTAGTTGTAGACAGCAATGAGGTCTCCCCTGAGCCTCCTCTTCTCCAGGCTAAACACCCCCAGCTCCCTCAGCCTCTCCTCACAGGGCTGTGCTCCAGACCCCTCCCCAGCTTTGTTGCCCTTCTCTGGACACGTTCCAGTACCTCAACATCTCTCCTGAATTGAGAAGCCCAGAACTGGACCCAGTACTTCCTTCCTTCATTTTCCATCCACTGTACCCATGAAAGACACAACTTGGTAAATTGTTTTAGAACTCTAATTTAATCTGCTCTGGTTTAGTTTCAGTTTGCAGGCTTTCTCCCCAGGTTTCTGTATGCCTCAGAGCTCTGCTTCAGATCAGTAGTTACGGTGGCAAAGTGCTGGGCAGGGGGCTGAAACAATTTTATCTTGATGTGATGAAATAAAAGTGCATTACAAGTGGTGGTGGCAAGCATTGGCAGTCTCACTGAGAAAAAAAAAAAGAAAACAGGATGTGACAAATGTCTGCCCACTGGGCCCAGAAGTTGTCACTGTACTCACTGTACTCCAGAGACACTTGTGTTTTTTGGGACCAAAGAAGCAGATGGAGAGAGAAACACTGATTTCCATGCATTCATTCTGTTAACATCTTCTCAACTTAAAGCTTGTTTCACGGCCTTGAGCCTTCCAAACAGCACAGTGATGAATATGGAAGGAAAGTGCATGGTTTTGACTCAGCATCAACAGGGCACAACTCAGTATTGCTGTGAAGAGTACAGTGAAGGAGCCCTCCTCCTAAAGGTTATTTTTGCCTTGAGAACAGAGACACATAGCAGGCAAGGCATGCTGTCTAGTGTGGTAGGCAGTGCACTGACAAACATTAGGGGCAATTCTTACTCTGCAGACTTTGCAGATAGCTTGGGATTATTTTGTTTGCTTTATAAAGTATCAAGAGCAAAGCAATGACTGAGGGACTGCATCCTGTTGCAGTCTCCAAACAACAGGAATCTTTCTGTTCCTCACAACTCATGGAAAACAGAATCACAGAAACATCCAGGCTGGAAGAGACCCTCAGGATCACCGAGTCCAACCAAGAACCCTACTCTACAAGGTTCACCCCTAAACCATAGCCCCAAGCACCACATCCAAACCACCTTTAAACACATCCAGGCTTGGGGACTCACCCACCTCCCTGGGCAGCACATTCCAATGCCTGACCACTCTTGCCATGAAAAGATGTTTCCTACTGTCCAGTCTAAACCTACCCAGTCACAGTTTGAGGCCATTCCCTCTTGTTCTGTCACTAATTACCTGTGAGAAGGGACCAGGAGCAGCCTCCCCACAACATCCTTTCAGGTAGCTGTAGACAGCAATGAGGTCTCCCTTCAGCCTCCTCTGTTTCACACTAACCAGCCCCAGCTCCTTCAGTCACTCTTCATCACATTTATTCTCCAGGCCCTTCACAGCTTCCTTGCCCTCCTCTGCACTGGCTCCAGCACCTCCACATCTCTCTTGGGTTGAGCTGTCCAAAACTGGACACAATACTTGTGGTATGGCCACACCAGAGCTGAGTCCCAGGGGACAATCCCCTCCCTACTCCTGCTGGACACAGCATTTCTAATCCCAGCCAGGATGCCTTTGGCTTTCTTGGCCACCTGGGCACACTGCTGGCTCCTATTCAGCTGCTTGTCCATTAGCACCCCCAGATCCCTTTCTGCCAGCAGCTTTCCAGCCACACTGCCCCAAGCCTGTAGAGCTGCTTGGGGTTGTTGTGACCCCAGTGCAGGACCTGGCATTTGGCTTTGTTGAAGCTCCTCCTGTTAACGCTGGCCATGGATCCCATCTATCCAAATCCTTCTGTAGAACAGAAAGTCTCTCTGCAGAACTCCCCTATGTAAGAATTATTGTCTGATTGCTGACTTCCAGTATCTGAGCATAAGTGAAGTATTTCATGTGGAAAAGCTCAACCTACTAACAGACGGGGCAAGAAAATTAAAATATTTCATCCAAGCACCTGCATTTTGAAGTTTAGAAGGCAATTTTTTTTCCTCCTAGTCTATTAATTTGTTCTTCCAATCAGTCAGTCCCACAAAGATGCAGCTCCCCAGGCACACACCCTGCTAGCAAACCTGCATCTGCAGAAGGTCCCTCCTTACGCTGTATGCAAATACTGCTGGAAGCTGGGAATCATTTGACTTATGAGGTTCCTGTCTCCTATACCCAAGTCATTCATCTAATTTACATGTATTCAGCTGCTTGTTTGTTTGCTTAGCATGCTAAGTATCAGTTTTTAGAGAGATTCACCATCTAGGTATGTTCTCTACAGGATGTGCTCATGTGTTACACAAAGGCTGTTTTGCTGCTTACCTCCTACTGACTCCCTGGAGAGGCTCGAGATGAAGTCTCCTATGCACCACATGAAGACTTATTTCCATGCTGCACGTGTGATGTGGTGTGCTTCTTTATCCAGCCTTGCTGTTGTGCTGACCCCTTTGTGCTATGGTCCTCTCTCCTTTTCTTGGCAAATGAGATATGAACACTGCTTTGCATTCTTTATGTTCACCAAAATTCTGAGCAGCAGGCAGGCACCACAGCAGGGTGAGTGGGTCAGAGGATGGTCTTACACGGTGCTAGGAATCACTGAAAGAACAGCTTCATAAATCTTCCCAGAGAAAACCAGTGCCCACCCAGAGCTCAGTCACAGCTTTTGGTGACATATAACTTGAAAACTCAGTCAGTCAAAGAGAAAGTTGCCCTTTAAAACCTCCCCCATGGTCTAAAGGGAGATTAAAGGAATAACAGACTCTTATTTTTTTTTCTCACAAAGAATATTTTTCACATTTTCAAACACAGTGCCTGAAGAACTCATGTTTGTACTTGGGCACCTTGAAAAATGTGGCTAGGCTTTCAGAGGTGCTGACTCAGCTTCCCACTGGTGATAAGGGGGTTCAGTCAGGCCCTCTGTTTGTATACACCTTGTAGGCAAACAGAAACTTCAACATCTCTTGCTTGTAATCCTCTCGTACATGCAGAGTACAAAATTCACCATGTGAAGGAAGGAAGGAATAAAACAAACATACAGGTCATGCTTGCCAACAAAAGCAAACAGCAGGCCCTCCAAAGCAGCCTGAATAACCTGCCTGTGAACAGTTCTGGAGTCTCAGTGCCGTTTTAACATAACAAACCCCTTCTGGGACTACCACGGTAATTGCTGAAAGAAAAATCATTTTCATCTGGTAGCTAAGTAGGCAGTATTTTAAGCCAGTGTCTAGATTATCTTTAAATACCTTTGACCCCAGGGAAATTTAAATTTAACCTTTTTTAGCATTGCATTTGCCAGGTCTATGTTAGCATTAGCATTATTTGAAGTCAGATGTTTGATAGTCTATGTGGCCTAGCACAGATAGGATCTAATCAAGACTGGGTAAAAGTAAAGGATTGCTTGACAAGCCGTTCTGCAACCTGATCAATCTCTTAATGTCATATCTTGCAGAGCTGATTGATCAAGTGAAAAAAAAAAAAAAAAGAAGAGCAGTTTTTCTTCGTCTGCTTTCATAGGACACAATTACATTAAATCATAGAATCATAGAATCAGTCAGGGTTGGAAGGGACCACAAGGATCATCCAGTTCCAACCCCCCTGCCATGCCCAGGGACACCTCACACTACATCAGGCTGGCCAGAGCCTCATCCAGCCTGGCCTTAAACACCTCCAGGGATGGGGCCTCAACCACCTCCCTGGACAACCCATTCCAGGCTCTCACCACTCTCATGGGGAAGAACTTCTTCCTCATGTCCAGCATGAATCTCCCCACTTCCAGCTTTATTCCATTCCCCCTAGTCCTGTCCCTATCTGATATCCTAAAAAGTCCCTCCCCAGCTTTCTTGTAGCCCCCTTCAGGTACTGGAAGGCCACAAGAACCCCCCGCGGAGCTTTCTTTTCTCCAGACTGAACAGCCCCAACTCTCTCAGTCAGTCCTCATAGGAGAGGTGCTCCAGTCCTCTGCTCATCCTCATGGCCCTTCTCTGGACACCTTCCAGCATGTCCAGATCCCTCTTGTAATAGAGGCTCCAGAACTCGATGCAGTACTCCAGGTGGGGTCTCACCATAGCTGAGCAGAAGAGGAGAATCACCTCCCTGGCCCTGCTGGCCACACTTCTCCTGATGCAGCCCAGGCTCTGCTTGGCTTTCTGGTCTGCAAGAGCACACTGATGGCTCATGTTGAGCTTCTCATCCACCAGCACCCCCAAGTCCCTCTCCTCAGGGCTGCTCTCCAGCCAGTCCCTGCCCAGCCTGCATTTGTGTTTGGGATTGCCTCGACCCAGCTGCAGGACCCTGCACTTGGTCTTGTTGAACCTCATGAGGTTGGCTTGGGCCCAGCTCTCCAGCCTGTCCAGGTCCCTCTGGATGGATCCCTTCCCTCCAGCCTGTCTGCTGCACCACACAGCTTGGTGTCATCAGCAAACTTGCTGAGGGTGCACTCACTGCCTCTGTCCATGTCACCAACAAAGATGTTGAACAAGCCTGGTCCCAGGACTGATCCCTGAGGGACTCCACTTGTCCCTGGCCTCCACTGGGACATGGAGCCATTGACAGCCACTCTTTGGGTGTGGCCATCAAGCCAGTTCTTTATCCATCTCGTGGTCCACCCATCAAACCCATGTGTCACCAGTTGGGAGAGCAGGATGTGGTGTGGGACAGTGTTGAAAGCTTTGCTCAGGCCCAGGCAAATGACATCAGTTGCTCTCCCCTCAGCCTGTAACCTGAACTCCTCCCTCTTTACAACTGCAGATGTCTCCTGGCTGACAAGAGAGGCTCTTTCTCCTGAAGAAAAGTTACTCCACATATTGGAGTGTAGCATTTCAGGAAAAGAGCCTGGCCCCCTCCACTTGACACCCACCCCTCAGCTATTGATAGACATTGATCAGATCCCCTCTCAGTCTTCTCTTCTCCAGACTAAACAGCCCCAGGGCTCTCAGTCTCTCTTCATAGGGGAGGGTGCTCGAGTCCCCTAACACTGCAGCATAAAACATCAGACTAAGTTCAATAACACTCACATTGAGAGCAGTGAGACCTGCAAGAAAAAGACCTACAGTTTACAAAAGCCTGGAGAAAAAGCTAAGAGGTGTGTAAAAAAAAATAAAAAATTGCTAGAAATAGTGAGAATCTCTATTTGCCCTTCAGCTGTCCTCAGTTTTTTCTTTTTTTGTTTCTATTAAAGCTTTTCTTCGGGAAAAAAAAATTACCACCATTCATCTATTTTATTAACATCTTTTCTTCCCAGGAGAATTAGTTGGGTGCAGACAGCAAGGATGGAGATGATTATTTTAGCCTAGTACCTAGGGTATTAATTATATACCTAGGGTATAATTAGGGTATAGCTAAGAATCCTGGGATAATTACAGGAAATGGAATTCTGAGGATGAATATTTGAGAAAGTTCTTTCTGTCTGTCCTGAGCTGTAGAATAGTTGCCCAAGAGAAATATTCATTGTTTTGCATATGTAAAAAAAGTGATGGACTATAAATTGGGGAAAAAAAACATTGTATGAGTGTCTTTGCTTTCCAAACATGCTTCTCATTTTCAGTTCCAGATGATCCACACCAGTTGGTGTTCTCTCGTTGTAACTTGTGCCTTGTTTGTATCAGGACTAGGAGATCATGGGATTGAGGTCAAACAGCATGCTTGAATCCCAGAATCACAGAATTTCAGGGGCTGGGAAGGACCTTGAAAGCTCATCCAGTCCAACCCCCCTGCCAGAGCAGGAGCACCTAGACCAGATCACACAGGAACACATCCAGACAGGTCCTCAATGTGGTGCATTTGTACAACTGTCTGTGATCTGCAAGTGTTTGGGGGGTGGAGGGGGTATGGGAGGTCATTTACATAAAACCCAGAGCTGTTTTTATGCATCCCACAGCAAATTTCATTTTGTAGCTTTGTTTCAAAAGAGTAATGTCACTCATTTTCGATTACCTTAGCAATTTACTCTGCCTGTAGTTGGTTACAATTTTAGTTTTAGGAAAGGATTCCATGTCTCTGAGACACTGGCAGATCCTGACAGTGAATCCCACTGCCTGTGGGAAGTGCTGATCGATGTTCACAGCTTTAGCACTTCCCCTTTTGCTGAAGGAGGAGTTTCATGACAGACATTCTAGCTCTTCAGGCCCCATTTTTCATTTTTTTACATCCCAACTACGTGTCTTGTGCCATGCCACAGCTGTAATACTGAATTCCCCAGCAGAGAGCTTGCTGAAAGCACGATTATACTCCCACAGACTCAGTAGTCACAATGCCATCTGGGAAATGACATACAGAATCACAGAATGCTGGGGGTTGGAAGGGTCCTCAGAAGATCATCTAGTCTAATAGCAGTTGTGGATATTGCCAGGACCTACATTCTCCTTGCTGTGTGCTGTTTCCCTTGATGCCATGACAAACATAAATGCCATTCTTGAAGAGAGCAGATTTGTAAGGGCATGCATCCTGCCATGCCTGCAGCCAAGTGTGAGTTAGCAAATAGAAAGACTTCAAAGCTGTCTGGACATCTGTATAGCTGGCTGCAGGGAGGGCAGCAATTGCCCCTGCTTTGATCTTAGGTTAGGAAGGGTTTTGAAGGGTTTGCAGGCACACACACACACATCTACAGGGTTTGCAAGGCATGTAGGTATGCACTGGAGCTGGGCAAAGGCAAAGGCTATGGTCTAGATATGAAGCTGATGGTCCTGTCCTGTCCTGTCAGCTCTGGGTGAGAGAGAAACCATTTTACAAGCATTTGCTTGTGTTTGTCCTGTGAATGTGGAACCCCTGTGAGGAAGTTTATTATTCCCAACTGCTCTCTTGCTCCTTTATCTGCCAGCTCTTTCTTTCCATGTCCTTTTTTCAGCTGGGTGAAGTTTCTGTATTTCAAGCATATAGCCATTGCTTAACTTAATTTACTCTGTTGCTGCTGAGCCAAGAAGAAAGCCACTTGTAAGCCCAATGCATGGATTCTGCTGTCTTTCACAGCACCACACAGAGACACTAGAAGTGTCTCCTTCATGCTCAGTTCCTTAATGCAGCCCTCAGACTACTATCCATTGCTGATCTTTCTGGTAGGCAGTGATGAAGTAAGGACAAGAAGTCCAAGGGCAATTAAGAGAGACTTCAGGGCTTTAAGATTACTGGTTAAGGAATTGGGAGCATGAGTAATGTCCTCCTCTATCCCCCCAGTAGTAGGGTGTGATGCAGGAACAAACAGGAAGAGCCAGGAGATTGATGCATGGCTCCAAGCCTGGTATCCCCAACAGGACTTTGGGTTCTTCAAGTTGATTTACAGGGCACCAGGTCTGCTGGCAACAGACAGGATACACCTGTCACAGAGGTGGAGAAGGATCCTTCAAACTAAATTTGGAGAGGGAAGGGCACAAAGCCAGGCTGGCTAGAAATAAAGCCGAGGATATCACACGAGCACCTGAGAACAGCCAGGCAGAAACTGGGACTTCCCACTACAAAAAGGTGGCAAGACCTGTAGACCAACTGAAGTGCATCAACACTAGTGCACATAGCACAAGAAACAAACAGGAGGAGCTGGAAGCCATTGTCTCTGGAAAAACTATGATAAAAAGCCATCACAGAAACGTGGTGGGATGGCTCACACCACTGGAGTGCCACAACTGACAGTGAGAAACTCTTCAGAAGGAGAGGAAGTGCTATGACCCTGTGTGTCAGGGAGTATTTTGGCTGTACTGAGGTTGATGAGGGTGGCAGGAGGGTGGGAACTAGATGATCCTTGAGGTCCCTTCCAATCCTAACAGTTCTATGGTTCTATGATTCTCTGGTGATGACAGGGTAGAGTGTTTATGGGTAAGAATCAGGAAGATGGGCAACAAAGCAGATATCCTGGTGGCAGCCTGTTGTAGACCACCCAACCCGGATGAAGAGACAGATACAATATTCTTTAGGCATCTGGCAGAAGTCTTGAGATCGCTGACCCTTGCTCTTGTGGGAGACTTATACTTCCCTGATGTCTGATGAAAATACAACACAGCAGAGAGGGAGAAGTCCGAGAGCTTCCTAGCGTGTGTGGAGGATAACTTCCTGACACTGCTGGTGATGGACCCAGCTAGGGGAGGCCCCTTGATGGACCTGCTCTCTGGGAACAGAGAAGGGCTGGAGGCTGTCTTGGGCACAGCAATCACTGAGTTCTTACTTATTGAAGTAAAGAGAAGGGTGGATATATTGATGGTCTGGCTTTGAATTGTTTTGGATGCTGGTGGTCAGAGTTGCCTGGGAGGCAGCCCTGAGGGGCCGAGGAAGTCCAGGAAGGTTGGATGCCGTCCAAGAGGGGACTCTTAAAGGCACAGGAATGGGCTGTCCTGATGTGCTGAAAGACAAGTCAGCAAGGAAGAAGGCTGACCTGGCTGAATAGAGAGGTTTGGTGGCTGCTGAGGGAGAACAGGAGAGTCTGTGGTCATTGCAAGAAGGGGCAGGCCACTCAGGAGGACTACAAGATTGTCATGAGAGTATGCAGGAAGAAAAATCAGAAGAGCCAAATCCCAGATGGAAATTAATTCAGCTTCATCTGTTAAAGAGAACAGGAAATGCTTCTACAAGAGGAGGACTAAGGAAAATCTCTGTCCTTTGCTGGATTCGGCGGGGAACACAGTGGTGAAGGATGAGGAAAAGGTTGAGGCACTCAACTTCACTGGCTCAGTCTTAAATAGTAAGTTCAATTGTTTGCTAGATACCCAGCCCCCTGAGCTGCAAGGTAGGGATAGGGAGCAGAATGAAGCCCCTTTAGTCCAAGAGGAGATGGCTAGTGACCTGCTGCACCACTTACACATGTGTGATGCTATGGAGCCAGATGGTATACATATGAGGGTACTGAGGCAGCTGGTGTAAGTGCTCACCAAGCCACTTCCCAACATTTACCAGCAGTCCTGGCTAAGTGAGGAGATCCCAGCTGACTGGAGATTGCCAAACATGACACTTGCCTACAAGAAGGGGTGAAAGGAGGACCCAGGGAACTACAGACCTGTCAGTCTGACCTCGATGCCAGGGAAGGTCATGGAGCAGAAGTGGCTGAGGAGAGACCTCACTGCTCTCTACAACTACCTGAATGGAGGTCTCTCCTCTCTAGTGTCAGGTGATAGGACAAGAGGAAGTGGCCTGAAATTGCACCAGGGGAGGCTTAGATTGGTTATCAGGAAAAATTTCCTTGTGGAAAGAGTGGTCAGGTGTTGGAACAGGCTGCCCGTGGAGTTGGTGGAGTCACTGTCCCTGGAGGTGTTCCAGAAAGGAGTGGACGTGGCATTTCCAGATGCCATGGTTTTAATGGCCATGGTGATGTTAGGTCAATGATTTACTTGATGGCCTTGGAGGTCTTTTCCACTGAAACATTTCTATGATTCAATTATCAGCTTCCCCCAGCTAACTAAAGGCTTAACCTTGTATTTCTTTCTGAATATGGCTGACATGGTCCATGCTGAATGGTGCTGGAGCTGTGACAGTTTCTGATAATCTCAATGGTTTGTTTTGTTTTGTTTTTTTTCATTTCCCTCAGGACAGAAATTGATTTGTATTTTATCTGCATTCAGCAATAGCAAGCAAACAAACAGACAAAAACAGGTACTGTGGAAAGGTGGGGCCTGAAGCTTGCACAAAGGCAGCAGCTTGTGGGGAAGAGCTTCAGTAAAAGCCCAGAGGCCCCAGGGGCAGGAGAGCTCTTCTGGCATGTCTTGGAGACTCGAAAAGGGATGACAAAGGGCTTAGTCTCTAGGTACTTTATTTCTATTAAAGCTCACAAGACAGTAAAGGTAGGGATGGCTCTGCAAAAAGCTTGGGTACCTTCACTCTTCCAGTGTCCCCAAGAGGAGATGCCATAAGAGTGTGATACCACACTGGTACAGTCCTGGGGGTCAGGGAGGCAAAGGCAGCCTGGTGGGAGATCGTGGGAGTTAATGCAGGAAAGTGAATGATTGCATTCACCAGGGCAAATGCCTGGTGGAGGATGTGCTGGCATCACAGGGCTCCCAGGGAGCTGCCTGCTGGCCTTTGTGCTGAGAGAAACAGGCAGAAAACAAAGTGATCAGCCAGAGCAGAGGTGAGCAATGGGATCATGACCAGTGGTGTCTTGATTGAGGCCATGAAACCTGGTGCAGAGAGTTGCAATATCTGCAGAAATATTGCACCTCCATGAGGGTCAGTGAGCCAGAGGAGGAAAGCAGTGATTTGTCACCTGTCCTGTCACTCATCCTTGCAGAAGGAAGGTTTGGACTGTGGCCAGCATACCTTGGAGGCTGGTATTTAGCCATGCTCTTATTTTGTTTCAATTTTGTGTTCCTCTCTCATTTTTTCAATAGATGTTCTGTTGTTTAATTCCATGTGCTTAACTCATGGGATGGGGGGGGCGGGGGGGCGGGAATAAAGATTGCTCCATGAGCACCCAAGCCATGGGTTTTCTTAGATTTCTGGATTTGGAGTTGCTGCTTTTCAGCAGCATCTATGCTGCTGGGCCCACCCTGCCTGGCAAGGGGAACCCTCCCAGGGGAACTCTCCTTGCATGCAACTACTGATTTCACCAAGTGTTGTTGTAAAAGATCACTTACACCATGCTCTGTAATCAGAATGTAGCTGAGATTTATTGAAGTTCCCCTTCTCAGAGGCCAGAGGTATTTTTTTTAATTCAGTGGGTCCCCATTTGCCTGGCGACAGGACTGTGCAGATCCTCAACCACTGCCTTTTAATCTTCACAACAGCAAACCCTTTTCTTCTTGAAAACTAGAAGGTCAAAGCCCTCCAAAACAAAAACCCTCATCAGAGGTTAAGAAAGCCCAAACCACTAATTAAAATAAAATAACTAGGGACACAGAGAGAATGTTTGCCCACAAGGCAGGTTCTTGCAGGTTGTATTTTTCCACATTCTAGAAAAATATCCACTGAAAATTTTGTTGTCTTTTAAATTTATTCTTTTTTTCTTCTTCTTTTTTTTTTTTTTGCAAGCATCTACTTGCAAAGTCCTTTCAACAGCAGATTAGTTTCTCTTCAGCATTTAGCACTTCATGGCTTGCAAACAGGCAGTGAGTATTTTCTTAGCACATTCTAAATTATTTGAAGCTTTTTTTTGCTAAAATAACAAATTAGTGCTCACCTTAGCCAAACCCACAAATATTTGCACAATTAAGCAGCAAGCTTTGTAGTCAGAGTAGGAAAAGCAGTCTCTTGTATTTTGTGGCGCCAAGCAGATATTTTCCCCTCTCTACTAGATCAAGTTAGATTAACCAATCAGATAAAAAGAGCATTAATAAACCAAGGTCTTCTTTTTTTAAAGGGATGCTTAATTAGAATCATAGAATCATAGAATCATAGAATGAGTCAGGGTTGGAAGGGACCACAAGGATCATCTGGTTCCAATCCCCCTGCCATGAGCAGGGACACCTCACACTAATTCATTAGCTTTGATGTTTGGAAAAACTGAAATGCTGTGGAGGAGGGATGGAGATAAAGTCTTATCTGGCAATTATATCTATGGGTTTGGGAGCATTAGAGAAGGCAAGTCCAGCATGCAGGTGGGTCAAAATCAAAACAAGCAAGGTGGCATGCTACCTTCAGTGATGCCAGGTGGAAATGTCTTTTCTTGTAGGACTTATGTAAGTTTATTGTTATGCATTCAGGCTTCCCAGGTTTTGCCTCCTGTCCATTGTAGGCAACTGGGAAAAAGGTAAAGGTGAGAATAAAACAGGCTAAAAATGGAAAGGGGAGAGATGAACTATATTCTTGACCCAGAATAGACTCAAGAAGAGCTGTGAAGGTAAGGGCACTATGCCAGCAAGGAGATTTCAGGAGAGGATTAACACACCAAGAAGGGCTTTGTAGGGAGACTGTTTCCTGTATGAGGAAGTGGAGAAGCTCTGCTGCAGGCACAGCACAATGCGTGTGTGGGTTCTGCCTTCCCTGTTTATAAATATGTAAAGGGTGAATCCCAAGAGGATGGAGCCAGGCTCTGCTGGGTGATGCCTGATGACAGGACAAGGGGCAATGGGTGAAACTTGAGGCATAGAAAGATTCATATAAATATGAAGAAATATTTTTTTCCTGATAGGATGACAGGTGAGGCTGCATCTGGAATATTGTGTCCAGTTCTGGGCTCCTCAGTTCAGGAAGGACCTCAGGGAACTGCTTGAAAGAGTCCAGCGCAGAGTCACAAAAATGATGAAGGGGGTGGAACATCTTCCTTATGAGGAGAGACTGAAGGAGCTGAGAGCTTTGTAGCTTGGAGAGGTGACCTCATTCATGTTGATAAAGATGTGCAGGGTGAGTGCCCAGAGGCTGGAGCCAGGCTCTGCTGGGTGATGCTCAACGACAGCACAAGGGGCAATGGTGGAAGATGAGGCATAGGAAGTTCCATGGAAACATGAGGAAAAATATTTTCCCTGTGGGGGTGACAGAACACTGGAAGAGGCTGCCCAGGGGTGTTGTGGGGTCTCCCACTCTGGAGATATTCAAAACGTACCTGGATGCATTCCTGTGTGATCTGGTCTAGGTAATCCTGCTCTGGCAGGGGGATTGGACTGGATGATCTTTCAAGGTCCCTTCTGGCCCCTGAAATTCTGTGATTCTGTGATTCCCTGGCCTGCAGAACCCCTTTTTAGCAAGGACCCTGCTTGCTGAAGCAGGATAGCAGTGGGATTTAAGTTGTATGCTAGTGTCCACTATTTCCTGTGATGACTGGGAGGTGGGAAAAGGGGCCACTTGAACCATTAGAAAGGAATGTCTTTACTGATAAAACTTGTTCACTACGTCTGTAATTCAATGAACAAGTGAAGGCCAAATATTTCAAACCTAGTTTTAGAGTGATGCACATAGCTGATAAAAAGGGTTTAACTTCTCCCCTCCAGCCCTGCCCGTTCACTGGAAAAAAAACAAACAAACAAACAAACAAAATTGGTATATTGTGGGAAGTGTTGACATGCTAGAAACTATTCCATTGTTTTAACATAAAATTTCAGCCCTTCTATTTCCAGGGATATTTTCATAAAGACCTGGTCTTTATTGCTTGAGAGATCATCTGCTCCTGCTGCTTATTCATCACTTGCAGCCATATAACACACAGTCCTCTGTGACATCATAATCATCTCCAGAGCAACTAATTATGATGCCACAATCACAGGAGTGACTTCAAGTGAGGAATAAGCAGCAGGAGCAAATGAACTTGCTAAGTAACAAATAGTCTGTTTTCAGGCAAATGTCCCTAGTAATAAAATAGGAGGAGGGGGAAAAAAACCTAGAGAAAACATGACACATGGCCAGAAAATGTTTGTCAATAGAACAGTTAACAAAGTTTTTCACAAACGCCTCTTTGATGTAACATGCTGTAACTGGCTTCTCTGGGCCAGCTTCTGAAAAGCTGGAATAACTCCAAGGATTTGAGTCACTTTTGTACTGTCAGGGAAACAAAATGCACCAGATCACTTCAGATGTGCCCCAGTGTAACTGAACCTGCTTTGGAAATGGGACTAAAATGATGATCGCAACGGAGTTCTACTTTCAGAGGAGGCAAAAAGCAAGAAATCGATCAGAACTGAAAAATATGCAAGCAACAGGGGGTTAAAACTGATTTAGTTAGCATCTGGCTTTGCATAGTGGCTGGTTATGTGTACAGAAGCACAAAAGAGGAACCATCCTTTCGTCTGTCTTACAGGGCTGCCATTGCCTTGGAAAGATGGCCCTGAGTAAGAAGTTTAAAATAGCAGTGGCAACGCTGGCAAGAAAATACCATGGCAAACCTCGAGTTTCTTGTGAATCTGCTTGGTTTAAAATGAAGGGGGGGGAAATTGTTGGGGTTGTTTTGTTTTGTTTTTTGTTTGTTTTATTTGGGTTTGGGTTTTTGGTTTGGGTTTTTGGTTTTGGTTTCAGTTTTGGGTTCTTGGTTTTGGTTTTGGGTTTTGGGGTTTGGTTTTGGTTTCAGTTTTTGGTTTTTGGGTTTTGGTTTTGGTTTCAGTTTTTGGTTTTGGTTTTGGGTTTTGGTTTTGGTTTGAGTTTTTGAGTTTTTGAGTTTTGGGGTTTGGGTTTTGGGGTTTGGTTTTTGGGTTTTTGTTTTGGTTTTTGGTTTTGGTTTTTGGTTTTGTATTTTTGTTTTGGTTTCAGTTTTTGGTTTCAGTTTTTGGTTTTTGGTTTTGGGTTTTGGTTTTGGTTTGAGTTTTTGAGTTTTTGAGTTTTTGAGTTTTTGAGTTTTTGAGTTTTAGGGTTTGGGTTTTGGTTTTTGAGTTTTGGTTTTGGGGTTTGGTTTTGGGTTTGGGTTTTGGGTTTTGGTTTTGGTTTCAGGGTTTTTTTGTTTGTTTTTGGTTTTGTGTTTTGGGTTTTTTTTAAGACTGAAGACTGTGTGAAGAAGTGTGGCTGCTCGGCTTCTTGGGTTTGTTTTTCTTTGGTTGTTCTGTTTGTTTTTTTTTTTTCTTTTTCCTTTTTCCTTTTTTTTCTGTCTTTTTTTTTTTAATTTACAGAAAGTATACTCTATATTGAACAACAACAGATGTCCTAGGAGTGAATGCAGGGCCATAATTCACTCTCAAGGCTCTGCTGCTGTTCATAAACTGCTCAGGCGCTGTCTGACATCGGCGGAGTCCCGCAAGTGAATTACAGTCTCTTACCCACACTGGGGCCATACATTACTGGATGCAATGGGCAGCCAAGACACAGTTGGTTCATGTCACCAACTGGTTTGCAGGCAGACTGGTAGTGAAAATTTTCTTATTAATCAGAGGGATTTTTTTTTTCTAAACATTTTTTGGTGCTGATGGGATACACTCTGAAACAAGCGTTCTCGTTGCAGCTTTGACTGCATTAACTTTGGGGTTTGCTGCTGGAGTAGAAGCAAGGAGCTTTTGAGGAGCATGCTAAACCTCCATGATTCAGAACATGATGTCTGAATTTCATCCATTTCTGTGTCTGTGACACCACGAGAGCAGGAAAGGACATTAGTGCCCACAAAATGGTCTGGGGAACAGGTGTTACAGCCGATGGCAGGTTAAAACAGACCTGGAGGCTCCAAGAAATAGCCATTTCCCAACTACCAGAGAATAGCCCAGATGGTAGATATTCTGATATCAGTGAATCTTTAATACTACCTCATAAAGATTTAAAATGCATTTCAATTTCAGCACAGTTATAAAGTCACATCTTACAGTCATACCAAAAGCTCCCTTAATACAATACGGCTGCTTGCACTAAAAGCAACTTAAGCTAAAGATCACTAGTAAATCATTTGCTATATGCTCAGTTTCTCTGAAAAAAAACCCCTCTGTTTCCCAGCTGTAGTAACTTTTTTTCCTCAGCATTTTTCTTCTGGGATTTAAGTAGCCTGCAATAACTTCTCAACTTACTAGATACCTAAATTGCTATATATGGTGAGAAATTTTAGCCAGAATTCTTCACCCAAAAGGAATACTCAGTTTATTTTAGAATCCTTTAAAACTACACAAAACCTCCCCCACCCCTACGCCAAAAAAAAGCCTTTACTGCCACTCTTGTCCCCAAGTCCCTTTGCCACATCTCTCGTAATTACCAACCCCCAGAGGTTGATTTTGAAGCCATCTATCTGGAACAGGCACAGCTGAAAGGAGTGGGAGGAGAGCAGTGAGTCAGCATTACAGACTGTGGTACAATTTGCTTTTTTAGTTCCACATCACCATTAAGAATTTAGCCAGAAAGTTTCAAATGAGGAACATAGCAAGAGTCAGGTCAAAAGTCAGAACTTTTGAAGAAAATCAAGTTTTTGTTTTGTTTATTTCTTGTTTATTTTACTAAGGCTTTAATTTCCAAAGCATTGAGGAAGGACCGGACTATAAAAGCCTACCTTTTAGGTGAACCTATTAATATGGGCCAGGTAGTTAGGAATAAATTAGGCAAATCCTGTGGTAGCTTTTATCAATGTATTGAAGAGTTATATGTTAACTACTTCATTGTTTTCAACACAAAGGAGCTGGTGTTTGGCATCAAATTTGGAAGAGAAAAGAAATTCTATGCTAATGTAATTCACGGTCAGATGATACAAAGTCAAACGAAGTTGCAAATCTGAGTGAAGATAGAAAAATTACAATAGGCTATAGAGAGGCTAGAAGCAATGGCAAAAACAGCATAAAGGGATTCAGTGTGGGGGAAAACAGTAGCTCAGACAGAACAATAGTGGCAAGTGATCCAGAACATTGAAATTCAGTGGAAAGCAAAAATATGGAAAGCAATTGCTCTGTAAAAAAGGAAATGTTGTTACTGGGCAGTAATTAGATATGGGTTTGAACTGCAAATAAATCAGCCAAACAAATGAAAGAAAAGGAGGACAAGTGCAGTATCAGGCTGTATGTGTCAAAGTGGCACATGAGCAGAGAGAGTCGTTCTTAAAACTGTGTTTGGGTTGACTCTTCCTTTCTGAATGTCACACCAGCAAAGGAAAAGAAATCCTAGCAAGTCATTAACTACTTTAAGTCTTTTGTGAAGTGCTCGGTATATGTTTTATCTTTTATCCTCTGATGCCTTACAATCAGTCACGGATTATCCCACTCTGATCTGGAAAACGTTATTGCCCACATTGAGCGCAATGGTGGCAAACTTGCTGGACTACCCAAAGGCCTGACTCTCTTCAGTCACATGCAAGTTCTGAGTGTTCTTCCAGATGCCTCTGCTATTAAAGATCCTCTCTGCTGACATCCCTATACAAACTATCACTGCAGGGTTTTTTTTCTGCCTTGAAGAAATACACTAGTCTCAAACCAGTCATCTGCATGTTAAGCTCTATTTAGAACAAATCATTTTAAAGCAAAACAACAAAACCAACAAAAGACCCATGCTGATTTTTTTCCCCTAGATTTTTTAACAAAATGTTTGATGTTGTAGAGATTTCCAAACAATTAATGTGAAATTGGGGATTGTTGTTCCCATGATTTATTTACCATCTATAGAGAACTCAGCTGTGGTGGTGGTGCTGCTGCTGCTATTGCTACTTTTTTCCCTCTGTATTTAGAGTTGAAAACTGCTAAGTTCTTTGCTGGGGTACATTTCCATGGAATTAAATTGTGCAGAAACTACAGGATTCAAGCTGTAGAAATGCAGAAGTGTGGTTTCAACAGAGCACATGCAGAAAAGGCTGGCTTGGGGTCTTTTTTTGCCTCTTTCTCTCCTTAATGCATTTTATAACCTTGAGAAAGCCTGAAGAGTGTGCTTTTCCACAGTGGAAGAAAACATCCAGGTTGCAGCAGATGCAAGGAATAACTTGCAGGATGATCTGAATTTTTGTTTTGTGTAGCTTAATAGAAAAAGAGTTTTGCCTTCATTATAAGTGGTGGGGAATAGTTTTATGTCCCATTATAGCTGAAGTACTGTAATTTTGTTCCAGCAGAGGGAGAGAGGGAGGCAAGCTGATCCATTGCTGACCCTCCATGCTTTCTTCCAGTGGTCCACTTCAGGCAGGAAATCTTTGTCCTGGCTAAAGAGGCACCTTCAGTTACTAGTTTCCTTACATCTGGAGCTGTAAAAGATGAGCTGTTTTCATTGAGCTCTCTTTTTGAAAAGGTAAATTTCAAGGGGTTGGAGTAGCCCTGAGCCCCTGCTGTTTTCTGCTTGCTCCAGGCAAGAGTCAGGCCTTTCTTGTCCACATACTTGATAAGCAGCTAAATGACCAGACTTAGCTCCCCCTGAAAGGAATCATTTGACTGACTGGTTTATCCTTGCTGTCAATACAGACTGGGGGATGAGGTGAGAGAAAGCAGCCCTGAGGAAAAGGACTTGGGAGTGCTGATGGATGAGAAGCTGGACAGGAGCAGGCAGTGTGAGCTTGCAGACCAAAAGGCTAATCACATCCTGGGCTGAATCAAAAGATGCATTGCCAGCAGAGCCAGAGAGGTGATTCTGCCACTTTGCTCTGCTCTGGTGAAATCTCACCTGCAGTACTGTGTACAAGTCACAGTACACAGAGCCCTCAATATAGGAAGGACATGGACCTGATGGAGGGTCCGGAGGAGGGCCATGAAAGTGATCAGGAGGTTGGAGCAGCTCTGATATGAGGATAGGCTGAGGGAGCTGTGGGTGTTCAGCCTGGAGAAGAGGAGGCTTTGGGGAGACCTAATAGCAGCCTGCCAGTACCTGAAGGGGGCCACAGGAAGGCTGGAGAGAGACTGTTTGCAAAGGCCTGCAGGGACAGGACGAGGGACAATGGCTTCAAACTAGAGCAGAGCAGATTGAGATTGGATGTTAGGAAGAGGTTCTTCACCATGAAGGTGGTGGAACACTGGAACAGGTTGCCCAGGGAGGTGGTTGAAGCTCCTTCCATGGAAATATTCCAGGAGATGCTACAGGAGGCCCTGGGCAGCCTGATCTAGTTGGGGATGTCCCTGCTGAGTGCAGGGAGGTCAGACTGGATGAGCTTTGGAGGTCCGCTCCAGGCTGGACCATTCTATGATTCTATGAATCTACAAACAAAACCATAGCACATCCCACAGCAATCTCTGCTGTGCTTTGGTCTAGCCTCAACGTGCCAAAGACAAACTTGATATCTGACTTTCTTATAAGCTTAACAATAAACAGACATATTTACAAAATTCACAAACAACAAAAGCAATGCTTCCTCTTACTCACTGCTATGGCACAAGGAACTCAGTGGTGCTGCTTTTTCCTGCACTATGAGGATGGTGGAACGCTGGAACAGGTTGCCCTGGGAGGTGATTGAGGCTCCTTCCCTGGAGATATTCAAAGTGAGACTGGAGGAGGCCCTGGGCCGTCTGATCTAGTTGGGGATGTCCCTGCTGACTGTGGGGAAGTCAGGCTGGATGAGCTTTGGAGGTCCCTTCCAGCCTGGACCATTCTATGATTCTGTGCCTATATAGAAAGAGGGAAGCAATGCAGAGATTTGTGGCAGAACTCAGCAGGAACAAGGATATTTTGTTTGTCTGTGCTTTCCTCATCTAGAAAAACAATATTTTCATTTTGTTTTACCACTGCTACTATTTCCCCTGCCTCTGTTTTTAATACTGTAAGGCTGCTTTCATTGGTGGTATTGTAGCCAGAATTAGATCTAATAACAGCCATCGCATAGAGGGTCCTAGATGCAGCACCACATAAATAAACTAGACTGGGCATTCTGCAAAACTACAAAAATGAAATAAGGAAGGTGTGAAGTCAGGGGGTTGATTTATATATGCAGAACTAGTGCCAAGAATATTGTTAAGGGCCTGGCTCCGAGAGGAAAGATTTGTTAGCAGAATCTGTCTCTAAATATTTATTCTCAATGAAATAATTGCTAAATAATTCCAGTTCTCATCTGGAAACTCAGGATCAGCCCTAGCTCTAGGGTGGCTGAGTAGGATCACAGAATCACAGAATGTTAGGGGCTGGAAGGGTCCTCCAAAGCTCATCCAGTCCAACCTCTCTGCCAGAGCAGGATCACCTGGACCAGACCACACAGGAACACATCCAGACGGGATTTGATACCTCCAGAGAGGGAGACTCCACAACCCCCCTGGGCAGCCTGTTCCAGTGTTCTGTCACCCTCACAGGGAAAAAATTCTTCCTCCTGTTGCCATGGAACTTCCACCCATCGCCTCTAGGATGGTGTATTGGTATTTCATACAGCAGCCCATTTACCCCATGACACTTATGACTTTCCAGGATACAGTTAACCTCCTTTTATAAAGTGCTGTCCATGGTCTGTCACTGGAACACTTCTTTTAGAAGCACTTCTTTAGAATAAATAAATTAAGCCCCCAAAGCAATGCATTTGGTGGTGTTTGTTTTGGAATTAGTGAAGAAAGTTGTGCTGCTCTGCTCTGCTCTGCTCTGCTCTGCTCTGCTCTGCTGGTGTACTCTGCTTTGCACAAACTCCATTTTTGTCAGTTAACAACTTTGTGTGTGAGAGTGAGATTATGCTATTACTGTCATTATTTAGGCTTCTGCAGCTTAGGGACAAGATTTTTTTTTTCTTTAATGTTCTTTTTACCATGTTGGTTAATACTTACTGTGCTTAAGATTAATGGTGGGCTCCCTGTAAGGAGTTTTTTTATGGAGAGACTCTAGAAGAAATTACCTCTTATGAACATACAGGGAAGAGGGAGCCTCATCACTCAATGCAGCTGGGAGACAGACATCTACAGCACAATATTCTTGCATTTTCCTCATCTCAGAGCATTGTTACAGTGATGTGGCAAAGGGGACTATTTTGAGTTTATGATCACAAAACAAAGAAACATTTTAAAGGGACCTTGTCAATATTGGGAATTCTGATATTGGTAGAGGCCCTCCAATGAGCTGCATTTTGATTATCGCTGCCCTCTCTGCTAGACCATCCTCTCCTCCCCACAAGACCCCTTCTGTACATCAGTTGAGATAACCTACTGTTGGGATTTCATAGAATCATAGAATTGTCAGGGCTGGAAGGGACCTCAAGGATCATCCAGTTCCAATCCCCCTGCCATGGCCAGGGACACCTCACACTACATCAGGTTGCTCGCAGCCACATCCAGCCTGGCTGCAAAAACCTCCAGGGATGAGGCTTCCACCACCTCCCTGGGCAACCTGTGCCAGTGTCTCACCACCCTCAGGGGGTAAAACTTCTTCCTCACATCTAATCTGAATCTACCCACTTCTAGTTTTGCTCCATTCCCCCCAGTCCTATCACTACCTGACATCCTAAAAAGTCCCTCCCCAGCTTTCTTGTAGCTCCCTTTAGATACTGGAAGGCCACAAGAATGTCTCCTGGGAGCCTTCTCTTCTCCAGACTGAACAGCCCCAACTCTTTCGGTCTGTCCTCATAGGAGATGTGCTCCAGCCCTGTGACCATTTATTTAAAAAAACCTGATGGTGGCAAAAGGGAGAAGAATTGCTTTGGGGCAGTTAGCACAGGACTGCCAGGCTCTGAGAAGGAGCAGCAGGCACTACAGGCTATTCTGTGGGTTCTGAGGGCTAGGGGTACCAAATGGTATGCTCTTGATATCAATGAGTCCAGTGGCTTAGCATGTACAAAAAGTGAGCCCTTAACCTCAGAGATGGAATGGCATCAATCTGTCTTGAAAATCAGATGCTGGGAAGAAGATATATTTTTTTTTTCCCAAAAAGAGACTGTCCAGACTTTCACATTCTTTGATCTGTAACTCACTGGTACCACCAGACAAACCTGCCACAGATTGCCACAGTGGAATCAAAATCTTTCTCTCAGATCCCTTTTCTAGAACAATGGACTGATAGAAGCACTCCCTCTGCAAAGGAGGGATAGACAGTTCTGTGATTGGGGGGGGCGGGGAAAGATGTATAAACTTAATATTCTTCCATCTTCTGGACTCTAAGACTTTATTGGATTTGCAGGAGATAAGGTATCTTGTATCACATGCTTGTACAAAGCCTTACCTATCTTCTGAACTAGATATATTTTGAATATTTATGCAGAAACAGCTCCTTTATGTCTTTTCAAATGTTCCTGATCTAGTTTAATCAATTAAAACAACATTAAATGCATTTGAATATCTCAGCTTTTTCTCTTAACAATACAATTCTCAAATGTTTTCTTTTCAGAGCCCAAGGAGATGAAAAAATAGATTAATTTACTCTATTACTTCTCATAATTGTGGCTTCAAGATTTTTTTTCCCCCTAATTTTGAAGCCACAAGAAGACTTTATGTGGCTCTAAAACTGCTGTTGGTTTTCATACCACAATACTCAAGGGCATATCTCTCCTTCAGGCTGCTATTGTTTGCAATCTGGAGATAAGGGCACACTTGATAAAACTCTTTTAATGATGTTAATATTAATACTTTGGTGGAATACTTTATCCTTTAGCAACAGCTTTAAAGGATTCCTCGAGATCTTTTGTCATCTCATACATTTTAATAGAAAATTAGGTCTGTGATTAAAAAGAAAAATACATCTACCTGTTACTTTGTTTTACTTACAGTGTCATGTAATGGCTGCCAGTGGAATAATGTATACCTTGCACCATATGTAGCTCAGCACTCAGAGAGAATACTTGATGCTTCAGACAGAGAGGGAGGTGAAAACTACTTGTGAGCATGAGCACAGGCCACACTGTTCAGTGTTAGTCCCTTGGGAAGCTCTGCACAGCCATAAACTGCTCTGAGGGCAGGGTGTGAAGCACTTTCCTCTGAAAGAGGGGAAGCTCCCAATCTCAGAGGTAACACAGCTGTTCTGATACTCTCTTTGCAGGCAGAAGGTAGTTTTCTTATCTGTAAGCCAGCAGCTCTGTGTAGGCTCTGGAGCTAAGCCAACAGCTTGAAGCTTGTCCCTCTCTGCTCCTTTGGAAGTTTTTTGTGCTCCAGGAAGTAGGAACAGCAGCTTGAGAGCACTTAACTGCAGAGCCATGGTGAGGAGGGCAAAGCAGTCCCCATCTGTTTTGGCTTTTGTTGGCCAGAAACATCACCAGTAACTATGTGCCACTCCAGTTGCTGAAGCTGTGTGGGGCTGCCATGGAAAGAAGTTCAGATTAGTCCCAGCAGGGAGATCACACTCTGGTTTCAGCTCCTGAGGAGTTTAGGCTGCAGAGCATGCAGCACAACGTGACATCTAGATCTTTGCAGTGGGTCCTGCTTTCATAAAAGCCAGGATAAAGAAATGGTTTGAGGCTGCTTGGTGCTTAGGAACATGCCTTTACTGCTGCATGGCTAACAGCCATGATGCATGCTGCTGACTCCTTTGGTTCCCATTTCTAAACCATTTTTGCCATATTTGTCATGGATCTTTTTGAGTCTTGGTCAAATCAACCATCCTCTGGGCTTTAGGTTCAGGGTAGGCACAGTGATATTTCAATACAATGCCTGCTTCAGAGACAGGAATACTGATGACTGTCGAATCTGCATCCAGTGTTCCAGCAAGTACCCAAGCAGGCTAAGGTGAAGGCTTCACTAAAGGGACTTGAGCCCCTGCATGGGAAAACCTCCCATGGGCTATAGCACTGCTTACCAACAGGGTTTCTTAAGAAATATTGAAGCTTACCTGCTTAAGGGAAATCTTATCTGGACATAGAATCATAGAATAGAATCATAGAATCAGTCACCAGCGCACAGTAGAGGGGGAGAATCACCTCCCTTGACCTGCTGGTCACACTTCTCCTGATGCAGCCCAGGATCTGGTTGGCTTTCTGGGCTGCAAGTGCACATTGACAGCTCATGTTGAGCTTCTCATCCACCACCACCCCCAAGTCCCTCTCCTCAGGGCTGCTCTCCAGCCAGTCCCTGCCCAGCCTGCATTTGTGCTTGGGATTGCCTCGACCCAGCTGCAGGACCCTGCACTTGGTCTTGTTGAACCTCATGAGGTTGGCTTGTGCACACCTCTCCAGCCTGTCCAGGTCCCTCTGGATGGATCCCTTCCCTCCAGCCTGTCTGCTGCACCACACAGCTTGGTGTCATCAGCAAACTTGCTGAGGGTGCACTCAATGCCACTGTCCATGGCACCGACAAAGATATTCAACAAGCCTGGTCCCAGGACTGAGCCCTGAGGGACTCCACTTGTCCCTGGCCTCCACTGGGACATGGAGCCATTGACAGCCACTCTTTGGGTGCAGCCACCAAGCCAGTTCTTTATCCATCCTGTGGTCCACCCATCAAACCCAGACTGCAGCACTTTGGAGAGCAGGATGTGGTGTGGGACAGTGTCAAAGCTTTGCTCAGGTCCCGGTCAATGACATCAGTTGCTCTCCCCTCATCTATTAATGTTGTGACCTTGTCATAGACAATGGTATCCAGTGTTATTGCTGCCTAACAGGAGGAAGGTCTCATTTGCCCAACAGGCCAGATTAACCTGCATGTGGGAAGAGTAGGACCAACCTCTGGACCCCTTGGTGGAGGGCAGTGCTGTTTTGCCCAGCATGGGACTGCATCACCACGATATGAGTGACACCACTATCCTTGCATGGGTCACTCACTTCAGATGTTATTTCATTCCCAGCTGCATAATTTATTGTGTCTGCCACGTGAGGGCTTGTGAAGACAGCCAGAGTGAAGTGCTGTGCCAGTAACAGCCTTGGTAAATTAAGTAGTGATGGGCCTGAGCTGTAAGATTTTGATATGGATCTGAATTTTGAACAGCTCGAGTTCAAGGGAGCTGGGATCCTGGTTTTGGGCTCTGTCCCATTTAGAATTACAGCAAATGAACCCATCACCATTTTGAACCCAATGTTTCACACTGTGATAGTGGCTGTGGGAACACTTGATCAGCTGCTGTCAGTCAGAGCAATAAATTGGCCAGCTTTGTGTCAGCTGATGAAAACGCTCACAGGAAAAAAAAGTGCAGGCTTTAAATGTCCTTTGGTCTTTTTACTCTCAGACCAAAAGACAAAGCATCTTCATAATAATATAAATAAGAATGAATTCCCCAGACTCCCTTCTCTTTCAAGCTGGTAAAACAATCATCTCTCACAATACTCATCAGAGCTCAATTCTTTGTGTCGCAGCCAAGTATAGCAAAGCCACTGCAAATCAGGGAAAATAAACATTCTCCTCTTGCTTGTCGTTTGAGGTTCTCTTAACCTGCTTCTGGCTGAATGCCACTTTGCAGGGTTTCATTACACAGCCCAACTATTTCTTCACCTGATGGAATTTGCCTCCTCCTAAACAAACTGCTCAGAGAAGTTGCCATCTCTCACATATGCAAGGATTCAGGCGTCATAACGAGCTTCCACCATGAAGAAGGAGGGGACTTTAAACCTGTTAGAGGTGGTGCAATGTGTCAATGAGAGATAATCCTGCTTGGAATTCCTTCAAAAGACCTAATGACTATTAGGCAACCCAGTAGGACTGTGCTGGTAGCTCAGCAAGCTCAGTTTGTACAAATCTCTCTTTGGGTCATTCTGAGCTTGTCTTTTTTTTTTATCTTTCAGGTACATGATCCAGGATGTAATTTCCAGGTGACACTTCAGTGGCATGTTTAGCCTGAGAATGAAATTACATTGCAAAATTCAGTGTATGTTGGTTATGTTGCCAGAGAAACTCTGCCAGGGAGTGTAGAGTGACAAGAAGTGTCCATTCTGCCTTAAGAAAATAAGATATAGACTGTATGGTAGCTTTCTCTCATTTAGTCAGGAGTTGGGCTTGAGAATCATAAGTATTAATAGTCTCCTTGAGCCACATTAGATGTCCTGTGGTTATCTGCATGTAACTGTTCTTGCTTAATACCCTGCATTTGTGGCACTAACTTTCTCCTTTTTCTTTCTACTGCTTCAGGATTTTAATGAATACCATTTTCTAGAGCTGTATGGCCAGGGAGACTATTTATCAGTTCATTTGTTGTTTGAGTTTTCAGTTCTAGATATAATTATTATTTCTGGGATTCTTCTCTTTCTTTTCAATCTCTCTCCCATCATAATTTCTCTTCCAGATAGTTCACCTTGCTGTTAAAGACAATGGACTTTCTGAATGACCCTTTAAGTCTCTTCCTCTAGGAACAATCCCAATTGTCCAAACACCCCATATGGCTTCCATGAGATTACCTTTTTAACTAATGGTTTCTCTCTCTTTGAGATTATTTAACTTGAACAGGTCACAACATTAATAGCTGAAGGGCGAGCAACTAAGGTAATTTACCTGGACCTGAGCAAAGCCTTCGACACTGTCCTGCACCACATCCTGCTCTCCAAACTGGTGACACTTGGGTTTGATGGGTGGACCACGAGATGGATAAAGAACTGGCTTGATGGCCACCCCCAAAGAGTGGATGTCAATGGCTCCATGTCCCAGTGGAGGCCAGGGACAAGAGGAGGACCTCAGAGCTCAGTCCTGGGACCAGGCTTGTTCAACATCTTTGTCGGTGCCATGGACAGTGGCATTGAGTGCACCCTCAGCAAGTTTGCTGATGACACCAAGCTGTGTGGTGCAGCAGACAGGCTGGAGGGAAGGGATCCATCCAGAGGGACCTGGACAGGCTGGAGAGGTGTGCACAAGCCAACCTCATGAGGTTCAACAAGACCAAGTGCAAGGTCCTGCAGCTGGGTCGAATCAATCCCAAGCACAAATGCAGGCTGGGCAGGGACTGGCTAGAAAGCAGCCCTGAAGAAATGGACTTTGGGGTGCTGGTGGACAAGAAGCTCAACATGAGCTGTCAATGTGCACTTGCAGCCCAAAAAGCCAACAGAGCCTGGGCTGCAGCAAGAGAAGTGTGGCCAGCAGGTCAAGGGAGGTGATTCTCCCCCTCTACTGTGCGCTGGTGAGACCCCACCTGGAGTACTGCATCCAGTTCTGGAGTCCCTGTTACAAGAGGGATATGGACATGCTGGAACATGTCCAGAGAAAGGCCACCAGGATGAGCAGAGGGCTGGAGCACCTCTCCTATGAGGACAGACTGAAAGAGTTGGGGCTGTTCAGTCTGGAGAAAAGAAGGCTCCGAGGTGACCTTCTTGTGGCCTTCCAGTATCTGAAGGGGGCTACAAGAAAGCTGGGGAGGGACTTTTTAGGATATCAGGGAGTGACAGGACTGGGGGGAATGGAATAAAGCTGGAAGTGTGGAGATTCAGACTGGATGTGAGGAAGAAGTTCTTCCCCATGAGAGTGGTGAGAGCCTGGAATGAGTTGTGCAGGGAGGTGGTTGAGGCCCCATCCCTGGAGGTGTTTAAGGCCAGGCTGGATGTGGCTGTGAGCAACCTGATGTAGTGTGAGGTGTCCCTGGCCATGGCAGGGGGGTTGGAACTAGATGATCCTCGAGGTCCCTTCCAACCCTGACAATTCTGTGATTTTGCCTAATGCCTATGCATGACAATAAGGCTGACAATAGTAGGCTACACCTATGATTTAGTAACCATCGTTGTCCTGAGAAGCACATTTCTGTCTTCTCAGTACTGTCATGTATTGAGCTCCTTCACTGTCCTACGGTGACTTTTAAGCAGTTGCCTTTTTCCAGTCTCAGGAGAAGTTTTCAAGTGTGCTGGGGTGCTAATCTATAATAGGATTTCTGCCTCCAGAGTACACACAGGGGTCTGAAGCTAATAACTTTAACTAAAGATATTAAACGTTCTTGAAGGAAGCATGCCCAGAGAAAGAGGAATCTCACTTCCAATGCAGAACAATAGATCCCCAACTTAAAGGCTAACTGATGAGTGCAGATGTTCAGGGATCATGCCTAATTACATCAGAAGCTGGCAACCACTGGATTCTAAGCACCATATGTTATTTCTCAAAACCAAGTGAAGCTGCTTCTATCCAAGAGGTTGCCACTACTGTCAAGAAGCTCATAAAAGAGTCTGGGGTCTCAGTGGATCTGCTCAGGAGCCAAAAATCACAGAATCAATATGGTTGGAAAAGACCTCAAGGATCATCAAGTCCAACCTGTCACCCAAGACCTCATGACTACTAAACCATGGCACCAAGTGCCACATCCAATCCCCTCTTGAACACCTCCAGGGATGGTGACTCCACCACCTCCCTGGGCAGCACATTCCAGCGGCTAACAACTCTCTCCATGAAGAACTTTATCCTCACCTCCAGCCTAAACCTCTCCTTGCACAGCTTGAGACTGTGTCCTCTTGTTCTGGTGCTGGTTGCCTGGGAGAAGAGAGCAACCCCTCCCGGCTACAAAGATGTAACTTTGAAGCTGCCACTTTACAGATACAGCACAGTGTTTGTGTGCTGAGACTTGGGCAGCAGTGCTCCAGTCACAAGTGCAAGAACTGCTGTTCCTTTAGAGGACTATCTGGTGCCTACAGTAGCAGTAAGATGTTGCAACGTTATTACAGGCATTCTGCAGATACTTCAACAGTCCACTGTTTGTTTTGTGAATCATATCACCAAACAAACCTTGAAGGACTTTTATCTGTTTATTCCATTATGCATAAATGTTTGGGATATAATTCTTCCTCCTGCAGCAGCAGGGAGTGAATTGGCTCTGCTGAGCTCTGTACTCTTCGTTGTGCCTGTCTGCAAGCAGGAGTTGCTCCTCTGTGTAGTTTGAAGCATTTGTATCTGTTCCACTGCGTGGTGCTGGCTCGTGTTTCAGCTCATCCCAGTTTTCTGTTCTCTCCAGGAGTGGGGTTTCCCCAGGCACAAGGGTGGCTTGTCTCAGCCAAGGAGTTAGGCACGCTGGGCACGTGGAGAGTCTGAGCTGGAGCACTGAGCTGGCAGGACAGGGTAGATATGTCCACGTTGGCTGAGTTCCCTTTTCTTTCAGTGAATCTTGGAATGAACCCCTGGAGACTTAAGCAAACAGAGGCTTATGGGTGTTAGCTGTGAAGGAAAGAAAATATTCTGCAGTGATTTTACATTACATTTTTCAAGCAGCCCAGTCGCAATGATCTGCATTCTGAGAGAACGTTTGTGCAAGAAAAAATTGCATATTGTATACAAAACAGTGACCATTTTTATTGTTGATTTGATGTTCCACTTATCCATGCTCACTGGTTTTGCCTCATATAAAATACTGATTAATTAAGCACCTAGAAACTGTAGTGAAGAAAACATTGGGGGGGTGGAGGGGAGTGAATGTTCAGGGCTCTGAAGTTTCAGTTCCTAAACTGAAGGCCTCATCTTCTGTTTCATTACAGTAAATGGCAACTTGACCAGCAATTTGGGGAATGCAGCCATCATGAAATGCAATGCTGAACATCCATTTTTAAAAAGCCTCTGCTGTGCAGTATTTATGATATGTTATTTTCTCTGAATTTCAAAAGGGTCAGCTGTCTTACGCTTATTTCTTTGAAACAGACCTAAATGAAGAATTAGACAAAAAAAAAGGGGAGTCAAGAGCAGACATCATGCTAGGTAACATACTTCAAGTAGAAGGTACTTTAAAAGGACAACACGGAAAGTTACCATAATCACAGGATCACAGGATGTTAGGGGTTGGAAGGGACCTCTGGAGATCATCTAGTCCAACCCCCTTGAAAGTCTCCAGAGAAGGAGACTCCATAACCTCTCTGGGGAGCCTGGTCCAGTGCTCTGTGATCCTCTCACAGTGAAGAAGTTCCTCCTGATGTTGAGGTGGAACCTCTTGTGCTGTAGTTTATATCCATTGCCCCTTGTCCTATCGCAGGGAGCAATGAATAAAGCCATGAAGTTTCAACAGAACAATATGGAATTTAGTACTTTAAAAAGCAAAACCATTACCTGTTCTAAATCATGTCAGTAATTTCTAGCTCTGAGCACAGCAATAGCTAACAAGGAAAAAATATCTTCATTTGGAGTGAGAGATGCCTCATCAGGTGTGCTGGAGCACTTGCTACACTTGCACCTTCCTGAAATTGCCTACAACCATGACAGACGCTGCCCTGCTGTTTACTCACA
The DNA here is from genome assembly GCF_027791375.1 of Indicator indicator. NCBI lineage: Eukaryota > Metazoa > Chordata > Aves > Piciformes > Indicatoridae > Indicator > Indicator indicator. The sequence continues at coordinate 30,714,351 of NC_072020.1, forward strand.
TTTAAGATTAAGAAATTATTCATTCTTTAATACAGCATGTAATGCCTCCCCTAGAAAGCACCTCCTCTGTGCAAACACACCATGTATTTATTATGAATGAAGCTCATTAATAAGTAGTGCAATCAATATTTGAGCTCTTGCAAATACCAAATGCTAAAGGCTGCCGTTGGGCTGCTATTCATCTTAATGTCAGGATTTGGAGAACAGGTCGTACTTCAGCAGAGGTATCAGTTCCCATAAGTCAGAATCAGAAGTCAGCTGCTTTGCCATCTATCTACTAAATCTTTCATCTGCCTCTTACACACATGCACATGCACTGCAGTCACTAGTGGTGGCTGCCATACTTACTGGCTTCACTTTTACAGCAGCTTTCCCCACAACTGTGTTTGTGTCGCTCAGGAAGATCTTGTTCGAAGAATTCCCCATTCAATGGCTTCCTCCTCAAATTGGTTTCCTCATAACCAGACTCTCATTGCCATCCACACTTTGTCATGTGCAAGGCACTTCAGTCAGGTCCAACTCCCAAAAACTGTGAAAAGAGTTGAAGCTGTAAGTAGGATGGATCCAGTTTTGCATCGCAAACCTCTGTGCATTCTTCTGTTGGCTGTTTTGCTTGCTGTATTTTTCCATCATGAACACACTGAGTGGAGACTGCCTTGTACATCCAGACAAATCCAAGCCTGATGTAATGTGAGAGGTGAGTGAAGTCAGTATGAGTAAATGACTAAGTCTGTAGGAACTGGAAAATGATCCCACCAGCTGAGCTATTGGCAAAGTGTGAGATTTAACGACTGCCTTGAAACCAGCTCAAGCACTCTTGCAAGTCTCACAGAGAAGCAGCTCTGGGGATCCTCTGACTGTACTTAGTCTTTGCAGGTCACTGCACAGATCTTGATGCTGGATGCATGCCCTGCACCCACAGGGCCAGCAGTGCTAGTAGTGAGCAGTCTTCTATCTTCCCTGTCCTCTGTCCCTGCCACACACCAGCAAGGAACCTCACTGTCCTGCTTTGCCACTGTCCAACACAAGAACCCATCCTCCAGTGAGCTCACCACAAAGACTAAGTACCTCCTCCAAAGACTTCTGCTGTGCTGATTTTTCACCTTTCATGAATAAATAGTCTCTTAAATAAAGAAGCTGTACATTTTGCAGAGTATTTCCTAGGTACAGCTCTTTTTACTATGGTCAAGACAAAGAAATACTGAACTCAATGCAAAACTAATTCAGCTGGTTTTCAGGGTTTCTTGCATTTCTCCTCACAGGTCTTTGGATTTTGTGTGATGTCCTTTTGGGACCCTAAAAGACTCCTTTATATCACTTCTTCTTCACCTTTATAAATTGAAACTTCTTTTCTTGAACATAAAGTTACACATATTCTGGTGTTTTGTTGTTGTTTGTTGTTGTTGTTTGTTGTTTTGTTGTTTGCTATTGTTTGTTGTTGTTGTTGTTTGTTGTTTTGTTGTTGTTTGTTGTTGTTTGTTGTGGTGGTAGTTTTGCTTTGCTTTGTTTTGTTTTCTCTTGTTGTGCCAGCAGTGTGCTCTCGTGGCCAGGCAGGCCAATGCTATTCTGGGGTGGATTAGAAGGGCTGTGGTTAGTAGGTTGAGAGAGGTTCTCCTTCCCCTCTACTCTGCCCTGGTGAGGCTGCATCTGGAGTATTGTGTCCAGTTCTGGGCCCCTCAGTTCAGGAAGGACCTCAGGGAACTGCTTGAAAGAGTCCAGCACAGAGCCACAAAAATGATGGAGTGGAACATCTTCCTTCTGAGGAGAGCCTGAGGGAGCTGAGGGCTCTGTAGCTTGAAGAGGAGAAGACTGAGGGGAGATCTCATTCATGTTTTTAAAGATATAAATGGTGAGTGCCAAGAGGATGGAGCCAGGCTCTGCTGGGTGATGCCCAATGACAGCACAAGGGGCAGTGGTGGAAGTTGAGGCATAGGAAGTTCCATGGAAACATGAGGAAAAATATTTTCCCTGTGAGGGCAACAGAACACTGGAAAAGGCTGCCCAAGGGGGTTGTGGAGTCTCTCTCTCTGGAGATATTCAAAATCTGCCTGGATGCATTCCTGTGTGATCTGATCTAGGTGATCCTGCTCTGGTAGGGGGGTTGGACTGGATGAGCTTTCCCTTCCAGCCCCTGACATTCTGTGATTCTGTGATTCTTTATCCTTACAGGAATTCTTTTTAAATGCCTGCTCTACATCTCTTGTCTTTGTCTGGTTGGGATATTTGGGGGTTTTGTTTGTTTGTTGGTTTGGGATTTTTTGGAGAGAAAAGCATACCCTCTGCACTAAGCCTTATTCTACATAAAGCTGGTCTGGAGCCAGCCTACTGTTAGTTAGAGCTGATTTGTTCAGATTACTTGTTTTATTCAGTTTATGAGCAACATCACACCTGACTCATTCACAGACAGGCATCCAAACATCAGGCCTCACAGCCTTACAACAAATAAATATGTAATAGCGTAGAAAGTAAGAATATAACAAAAGGACGAAGAGTGTAAGCAAAGTTGATAATGCCCAACTGAAGTAATCAGTTGTATAAAGCCAGATCCCTTAAACCATCACAGGAATACACCTGTGCACCTCCAATTGAATTCTGTCACACAAACATTTTGAAATGCCTTTGTGACACTTTCAAAGTTGAAATTTCAGTCTTTTAATTTGGGGCGGTTAAGCAGGAGAACACCTACATGTTCCTACAGATTTCCTGGCTGATTTTCTGCTTTAGGTCTAGAAATCTTCTTCTCACCTTACGTTTTTACATTTGCTTGTGGGTTTTTTTCCCTTTTCTTTAGGTACGTAAGAAGCACATTTGCACATTAGTCCGGTGCAGCCTGTATAAATCAGTGTCCCTCCACCCAAACAAGCAGAGATGCAGTGATTTACACCATCTGCAGCACCAGCTGAAGATGGTCATAAATTCTGAGGGTTTTGACTTCAGATTTCCTCCTTTTTCAAGGATGTGTTTGATGAGGTCTCTCATGTAGACCATGGACAAGAGCACTGTGCCACTGCCTTTGAGAAGCTGTGTGGGTTCGTGCTATGTGTAGCTCCTAAAGGTGTTTTTAACTCTCCTTGATTGTTCTGCTACTAAGTCAGCAGTTAAGCATAGCTCTGAAGAGGTGCAGTTTTCTCATTCTGACTCGAGTTTTCTGTGCCTTTTCTTTTTTATTCCCCTTTTATTATTGACATCCTTAATGCATGACATGCTAATCAAATAAATACTACTTCAAGCAGTGCACAGCTGAACTTAATTTTTAAAGAATAATATCCTTCTCTCTTAAGCATCACTGAAAGCTTTTTCCACACACACAGAAAGAACAGTTATGTGCTGAACTGTATCAGCGGCCTGTGATAAAACCATCTTTAAAGCACTCCTCTGGGTAACAGTACTAATTAAATCCTGCAATGCTTATTCAGTCTTCTGTCCATAAAAACTCCCACTGATGGGATCTGGGAGTCCTCTGAAAAGCAAGGCTAACTTTACATAGGTGTAGAGATACGGATTCAAAAGCCTAACTTTGCACAGCCTGTTGGAAGATGTTGGCCTCTATGCTTGAGCATCCCAGAATAAGAGACTTCAGAGATGGACTGACAATTAAATAAGGTCTTTCTCAGCCTCCTACCAGTATAAAGATGCACAGTAAACTGCAATATATGCTGCTGGGTAGAATTGCTTCCTTTCAAGGAAAAAAAAAAAAGGAGAAGAAAAGAAGCATTGAAATGATAGAAAATGAAATCAATAGTGACTGATTCCAGTCATTATCCCACTCTCTGTGGGATACATTCAAGGTAATACACAATTACAAGAATAAACTATTTCAAATACTGGAAAGCAGCTCCATGGAGAAAGACCTTGGAGTGCTGGTGGGCAGCAAGTTCTGCATGGGACAGCAATGTGCCCTTGTGGCCAAGAGAGCCAATGGGATCCTGGGGTGCAGGCAAGAAAAGTGTGTCCAGCAGGGCTAGGGAGGTTCTTCTCCCCCTCTACTCTGCCCTGCTGAGACCACAGCTGCAATCCTGTGTCCAGTTTGGGGCTCCCCATTCAAGAGAGACAGAGACCTGCTGGAGAGAAGCCAACAGAGAGCCATGAGGATGATTAGGGGACTTGAGCATCTCCCCTGTGAAGAGAGGCTGAGAGCCCTGGGGCTGTTTCGTCTGGAGAAGAGAAGATTGAGAAGAGATCTGATCAATGTCTATCAATATCTGAGGGGTGGGTGTCAAATGGAGGGGGGCAGGTTCTTTTGGGTGGTGCACGATAGTGAGCCAAGGAACAAGAGGTACAAGCTGGAACATAGAAGATTTCACCTCAACATGAGGAGAAACTTCTTTACAGTGAGGGTAACAGAGCCCTGGAACAGGCTGCCCAGAGAGGTTGTGGAGTTTCCTTCTCTGGAGACTTTCAAACCCCACCTGGATGCATTCCTGTGCAGACTCCCCTGGGTGATCCTGCTTTGGCAGGGAGGTTGGACCTGATGATCTCTGGAGGTCCTTTCTAACTTCTAGTGTATTGTGACACTGTGAACTATTCATGCAGAGTAGTCTCTTCCAAAACACCTGTACCTATTCTAGAGATAAGGTCTACACAAAGCCATCAACACTAGAAAAAGTGATTTGTTGAGACATTGTTTTGATTAAAAAAAGAAACCAACACAGAAAAAATAACTACAGTGTGAGCTGATCTTATTGCATACGGATAAATCCTTAACATTTTGTCACAACTGGGTGAATGGCAGCTGACACTATGGTGATATTTTTTATTGTCTGTAGTTTGTTATCTAATGCCCTGTCCTGTCAGGATTTCTGTGTTTTAAGTGGAGCTTGTTTTTCCTCACTGATTTAGATCTTGTTAGGAAGGATTTTTTGATCCTCCTAGATCTTACCAGGGTTTGGATATGAATCCTGTATTCTCCATTGCTGTTTATGTGTCAGGCTATTGTGAAAGTGACCTTCAAAATGCCTTGGCAATTTCACTTGACTTTGCCAGACCCTAGCACCTCTGGTTTTGAAAGTCTGATGGAAAAACAGAGGGACTGTGACTCCTAAGATACAGATTTTCAAGGCTACCTGTTTAGATTTTGATGATTTGGGTTCTAAATCCTGAATGTTAAGCATCTAAATGTCTTTGGCCCTGCAAAGCTAGGAGGACTGAAGAGAAATGGGAGTATTTTCTGTGTAGCACTTGGAAGAATATCAGGTAGTTTATTTTTGCCTGTTCACCCAGCTGCTCAGCCATCTACCATCCTAATAAGTCTAAGTAGGCAACCTTCTGTTTCCCAAAGGAGTCTAGATGGTCTGTGGCTACGTGCATTGGTCTCTAACAGACAAAACATCCTATACACAGAGGAGGTCATGCTGGTGCATTGGCATTTACTCCAGGAGGGGAATGTGCCATTGCTGTCCACCTCCTCGAGTGTTTTGCAGGCCATCTCCATGCTGTCTGCAAAGCCCAGGACTCCCACATGTTACCCTCACCACCCCCCCTTCCACTACTTGCAGAAGTAAGCCTCTGCCCTCTGCAGATGTGGGGACAAGTGTCCTGTCCTAGGATATAGAATCATAGAATCAGTCAGGGTTGGAAGGGACCACAAGGATCAGCCAGTTCCAAACCCCCTGCCATGGCCAGGGACACCTCACACTACATCAGGCTGGCCAGAGCCTCATCCAGCCTGGCCTTGAACACCTCCAGGGATGGGGCCTCAACCACCTCCCTGCACAACCCATTCCAGGCTCTCACCACTCTCATGGGGAAGAACTTCTTCCTCATGTCCAGCCTGAATCTCTCCACTTCCAGCTTTATTCCATTCCCCCTAGTCCTGTCACTCCCTGATATCCTAAAAAGTCCCTCCCCAGCTTTCTTGTAGCCCCCTTCAGATACTGGAAGGCCACAAGAAGGTCACCTTGGAGCCTTCTCTTCTCCGGACTGAACAGCCCCAGGGCTCTCAGTCTGTCCTCATAGGAGAGGTACTCCAGCCCTCTGCTCATCCTGGTGGCCCTTCTCTGGACACTTTCCAGCATGTCCAGATCCCTCTTGTAATAGAGGCTCCAGAACTGGACACAGTACTCCAGGTGGGGTCTCACCAGAGCTGAGCAGAGGGGGAGAATCCCCTCCCTGGCCCTGCTGGCCACACTTCTCCTGATGCAGCCCAGGCTCTGGTTGGCTTTCTGGGCTGCAAGTGCACATTGACAGCTCATGTTGAGCTTCTCATCCACCAGCACCCCCAAGTCCCTCTCCTCAGGGCTGCTTTTCAGCAAGTCCCTGCCCAGCCTGGATTTGTGCTTGGGATTGACTCGACCCAGCTGCAGGACCCTGCACTTTGTCTTGTTGAACCTCATGAGGTTGGCTTGTGCTCACCTCTCCAGCCTGTCAAGGTCCCTCTGGCTGGATGCCTTCCCTCCAGCCTGTCTGCTGCACCACACAGCTTGGTGCATGGAAACTCTGCACCTCGATGTGGGATTTGGGCTGACATGGCTCAGGCGTGTCCCTGGAAAGCTGCTTAGCATGCAGTGTGCCTGCTGTGCTTGGCAGCCCAGTGTTCCATGGCTAATCAGCATGTGCTGGAGCACAGACAGCACAATTTGAAGTGGAACTGACCCCCAGATGTCCCTTTGTGGAGAAAAAAAAAGCAAGGGTCAGGTGAAAGTAAATCTCACAACTGAGGTGGCTGGGCTGGAAGTTCACCTGTGGGCTTCAGGTGGCCCTTAACACAGCAAAGACCAACTGGGAGCCTGCCCAAACGGAAGGGCAAGACCAGATTTGGACCTGCTGGCATCCACACATTGGATAAAACATGCTCACTCCTTGGCCTGCCATAGCTTCATCTCTGGGGACAGGGACATTTATCAGATGTCAGCTACATCAGTTTGACATTAATATCTCCAGCAATTAGTGCTTTTACAAATCAGTCATGAACTGCAGTTTTAAACTGATTTTAACAACCAGAGCACACTGCCACTAGGAAATGAAAGCAAGGGGGGTTTGACAGCAATATTTTAATGAATGGGAAAGAGAATCAGACTATACCTGCTGTACCTACTGCTGGGTATTTTGGATTGTGGTTTAATTTCTGTAAAAAAAAAAAAATGTTGAATTTTCTCTCCCTTATGGGCTTCTGTGAACTAGGATAAATAACCTCTCTGAACTTCAGTGCTACTACAGTTCTGCACCTGGGCTGGAACAATCCTCACTATCAATACAGACTGGGGGAGGAGGTGATAGAAAGCAGCCCTGAGGAAAAGGACTTGGGGGTGGTGATGGATGAGAAGCTGGACAGGAGCAGGCAGTGTGAGCTTGCAGACCAAAAGGCTATCAGATCAAAAGATGCATTGCCAGCAGAGCCAGAGAGGTGATTCAGTCACTTTGCTCTGCTCTGCTGAGACCTCACCTGGAGTGCTGTGTACAGCTCTGGAGCCCTCAATAGAGGAAGGACATGGAGCTGATGGAGAGGGTCCAGAGGAGGGCCCACAGAAATGGTCAGGAGGTTGGAGCAGCTCTGCTCTGAGGACAGGCTGAGGGAGCTGGGGGTGTTCAGCCTGGAGAAGAAGAGGCTCCAGGGAGACCTAATAGCAGCCTGGCAGTACCTGAAGGGGGCTCCAGGAAGGCTGGAGAGAGACTGTTTGCAAAGGCCTGCAGGGACAGGACGAGGGACAATGGCTTCAAACTAGAGCAGAGCAGATTGAGATTGGATGTGAGGAATAAATTCTTCACTACGAGGGTGGTGGAACACTGGAACAGGTTTTCCAGGGAGGTGGTTGAGGCTTCTTCCCTAGAGATCTTCAAGTTGAGGCTGGAGGAGGCCCTGGGCAGCCTGATCTAGTTGGGGATGTCCCTGCTGAGTGCAGGGAGGTCAGACTGGATGAGCTTTAGAGGTCCCTTCCAGCCTGGACCATTCTATGAGTCTATATACGAAACCATAGCACATCCCACAGCAATCTCTGCTGTGCTTTGGTCTAGCCTCAACATGCCAAAGACAAACTTGATATCTGACTTTCTTATAAGCTTAACAATAAACAGACATATTTACAAAATTCACAAACAACAAAAGCAATGCTTCCTCTTCCTCACTGCTATGGCAAAAGGAACTCAGTGGTGTTGCTTTTTCCTGCAAGGGGCTCCAGAGAGACAATGTTTTAGCGTGATATTATGACCTCATAAATAGCCATCTATCATGAACATTCATAAGGAGCTGGGCACAGCAGGAGACTGGAGACAGCAAGCAAGAGGTCATGAAGAATTTCTCTTCCCAATGAAATTCTGAAGGAATTTTAAGGAAAAAAAAAATCAAACCAGTCTCAATATTTCCAGGAAGGTGCCAAGGTATGTAACTGACTGAAAGTCCACTTGGATCTTCATGATGGGTGGGTAGAGACATGTCATATCCTTGATTCCTCTTTACCCTCTTTATCTGTTATGACATTATTTTCTTCCCTGGCACAGAAAGAGTTGTCCCAGTACTCTCTCTTTCAAGATTTTGGGAAGTTTCAATGGTAGGTGTAGGAGGAAGGATCAGATACTGTGTTCCAGTAGTCTTCAGGACTACTTCTTCTGATCTGTTGACCAAGGAAAAAAATGAAGAGAGTTAAGGAGAAAGAAGATAGCAACAGAGTTCTCCTCAGCATTCAGCTTTTCTCCCAGGATCAGGCTCCAGCCCATGGCTGGGGCTGATGGAGGTGTGCAGGAATCCAGCTGCTGGACCAGGGTGCTTCATCTGAGCTCTTGTCCACTGACAATCACTAAAGACACCACAATCTTTTAAACGAGACATGACTTAGCCATTACGTTCTGGTTATGTTCCAAATGAGTAATCACATTTCACACAGGTGGCACACTCTTCAGGGAGAGTTTTTGATCTGTCCTTAGGATACTCTCTATTAATAATGGGAACTATTGCAGAGATAGGTGAGAGCTCATTAACATTCTTCCCAGGACCTTCTGTGTTTAGATGCTGTGTTGATGATGCTGTCTTCTGGTACAAGTGCTCGGAAATAAAACTCGAATATAATCGGCAAATTAGCTGCAGAATAATAAGCTTCATTACAGCTAGCCAGCTACTCCAGCCTTCTGCTTTTATCAATGAATTAAAAGCTCTTCATCTGCACTTATTACTGTAACATGACACGGCAGCAATGCTGAACAGTTGAGAAGACAATTTTGCTGCCATAAGCATGATCCCTCCACAGGCTCTGTGGTTCTGTAGCAGGCATCTCTAGCCATGGAACTGTTCTCCATAACCAAAGGTCCCCCACAGGCTCTGTGGTTCTGTAGCAGGCATCTGTAGTTGTGGGACTGTTCATAGAATCATAGAATCAGTCAGGGTTGGAAGGGACCACAAGGATCATCTAGTTCCAACCCCCCTGCCATGGCCAGAGACACCTCACACAACATCAGGCTGGCCAGAGCCTCATCCAGCCTGGCCTTAAACACCTCCAGGGATGGAGCCTCAACCACCTCCCTGCACAACTCATTCCAGGCTCTCACCACTTTCATGGTGAAGAACTTCTTCCTCACATCCAGTCTGAATCTGCCCACTTCCAGCTTTATTCCATTCCTCCTAGTCCTGTCACTCCCTGATATCCTAAAAAGTCCCTCCCCAGCTTTCTTGTAGCCCCCTTCAGATACTGGAAGGCCACAAGAAGGTCACCTCGGAGCCTTCTCTTCTCCAGACTGAACAGCCCCAACTCTTTCAGTCTGTCCTCATAGCAGAGGTGCTCCAGCCCTCTGATCATCCTGGTGGCCCTTCTCTGGACACCTTCCAGCATGTCCATATCCCTCTTGTAATAGGGGCTCCAGAACTGGATGCAGTACTCCAGGAGGGGTCTCACCAGAGGTGAGTAGAGGGGGAGAATCACCTCCAAGAGCACATTGACAGCTCATGTTGAGCTTCTCATCCACCAGCACCCCCAAGTCCCTCTCCTCAGGGCTGCTCTCCAGCCACTCACTGCCCAGCCTGGATTTGTGCTTGAGATTTCCTCGACCCAGATGCAGGACCTTGCACTTGGTCTTGTTGAACCTCATGAGGTTGGCTTGTGCCCACCTCTCCATCCTGTCAAGGTCCCTCCAGCTGGATCCCTTCCCTGCAGCCTGTCTACTGCACCACACAGCTTGGTGTCATGTTCTCCATAACCAAAGTTCCCCCACAAACTCTGTGGTTCTGTAGCAGGCATCTCTAGCTGTGGAACTCTACTCCAGAGTTTAAAGATTTCATTTAAAAACTAAAAAACTGCAATTTTTTGCAGTCCAATGTACCTGGAAAGGTAGCTTGCAAAATAGTTCTGTGGTGTAGGACAGCGTCAGGATGTCAGTGTGAGTCTGTAGGCAGACAGGAAATCGTTGAGCCTCCTTCAGTCACTGCAGTCCTCCATGTGTTTCGTGCAGGGAACAATGAGAAAGTGCTCAGGTCCCTCTACTCTGCCCTGGTGAGACCTCGCCTGGAATACTGCGTCCAGTTTTGGGCTTTGAGTTCAAGAGGGACAGGCGCCTGCTGGAGAGAGTCCAAGGGAGAGCTACTAGGATGATTAAGGGACTGGAGCACTGCCCTATGAGGTGAGGCTGAGAGAACCTGGGCTTGTTTAGTCTGGAGAAGAGAAGACTGAGAAGGATTGAGAGGGACCTTAAGATATCATCAAGTCCAACCCCCCTGCCAGAGCAGGACTAGAGAATCTAACACAGGTCACACAGGAATGCATCCAGACAGAGCTTGAAAGCCTCCAGAGAAGGAGACTCCACAACCTCTCTGGGGAGCCTGTTCAAGTGCTCTGTAACTCTCACAGTGAAGAAGTTCCTCCCTATGCTGAGGAGGAACACTCCTGTGTTGTAGTTTCTATTCATTTCCTCTTGTCCTATCCCAGGGTGCAACTGAGCAGAGCCTCCCTCTTGTCTCCTGCCTCTTGACACTCAGTCCTCAAATATTTAGAAACATTTATTAAATCCCCTTACAGTCTTCTCTCCTCCAGAATGAACAGCCCCAGGTCTCTCAGCCACTTCTCATAGGGCACATTCCAGAACCAATTATTTTTTCTCCTGTATTTTTTCCATGCTTAAGAAAATGTATGCTTTTTTTTCTTGTGTTATTTTAATCATCTTTAATAATGATTAATGTCAGAGACCACTTTATACTCAGTCTTTATTGGCATATGCCATAGACAGTATGTATGCTATGTGGCTTGGCAGGGACTGGCTGGAAAGGAGCCCTGAGGAGAGGGACTTGGAGGTGCTATTGGATGAGAAGCTCAACATGAGCTGTCTATGTGCACTTGCAGCCCAAAAAGCCAACAGAGCCTGGGCTGCAGCAAGAGAAGTGTGGCCAGCAGGGCAAGGGAGGTGATTCTCCCCCTCTAGTCAGCTCTGGTGAGACCCCTCCTGGAGTACTGTGTCCAGTTCTGGAGCCTCTATTACAAGAGGGATCTGGACATGCTGGAAGGTGTCCAGAGAAGGGCCACCAGGATGATCAGAGGGCTGGAGCTCCTCTCCTATGAGGACTGACTGAAAGAGTTGGGGCTGTTCAGTCTGGAGAAAAGAAGGCTCTGAGGTGACCTTCTTGTGGCTTTCCAGTATCTGAAGGGGGCTACAAGAAAGCTGGGGAGGGACATTTTAGGGTGTCAGGGAGTGATAGGACTGGGGGGAATGGAATAAAGCTGGAAGTGGGGAGATTCAGACTGGATGTGAGGAAGAAGTTCTTCCCCATGAGAGTGGTGAGAGCCTGGAATGGGTTGTGCAGGGAGGTGGTTGAGGCCCCATCCCTGGAGGTGCTTAAGGCCAGGCTGGATGAGGCTCTGGCCAGCCTGCTGTGGTGTGAGGTGTCCCTGGGCATGGCAGGGGGGTTGGAACTGGATGATCCTTGTGGTCCCTTCCAACCCTGACTGATTCTATGATTCTATGATTCTATGATTCTGTGACTCTATAATTCTATGATTCTATGATTCTATGACTCTGTGATTCTATGATTCTATGATTCTATGACTCTATGTGTTGGCTCCAAAAATAACCAATCCATCTCAGGTATCATTAGCCTTTGCCGGTGTTGATGGAAGGTAAGACAGGAACAGCTCTGCCCTTCAGACAGCTCAGCTGCTCATTGCCAAAGAGCCGGCACAGAGGAGGTCTGGCATCTCCAGCTAGCCAAACTTCAGCAGAATCAGCAGCACTGCTGAAATGCCAGCATTTGTGGGCTTCTAGGCTTCTGTTGGCCTTCCTGGTCACTAACATCCTGTGCTGGAGGAAGGCCAGCCCTTTTCATCTGGGCCAGGGCCACAGTTTCTCAGCGGCTGGTCCATCCGAGAGCCACTTACTCTCTGTTGTACGCACTCCTCCGAGGGGTTTCCACGGGGCTGCAGGGAGGCTGAGCGTGGGTGCGGCTCCTGCTGCCCGTTCACCCGTCTGTGTGTAAAGGCGAGGCAGGGCTCCTTCTGCGCCAAGGAGAGGCCCTTCCTCGCAGGAGACAAGAGAACAAACATTCTCGCTGCGCAATCCATCTTATAGAGCAGATGGATGCAGTAATTAGAGCGAAAACAATTTTGCCAAGAATATTACCATTTCAACAGTTTATCAGAAAGGGGGTGTTGACACCGGTCAATAATTTCCTGATTATTGCAGAAACATCTTAAGTTGTTGACTGTTTTGTGCAAAATAGGACAGGCTCCTTCTGGCCTCCTGACCTTGTTTACAGCGATGGGAGGGAGAATTGCCACCACAATATTTAAAAAAAAAAAAAACAACAACCCAAAACAACAAAAAACCCCAACAAACCACCCCAAACAAACATGTGTTTTTCTATAATTTGAAGGTATCTTAGTCCAGAAAGATGTATGAGGTTTCCAAAGAGCATATTTATTTATATTTTACTCAGGCTAAGGATATTTGGGTGCATGTTGCAAAAAAAAAATATAAAACAACTGTTGCCAACAGCTAGCACAAGTCAAGCCTACCCATTCCTCCCCCCTTTCCCCATGTGTGGATGAGATGAACGTCATCTGTACCAGCCCAAAAGAAAGAATGATAACAAGAAAAAGAGCTTAGAAGAATCCAGGCCCATTAAAGTTTAAAACACTCCTTTCTCTGGAGAGGGAATAGCTTCTATTTGGTTTCTACCAGCTGCGCGATAAACTGGCAGATCTTAGTGATATGTGGAATAAAATGAGGGGTGGGACATTTACGGCCATTAGTGTATATTTCAGTTATCTACAGGTCCTTTAATTCCTTTTCTCTCTCCTCTCTTTATTACAGAATCACAGGGTGTTAGGGGTTGGAAGGGATCTCCAAAGATCATTAAATCCGATCACCTGCCAGAGCAGGACCATAGAATCTAGTGCAGGTCACAGAGGAATGCATCCAGACAGGGATTGGAAGTCTCCAGAGAAGGAGACTCCACAACCTCTCTGAGGAGCCTCTTCCAGTGCTCTGGGACCCTCACAGTGAAGAAGTTCCTCCTCATGTTGAGGCGGAACCTCGAGTGCTGTAGTTTCTATCCATTGCCCCTTGTGCTATCCCAGGGTGCAACTGAGCAGAGCCTGTGCCCTCTGTCTTGACCCCCAGCCCTCAGATATTTAGAAACATTTATCAAATCCCTTCTCAGCCTTCTCTTCTCCAGACTAAACAGCCCCAGGTCTCTCAGCTTCTCCTCAAAGGGCACATGCTCCAGTCCCTTAATCATACTTGTAGCCCTCTGTTGGACTCTCTTGAGTAGATCCCTGTCCTGAGTTAAGCTTTTATACTATGACTTCCAGAGAAGAAATTTTTCCCCTTGCCCTAGCAAAACAGACAGAGACCATCAGGAGAGCAGCTCAGTAGCTGCAGCAGGAAAGGGGCAGCTGCTTCTTAGAGCTCTTGCACCTGCTCCATGCTTGAAACAATGGGTTAAAAGTCTGAACTTAAAAGTCCTTGTGAGAACAATTGTCCTATCTACTATCTATGTGGCAGCAGTTGTGATCAACAGCTGGAGATATTCAAGACCCGCCTGGATGGGTTCCTGCGTGGCCTGGTCTAGGTGATCCTGCTCTGGCAGAGGGGTTGCACTGGAGGAGCCTTTGAGGTCTCTTCCAGCCCCTAACATTCTGTGATTCTGTGATATAGTGATTAAAGAGGGGAGGCAATGGGCAAACTGATAGACAGATTTGCAAAAAAGAAGAGCAAGTGAAACTGAAGCTAAATCACTGGAAATCTGTTCCTTTGAATCTGTAAGGTCAGGAGCCTGGATCAAAGATCAAGTAGGGCAGGAAGTGGTGTGGGAATAGATACCCTGTTACAGCCTGAGTTTTGGTCTTCCAAGTTTGTGAAAGCATCTTCCAAAAGAAGGTGGAAAGGAAGGCGGCAATCTGAAGCCAAGCCCTAGAGCAGCCGGTGGCAGATGCTGCACACTGGAGCGGTGCTCCACGGGACAGGCTGCCAGCCCCAGGGTCTGCCTGCACAAGGATGATACATTGGATTAGGCTGTTCACCGTGGCTTTAGGAATGAGCTGTAGCAAACGTGAAATGCAATCACATTGCTTTGATCTGCCTTCCCATGGTGCTTTTTTTTTTGTCCAACAGTGTGCTTACAAGCGGTGTCATGCCCACGTGCCACGCAGTGCCCTGAGGTGGTACCTCCAGCTGCAGTGACCATCCCTCTGCTCATGGCTCCTGGAAGTGTGCTGTAGAAAGCCCAGTGACAGCTGGAGGACACCTTAGATCAAAGCAGTATGTTCCCGTAATTCTTCTCCCACCCTAAAAATCTTAGGAGCAATGTTTCCTGAAAGGATGATGCAAATATATATATATATATACATATATTATTTTTTTTCCCCTAAGCGTCCTGGAAGCCCTTACTTATCTCTCCCCAGCATGAACTTTTCCAGTGGGCTTTTGAAGAAGACAAAGGAACAGGTCAGCTAAACCTGCATGAAAGTGGGATGTGCACAGGGGAGGCTGAAAGAAAGGTGGTGCCACATGATAAAAAAAAATGCCCCAGTTTTGTAGGTGAATGGGGTCAAAGGAGCCTTACTGTACTCTCGCTGCAATTAGAGCACAGTTGTGAAGAATGACTGCACTGGTCCCATGGCAATGACCAAAATTATTTGGGTGTGACTTTTCCTGCTGGCATGAACCTAAGGCAATGTTTTGTAAACAGGAGGTGACCAACTCCTCAATGAAAGCATTCGGACAAGTTATTTGAAAATCTGCTTATGAATCGCAGAGGGGAAAAAAATACACAGACTTTAGGTAGCAGACCTGGGCAAGAACAGTGCAAATTTCAACCCACTCAAATCTCTCTGGAGGGCAGGAAACCTTGTCCCTGGCTGGATGCTGGACACTGTCTACATGGCTACCATCACTGGGTCCAGGGAAAAAAAAAAAACAGTACAGCACAATCACAACACGTTCTATGGCACTACAGCATGGAAAGCAGACCTTGGCACTTCTAAAATGAGGTCAGATCAACCCTTAGCTTTCACAAATTCTTACAACTTTTCTTTTAAGCTATTTGTGCTTTTGGTAGGAAGGGGTGTGTATAGCAGTGAGTTTGGCAGTTAAATCTGCAGACAACTGCTCCGTTTTGCTCTTTTTTTTTTTTTTTTTTTTTTTTTTTCTGGTGCTGCTAGCTGATAATTTCAAACATTGCCTCTAGTTGTGTTACAAGAGATTTGGAATTTTCTCTCTGGATTCATCTTCCACACGCTATTTACTGCCACTAGCTTTTTGCAAGCCTTCTCCATTTAGTTTTTTCCTTTGAAACAACTGTTTTACTGTGTTCACTCTTTCTGCCTTTTTGCAGGACATCCAGTATGTGAATCACAAAGTGCTCCTCACACAGTTTTTCCTCATGGATATCTCAGATCTCCTTCAGTTTAAAATAGACTTTCAGTTCTCCAGTCATCTCTTGGCATGACTGCCCCCAGTAAATTTTTATCTAGATATTTCATCCCACCTTTCCTCCTTTTCTGTCTCCTTCAGTCTCTCAGCTGATATTAAATCCCAATTAGGCTAAGGATATAGCACTTTTTCTACTAAGGCAAGCCAACAACACCTGTACTTATTTCCCATTCTGAGCTGTCATCCTGATAATGATAAAGAATCACTTTTCCTAACACTTTTGAAAGGGCACTCTCATGTACCTATTCCCTGTCATGGTTTGCTCTATGCTAACTTGTTTTCTAAATTACTTTCCCCAGGTGAAAATGAAAGGCTGTGCTTAGGCTGATGATGGAAGAGTAAAGCAGAGTTAAGCCATTTGGGGGAATGCTACGTAGCATCGTAGAATGGTCCAGGCTGGAAGGGACCTCCAAAACTCATCCAGTCCAACCTCCTTGCAGTCAGCAGGGAC
Source organism: Indicator indicator (assembly GCF_027791375.1). Taxonomy (NCBI): domain Eukaryota; kingdom Metazoa; phylum Chordata; class Aves; order Piciformes; family Indicatoridae; genus Indicator; species Indicator indicator. The sequence goes on from NC_072020.1 coordinate 30,730,642, forward strand.
ATCCCCAACTAGATCAGGCTGCCCAGGGCCTCCTCCAGCCTCACCTTGAAGATCTCTAGGGAAGAAGCCTCAACCACCTCCCTGGGAAAACTGTTCCAGTGTTCCATCACCCTCAGAGTAAAGAACTTCTTCCTACATCCAATCTAAATCTGCTCTGCTCTAGTTTGAAGCCATTGTCCCTTGTCCTGTCCCTGCAGGCCTTTGCAAACAGTCTCTCTCCAGCCTTCCTGGAGCCCCCTTCAGGTACTGCCAGGCTGCTATTAGATCTCCCCAGAGCCTCCTCTTCTCCAGGCTGAACACCCACAGCTCCCTCAGCCTGGACTCAGAGCAGAGCTGCTCCAACCCCCTGATCATTCTCATGGCCCTCCTCTCGACCCTCTCCATCAGCTCCATGTCCTTCCTGTGTTGAGGGCTCCAGACCTGTACACAGCACTCCAGGTGAGGTTTCAGCAGAGGAGAGCAAAGTGTCAGAATCACCTCTCTGGCTCTGCTGGCAATGCTGCTTTGGATGCAGCCCAGGCTGGGATTTGCCTTCTGTGCTGCAAGCTCACACTGCCTGCTCCTGTCCAGCTTCTCATCCATCAGCACCCCCAAGTCCTTTTCCTCAGGGCTTCTTCCTAACACCTCCTCCCCCAGTTTGTATCGATAGTGAGGATTGTTCCAGCCCAGGTGCAGAACCTTGTGCTTGCTCTTGTTGAACTTCATGAGGTTCACCTTCAGGAGAGCCCCCTCAAGATGACACAAGAAGGGGGACACAGCTTTGGGCAGTGCTGATAGTTATCAGGACAGTGTCCTGTTGTAGTGCAGATAAGGGAGAGTAGCAACATCTCTAAGGTCAGTTCTGCAAAGCCTTCTCATTTTGTAATGTGAATAACAAAACAGAGCACTGTTTGCTGAAATTCTGTTCTGGGACAGAGTGTTCTGTGAAATTCATAGAACTCTGCATGATTTCTTCTGGCCACAGCAATTTCAAACCATTGTAACTGAGGCTTTAGGACAACTATACCACTATGGAAACTCTCTGTGAAGATTCTTGGGGCAGCTTACATGCTCCAAGACTTCAGAGCTTGGTGTGCTTACACATAGCTCTGTGCACCCACATAGGTAATGTTTGTTTTTTTTTTTTTTCCTCTGTTCTCTTGCATTATGATAAACATTTGGGCCATAAAACATGTCTGACCTTTTTTAAACTCTGCTCTGAGGAGGAGCAGGGCTGGGGGAGATAGCTCAGAAAAGTAGGTTCAAGGTTGTAAGCCTACTGCTCATGGTTAGATGTGATCCTGGAAAAATATAAGTGTTTACAGCCTGGATGTTGCTTCAGCACATTGTGTGGGTAAGCAAGTAATCTGGAAAGAATCCTAACTGCATTTGCCATGGTAGCTGTCAGTCTGCAGCTGACAAAAAGAATCCTGCATGTCCTACACACAGGGACAGTAGCAGAGGACAAACTGTTAGGGGACCTCTTTTGCCCCAGACAGCTGACAAGGGTTTTGTGTTACCCTAGATATTGCCTGCCAAGGCAAATCCCATGATTTGAGACCATTGTATGTTTCAGGTTAGGAAATATTTTCCATGGAGTCTTGGCAGTACCTTGAAGTATGTGTGGGTATCACTGTAGCACAGCTTGCAAAAAGAACTCATTCCTCCATGCAGGGGCATCTATTGTGACTTCAGTGATGCTCTCCCATCCTTCCCCAGCAACCTCCTCTTTGCTTTTCCTGCTCCCCTCTGGGATGCCTGTTCCCTTGCCCTCTCTCTTTATGCCATCAGCTCAGAAACTACTTGCCTGCCTGTGGGTTTGGTCCAGTTACTCTTTCCAATACAAGAGGCCTATTCTAGCAACTCTGCAGGGCTCACAGCCTGACTGGTGATGATAAAGGGTAGCTGATGTCAGATACAGACAGTCCTTACTGCCTCCTATGAAACCGGGGCACATATATTTGAGTGCTGGCATGTAACCAGGAGAGATGCCATTTGGGCAAGATGACCCAGAGCAGGAAGGGTGCCTGGGCCAAGCCAGTGTGAAACAATGTGGTGTGGGACAGTGGGAGGACTGGCAGCAGCAGAGCAGGCAGGAAGGCTCCCATATGAACCTGAAAGCAAACACGCTCGCTGCCAAGGAGTGTTACTCCTGCTCCAAGGAGGATCACTTATTGCAGTTTGAATTATTAGCTCATTTGTTGTAGTAAAAGACTGTGAACACAAGGCACTGTGAGGATACCAAACTAAAATTATATCTGTCTTCTAAAAGAGGCCTGGGAGTATATATCCCTGCTTTGCTATGGGACTGTTTCTCAAGCAGAGCATTAATCATTATATAAAAATCAAAACACCTTTGGTCTCTGCCATATGCAGCTGACATCAAAGCACAAGTTCAATAAGTTAAGTTGAACTGCTAATACTTAATGATCAAGCAGACCTTCTGTAGTATCTCATTTATACTGCTCTTAACCTAAGGGGCATTTGCTTTAGTAAATGAACTTAGCAATATTTGGTGCTCTCCCAGCACACAAAGTATAGATTCACTAAATCACTGAAATAAAATCACTGGTTTAAGTGGGACCTTCCCTACTTTCTCCCATTTGCTGCACTTCCCCAACTTAAAGAAAAAAATGAAGTGGAATAATGTACATTAAAACCATGACTTCTTTTCTTTTTTTTTTTTTTCCCTAGCATCATCTGACCAATTTAAGGTAGCTATGCAAAACATAAATCTAAAATGCGACATTGAAGGACAGGGAACCTTTATAATGATAAACAACTTTTGTGTGTGTGGCTGGGGCTTGAGACTGTAACCAAGCCATGGACTTCTTGAGATCTGGGACCTCTTTAGTTTTCCTTCAGGCTTGAAAACCACAGAGAGAACCCTAGGATATACACATAAATCTTGTTAGTTAAATATAGATTAATGGGAATCAGCAGGGAGTAAAAATACTCCACTATTTATAGTAAATACCATAAAACATGGTAAATACTTCAGTTTTATAGCAAAAATTAAGTCTCGAGTAGGGACTCAGCATTTAGGAGCAAGTTCATTACTGTGAGGGTGGTGGAACACTGGAACAGGTTGCCCAGGGAGGTGGTTGAAGCCCCTTGCCTGGAGATATTCGAGGTGAGGCTCAATGGAGCCCTGGTCTAGTTGAGGATGTCCCTGCTGACTGTAGGGAGGTCAGACTGGATGACCTTTGGAGGTCCCTTCCGGCCCAGACTATTCTATGATTCAGTTTCCTCTTTTTTTAGGCTTTCTTTGCAGCTTAAATTTTATTCCTATATTATTTTTCCCCCCACACCTCCCCAAGTACATACCAAATGCTCATTTCACACGCTCTCAGTGAAGTTCTACTCAGTTTCACTAACACCTTCCCCTTTAAGTGTTTTGATGCCTCAATTTCTGTTCTTCGTTACAGAAGTCCAGTCTGATTTCTTAATTTTTGCAGAAATGGAAATGTGGTGGGTTTTTTTTCCAGGATTATACCAGATGGTGAGAAAATTGAACAGAAAAGGACATAAGGTAATTTTCTAGGTAGTCTAGCTGGTCCATGAGTCAAGGTGGCATATGCTTGTACGAGCTTAACTCCTGACAGTATAAATCTCTCACATCCACCCAAAGTTAGAATCCTTAATACACCCATGGCACCTTTGAAAACACTCCTAAGGATTTAACAAAAGTGCTTTTGGTCACTTAGGCCAAGTTAAAAGACTATACTCACAGCCCACCCACTGGGACACAAAAATGCACTGATTCAAACTCTGAGCAGGTAATACACGACTACAGAGGCTGAACTGCTTAGAAGATAACCTCAGCTGTGCTAGGAGAAAGAAAAATGAAGAGAATGGAAAAGAAACAGCTCTAATAACCACCTGCAAGCACACATGGCCTCTACTTCAGCACCCATAAAACTTAAAAGGATAAAAGAAAAGGGAATCACACTCAAAGCAGCAAAAGCAGTTTCCAAAACATTTGTTCCTCTCTTTTGATAGGGTATTGGACTTGTCACCCTGTTTCTGATACAAGGAGTGCTGTGTGTATCAGCTTTTAGTATGAAAAAAGTTATATTCCAGGAAAGTCTTTATTTCACTTTCCCTTCTACCCTGCCTGTGCAAATGTTTTAAACTATTTTATTTTATTTCTTTTCCCTTAAGCAGTCCTATTGGAATGGTCACCTTGCATTTCAGCAAGCCAAAGGGTGCCAATGGTAGTGTCCTGCGTGTCAAATCAGCTCGTGTTGCATGGGCTACATTTCATCCTGTCCCACAGCTGTGAAGAGGGATCTGACCTAGCTCCAAGGGATTGTGTATCTGCACAAGGCAATGATCACATTTAAAATAATTGAAGAAATTCAAGCAGCCACAGTGGCTTCCTTGGACCAGGCTTAGGTTTTGCCCTTTTGCAACCAGACTGACTTTGGGCTATCAACAGCTTCACAGCTACAAGTCCTCTAAGAGCATAGTTTAACTGTCCTTCCCTTGGAATACAATGCCCAATTACACATCTGTGTTCCCCCTAAGGCTTGCATCCCTCCTGGAGCACTATTAAGGCTCTTTTCTTTTAGCTAGACTGGAACTGAAGCCCAAATCAGGTGCAGCCCCAACACAGTTCTAGGAGTAGCCAAGAGGTAGGGCAGCTGGGAGCAGCTCAAGGAACCCCAACGGCGCTGCAGCACTTGTGGCAGTTTGAACCATTCTTTGCTGCCTAATATGTATCTTCTCAGAGAATTTAATGGAGGTAAAAGGAGAAATTTGCTGCACTCCAAGAGTAATTTGCACCTTTGAAACTCACCCTGAACTTTGCAAGCTTTTAATCGTTTTAGAATGATCCAAATCCTGAATTGCAGCAGGTGTGAACTGTTTCTCTCCTAGGAAAAGAGAGCAATGTGTTGTGTGTACTTCACAACTTTCAGCTACAGACTTCTCTCTAGCCTAGACATGAGCCTTGCATCAATTCAGAACTCACCAACTGCTATGGCTTTATCAAGAACCTTCTTAGTGATCATTAAAAGTAATCTTGCTTAGAAGGGGACTGCTATGTGCAAAGCTCATCTTTCCTATTTACTTTGTGCCTATTAATGTTTTTTCTTTAATGTTTAGACATTAGTGCAAGGAATAGTGTTAGCATAATTCTAGTGTAAAATAAACCCAGCTGTATCCATTATTAGTGCATTACTGCCAGGGACTGTAAATATGTTTTTGCCTGATAGCCTTTTGACTCAATAATATCCTGCTATCTCTGCTGGGCAGGCAACTTTTTAAACCAAGAAAAGACAGGTTATGATTTTCGTAACCAAACCGTGTTGCTTTCTGGAGTATGTTATCTGAATTCAAATTTGAAGAAGGTCATTAAAAAAAAAAATAGCAATAATAAGATAATCTGCCTGTGATTTTAAAGGAGAACAATTGAAATGTCATCTCCAAAGTGGAGGCAAGAAGGCACAGAGTGCACAAAGAAGTTGTTCCTCCCAGAGATACACATACACAGACAAACCCTGCCGGATCATACCATACAAACAATTTTAATTGTGTAGTTACAGTCAATAACCACTCCTAGTCAGAACATTTCTGCATAAAGAAAATTGTGATACACTTATAAAAACAGCCAGCTGTAACAAAATAACTGGTGTTTTCATAGCAATAAACTCATAAAAAAGAAATACACCTTTATACAGAAAATTTATACAGCTGTAGCTTTAAAATTGATTGTAAACCAAAGGAAGACACATTGCAAACATCAATTATTTTCACATTAATTGCATAAGTTTCTAAGGTGATCTATTAGTTTTATTTACCTAAGCTTATTTGCATGATAGTAAAAATTGCATACAACAATAAGAGTGAAGCTTATAGTATGAATTGCTTGGATAACATAGAGCACTTTTTATAGGCAACTGTGTAAAGCACATTTTCTCTATTTAAAACTTTTAAGACACTTTGTTTTACTGCCCATCAAAATACATTTATAAATAGAAAAAGAAAACCAATATGAGAACAAGAGAAGCAATATTACATTTAACGGAAACTTCCAAAAAAAAAAAAAAAAAAAAGAAAAAAATTAATTACAACATGATGCTGCAGGATCTACAAATAAATAATGAGGACTAAATTGTGTTTCACATTTTTCTTTTTTCTTTTTTTTTCCTTTTTTTTTCATTTGCTTTAAAACCCATGTAACAATGAGAATGGGGGGTCGGGGGGGGGTTAAAATAAAATAAGATAAAAATAAAAAAATACAGTGACCTTTATTTCCAAAAGAAAAAAAAAAAACAAATCTGAATTACGGCAGTGCCATATAATACAAGGCATTTGTTGGCATATGTTATCTTTAAACTGCATTCCACAGTCTATAGTTCTTTTGTAACATACAATAGAACAAGAGTAACAAACTCTTTTTTTTTCTCTTTTTTTTAAATTTTATTTTTATTTTTTTAAAATTTTATTTTATTTTTTTTTAAATAAATGTGAGTTTCCAAAGATCAAGTGTGGAGTGCTACAGTAATAATTCAAAACAAATCAAAACGAAAAAAAAAACACCCACAAACAAACGGACAAACAAAAAAAGCCACGAACAGGAACGAAACGGAAACAAAACAAACAAACGAACAAAAAAAATATTAAACAAAACAGTAAATCACAAAAGTTGTAATGCTTGTCTGAAGGCTCCAGAATCAAAATCACTGGTATCATGCTTATTGGGTACACTCACAGTGTATCCAGTGAACACAAATGAATTAGCAAACAATCCTCAACGCTTCATCTGTTTCTGCGAAGCAGTTTGTAAAACAGAGTAAAACATCTAGTGCAGTCTGCATTATCCTCTTTTTTTTTGTGGTTTTTTTTCTGTGTGTGGGGGGTTTTTTTTGTGTTTGTTTTTTTTTTTTCTCAACTTTTGTGCAAGTTTGGGAAGATTCATTGGCCAAACAATGAACGATAAAGGGTTTTTATTGTTTTGTTTTTTCGACAGAACGCGAGATGGAATTTTCGTTTCGTCAGGAAATATCAGTGGCACTGTTGAAAGAAAATAATACTTTTAGCTCAGTCTTTCAATTCAGCATTAATCTCTGTGTTCCCTTCTACTGATAACTCTTCTTCTAGTTTGACTGAAAAAAGCGTGTTTGCATTTTTGTCTTGGATGCTGTCTTCTAAATCCTTGAGCAACTCTTCTTCTTTGTACTCTGCCACATCCACCTCCAAACCGGCATTGTCCTTCAGCTTCCCGTGGTGCTTGAGATAATATCGCTGGTTCTGAAAGAACTTGATAATGGTGTACTTGGGCAGGTCAAGCTGAGCAGAGAGAGTCTGGATTGCTTCTTCATCTGGATACAGGCCTACATCTTGGATGAAGCTCTGTAGGATCCCTAGGGCTTCGACAGAAATCTTTGTTCGCGGACGGGTTTTCTGACGATTTTCATCCTCAGATTCAGCTGGTGATGCTACTGTTGGTTGCCTTGGGGGTAGTCTGGGACCTGGTTGCTGTTGCTGTTGCTGCTGCTGCTGCTGTTGTTGTTGTTGCTGCTGCTGCTGCTGCAAGACAAAGCACAGCATTTTTTTTTTCTTTTTGGTACGTGTATTCTTGCTCGTGTTTTATGTTACCCAGAAAACCTGGGGGAGGGGAAATTGCAAAGCTATAAACAAAGGCTTGGTAAGTTTAAAGAGCAAAAAGGAAAAAGAGGAAAGAGAGGGAAAAAACCCACCCCACAAAACAAACCCAAAGCAACCCATTTTTGCTGAACCAGAATTAAAACATGAATTAGTAACTCTCTGCATACCTCACATGCCTGCATGTGTGTGAGTAGAAAGGGAGGAGGAGGATAAAGGGACAGTGGGATAACAAACAGACAGCTAGAAGGGACACTGGCTTTGGCTGACTGAAAGCCCTGATGACATGACATCAGTGTGGTTTAGTTGACAAATTTTAATGAACATGCTCCATGAGTCAAGTACAGACAAGACAAAATGCTAAGCAGGTGACATAGTATGGGATTAACTTGACCAGCTTAGCTGGAACTGGAGCAAGGGGAAAGCGAGAAAAGTGCCAGATGAGCGCAAACGTGAAGGAGCTCTGCCAGCAGCAGCAGCTGCTGCTGCTGCCCAAAACCAAGGGTTGCAAATCTCTAGCAATAGCCAGACTAAGAGACTGGGGGATATTGGGGAGAAGGAGAGCATTTTAGCCGAGAGCAGAAATATCCCACAGTTGATCTGACCTCAGCATGCACTGAAGTCTCATCAAACTTGCAAACATTATGACAGAATGCATTAGCTGGAAGGGCCTAATATTACACTGTCAAACCTAGCCTCAGCAAGGACAAAGAGATCCAGAGCTAGGAAACAGGTATTTGCATTTCTGTCTCTGGCTTCTCTTGCCTGTAGTCCTGCAGAAGGTCTGCCCTGCCCGTGTTCCCCGACATATAAAGGGGAACAAACACATTTATCTGCTTCTGTGTTTGTGCTGGGGATTACTTGGTTAATATTATAAAGCACTCAGATGCAAGGCTTTAAATAAGTTGCACTATTATTATTAGATGGGAACATGCTGCATGCCAAAAACTTGGGCAATGAGTCAGTATGCTCATCAGAAGACTAAGATAAAGCAAATCATGATGTAAATAATTAACAAGACCTTAAAATGAAGTTTTGCAAGCATGGATTTCAGAAAGATTCTTAGAAGGTGAGGTGCTGAGCCCGGGGGACAGAAATGTTTTTCTCATCTACCACCCAAGCACAGGACACTATCAGATCATGTTTAAAATCAAAAGCCAATTTATCAGCTACTGTTTTTGTTGACAATTCTTTTGCTTCACAACACAGGAAGCACTGGTTAGTAAGATATTTTGGATCAGCACATTTCTTGTCATATGGTACAAACCACCAGCTATTACTGGAAAAAAACCCCAACAAAACAGCATCAAAACAAGCAGTGGTTATCACTACATTTCATTTCCCTTTGTGAGTCTCTCCCCTTGAAAATTCTGGTGTGTTGGTAGTGGTTTCCAAGCTTCCAGTTGCAGCTCACTTGCAGACCCTAAGATGCAGAAAATGCTGCAAGAATTGCATCAATACTGGAGGAGTTACAATTCTGCTCACTTCAGGGTGCCCACTCCTGGTTGTGGAGACTCTGCATAGCTCTCACCACCCAGTTGTGAAGCCTCCACTTCAAGTGATCTTCTTCTTGTAAGATGTGACACAAATGCTAGCGGGATTGGGGCTTTTGCCTCATCCCTATTCACATCCTTTCATGTTTTATGGGCTGTGAGCAGTCCCATTCAAGGCTTCAGTCCCAAAGAGATTCAGGACTACTCCCAGCACATTAAATTCTTGCAAGACTGAAGGCTTTGCATATACAGTTTGAAAACTCGTGTCTCGGCCACATATTTATGCATTTATGTAGAAGAGCAGAGACAAAACTCAGGCTCAGTCTCCCAATCCTCACTCTTACAAGTCATATTATGAGATTACAAGGCAACTCCTTATGTGAATAATATTTAGGAGATCAAACACACAACATTTATCCACAAGGTAAGAAAATCTAAGAACGTGGCACAGTGGTTGAATGTTTATACCATGCATAAGCTTCTCCTTTTATCCCTTTAAGAAGCAGTTTTATTAAAAACAATGTACATTTTCAAACAAGTGCTGGTTTATTACTTAATATAGATCTTTCTCTCCCTTTTTGCTAAATCAAACAGCAAGTTTCCAGGCTTTCACAATTATTTTAGTACTTGATATCCTAAGGGATTGTCTTACTCAGTTTGCTTTATCTTTAATATACCCTTGTGTTGTTTCTGGCTGTGAGATAACTCTCTCCTTCCTAGCTTTGTAAATAATTTCCTCTATAGGTAATACAAATGATATACACTGGGTCTTAGCTGAGGTTGGGAAAGCACAGGGTAATATCTGCCCTTTAAGAGGGAGCAGTTAAAAAGCTGATCTCAGGTCTTTCACGAGAATGGATTAAAGACTCCTCAGCTCAGAGAGACAGCACTTTACACTGCTAACCTGGGCTACAACACTTAGCAAGACTGCCAGCCCTGCTCCCACCTGGCTGTGCCCATGCGAGCAAAGGGTGGGTGCAGCCCATAGAGGGGGCACAATGCTGGGACTACCCTGGAGCAGAGGGCAGCTGTTTCCAAGCCCCACAGCATGGGTTCTGCATCCCCTCCTCTCTCCCTGACATGGTGTCCTTGTGCCAGCTCACCTGTGGAGCAGCACCCAGCCAAGGTCCAGCAGTCAGCAGGCCTGGTAAGAAAGCGCCTCTATGCTCTCCTTTCCCAAGGGTGGTGGGAGAGGGGCTCTGAAGGAAAAACAAACAAACATTGACTCACCCCTGCCTAGACTGGGGCTGAAAGAGGATGAGGAATCCCTTACCCTTCACTCCTACCCAGGGCAAGCTGGAGGCTCCAGCACATCTTTTGAACAACAGCGCAACAAGGTCCTCCGGCTTTGCTGGCAAGATGTGTGTGACAACCAGTGCCAAACACCTCTGCCTTTTTGTCCTGACGCCTGTCTGGGCAGGGACAGCCCAGCATGCAGGTGCCTCTGTGCCACCGCATGCACACAGGTTTGTGAAAACCCAACAAGCTGATACAAAAGCCGTGGGTGGATGCAGACTCTTCTTTGAGCTGTGGCAGCGGCTGGCAGCGTACTCTTATCTCCTACCGGGAGACCTGCGTTTAGCCCGGCCAGAAAGAAAGAAACACTAATTTCCTTTGCTCTGTTTAAAGCTTTATTTACTTAGTGCTCTGTGGGATTGGCCAAGGTAAACTAACCTGAATCTGTTCTGCTGGCACATGGATAATGTGGGAAGGCCTGTCACCATGGTGATGAACTGCATTGCTCTCTTGTTCATAAATGGCATCGCGTTCAGGCTGAGGAAGACTGAGGAACCTTCGGATCATGGAGAGATTCTCCCAGAGGGTCCTGTTCTCTGGTGAAGGATCTTCTTTCCAACGTAACAGCTCACAGAGCCACCCCTTGAAGATAACACCAGCAAAATGTTAGTTGTTTTTTTTTTTTCCTAACTTCAGGAGGGACAAACCAAGGGTGAAACACGTACTGAAGAGGCACTGCATTCTCTTACACACTCCCCTGATATGAAAAAGCTTTCACCGCACAGTCTGGGCTTAAAGCAAACACTGATACACTGTGTGAGAGGCTGCTGCACTCTTTCACAGACCCTTGCCAACCACCAATGTGTTTGAAACCACCTTCCCCTTGGGTCCTGCACCACAACATTGTATTTCTTTGAAATCCAGTGGTTGATAAAGGCAGAATCCCTGACAGGGTTTTCACTGACATCAGTATATTCTCTAGACTGCCTATTTTCTTTCATGCAAGGCTACACCCACAGAACAGCACTGAGTTTCAGAAGCCAGTAGGTTGGTGAGCAGTTGTCTGTTAGGGCTGGTCATGGAGCAAGATATGCTCAAACTTCTGATACATCCTTTACACCATTTCCACAACATCACGAGACAGTAAGTTGCCCAAGAGCTTACCTACATCACTGCATATGTGGTTTTGGGATATGGATTACAAAGTCATCTATAGATTTCCCTACAAGAACTGCAGTGGTTGCTAAGTTTCTTCCAAATGAGACATACAAGTTAATCACAGAATCACAGAATGCTAGGGGCTGGAAGGGACCTCAAATAATCATCCAGTCCAATCCCTCTGCCAGAGCAAGATCACCTAGAGCAGATCACACAGGAACACATCCAGACGGGATTTGAGTATCTCCAGAGAGGGAGACTCCACAACCCCCCTGGGCAGCCTCTTCCAGTGTTCTGGCACCCTCACAGGGAAAAAAATATTCTTCCTCATGTTTCCATGGAACTTCCTATGCCTCAGCTTGCACCCATTGCCCCTTGTGCTGTCAATGGGCATCACCCAGCAGAGCCTGGCTCCAGCCTCTTGGCACTCACCCTGCACATCTTTATCAACATGAATGAGGTCACCTCTCAGTCTCCTCCTCTCCAGAGCCCTCAGCTCCCTCAGGCTCTCCTCATAAGGAAGATGTTCCACTCCCTTCATCATTTTTGTGGCTCTGTGCTGGACTCTTTCAAGCAGTTCCCTGAGGTCCTTCCTGAACTGAGGGGCCCACAACTGGACACAATATTCCAGATGCAGACTCACCAGGGCAGAGTAGAAGGGGAAGAGAACCTCTCTCGACCTACTAACCATAGCCCTCCTAATCCACCCCAGAATGGCATTGGCCTTCTTGGCCACAAGAGCATCATACTGCTGGCTCATAGTCAACCTACCATCCACTAGGACCCCCAGGTCCTTTTCCCTTTCACTGCTCTCCAACAGATCTGATATCCAGCCTGTACTGATATCTTGAAAATTTAACAGTCTTGAAAAATTAGCAATATTCTTACATCTTCTTTAAACTTAATGGAAGATTTTTTTTCTCTTAATTGTGCACTGGTAGTTTGAAAGACTGCCAACACTTTGGATAGTAGAGTGTGCATCAGCAGCAAATTTTGGTAGATTAAACTTTAGGAAAAAAAATTACATGTATAAAGCATGCATATTTCTTTTGGTTTTAGCTTCAATAATCTGTTTCCAAAACTACATCCCTGCAATTTTCTTTCTTAATGCTGCAGGAAAGATAATATGACATTTTATTGAATCAACAAATAATGTAAGTGTGCAGAAGCTTTTAGATCCATTTTATATGTACTGGTAGTTAAAAACTAGTTTATCCAGACTAGTTTACTTCTAGATACAATAGACATAGAGATACAATATAGATAAGTATTTTCTTGAAAACATTCATAACTTTAGCTAACAGTTAATAAATGCAGTGCAAAAATATTGCCACGATAGGAAGAGGTGAAAGTAAACAAATAATTTTAATGCATTCATGCTGCATATGAAAATATTTAGTGAGATGTGTATACAAATTGGAATTATATTCTCTTGGATATAAACGGAAAACTAAACTAATGACACAGGAGAAAATGCCCCCAAGAAACAGAAATAAGCAAAATGACAAATGTTAGAGTTGCACCTTGTGATAGGACAAGGGGTAACGGAGATAAACTCCAGCACAGGAGGTTCCACCTCAACATGAGAGGAACTTCTCCACTGTGAGGGTCACAGAGCACTGGAAGAGGCTCCCCAGAGAGGTTGTGGAGTCTCCTTCTCTGGAGACTTTCAAGCCCTGCCTGGATGCATTCCTGTGTGATCTGTGCTAGATTCTATGGTCCTGCTCTGGCAGGGGGGTTGGACTCAATGATCTCTGCAGGTCCCTTCCAACCCCTAACATCCTGTGAGCCTGTGATGGTGATAGCAGAGCTGAGAAAGCAAAAATCTAAACAAGGCCAAAATCTGGTGAGTGCTCACTATGGGCTCTAGGCAGGGAGAGGGAGGAAAATGGCAGCAGCAGAAGGACCCTCTTACAGCCAGGGGATGGAGTGTGTCCTGTTCCTTGACCATGTGCTAAGAGTGGATGCCTCGTACTGCCCTAGGGTCTACCAAGCTGAGTAGGAAATGTGGCCAAACACATTCACATAGAGCATGTAATATCAAGCCTGTCCCAGCTGTCCCAGTATGGTGTGCTTTTAAAACAGCAGCACAAGGATGATTAGGGGACTTGAGCACCAACCCTATCAAGAGAGAAACTGAGAGCCCCAGGCTTCTCCTGGGACTTTTTAGCATATCAGGAAGTGACAGGATGGGGGGAAATGGAACAAAGCTGGAAGTGGGAAGATTCAGACTGGATGTGAGGAAGAAGTTCTTCCCCATGAGAGTGGCGAGAGCCTGGAATGAGTTGTCCAGGGAGGTGGTTGAGGCCCCATCCCTGGAGGTGTTTAAGGCCAGGCTGGATGAGGCTCTGGCCAGCCTGCTGTAGTGTGAGGTGTCCCTGGGCATGGCAGGGGGGTTGGAACTGGATGATCCTTGAGGTCCCTTCCAACCCTAACAATTCTATGATTCTATGATCTAGTTCCAACCAGGATGTCATGGCCAGGGACACCTTCCACCGGACCGGGTTGCTCAAGGCCAATTGTCCCCTTTGGTTGTCTGGACTCTGCACTACTTCACATTGAAAATGCTGGTCCTCTTTCTAACAGTGGTAAAAGAGAGCAGAGCTGACTATCATGGCAGCTGGGTGAAACTAAAAGCAGCCAAAATGACCTGTCCTCTCCCATGACACTTCTCTAAGGTACACAGACAGACTGCTAAAGAAATTGCACATAGTTTGTATGGTGACCACACACACAGATTTTTTTTTGGGGGGTGGGGGTGGGGGTGGGGGGGTGGAATAAAGACAGCAAAAACTCTTTTTAAACAACCAGTAGTAAAAAATATTTTCTAAGCAATCCTATTTTATGCTGGTTAAACATATTTTACAAGAAGATTGTTTTAGTTAACTAAGAAATTCCTTCTCCCTTTACTGTCTTGTCCGGTTTTGTATTTACTAGATCAGACCTTATCTTCATTAATTGTTGATAGCCAAACATTGTATTTCCAGTATTTTCTTTTCAACTTTTGCACTGAAATAATATTCTAATTCCTTCTGTAGAAATGATTTGATGAATTACAACCTGACACACATCTCTGCTAGCCTTTCAAGGAACCAGTGATCCTGAGATGCTGAAATCAGGGGTTTCTGACATGGTACACAGGCTGCTGTCCTACCACCAAAATGCCTCTTTTCCTCTAGGTTTGTCACATTTTTAAAAGCAGACACATTCTTATGAAACATGAGACAGACAACATGGTAATGACCACCGGAATTCTTCTAAAATCACAAGGATGGAAACAGGTTTTTTGGGGTTTTTTTTTGTTTTTTTAATCTTCATGGTGTATTTCTGAAAACATTTATGAAATTTGACCTCCAAATATTCTCAGAAGAGATAGTGCATGGTCAGCAACAGAGGCTTTACTTTAATAAGAGACTAAAGACTTTCCATCCATGTGCTTGCTTTTGGTTCCAACCAAACCAATCCATAAGTATTTCATTTAGTTTCAGGTTCAGAGTTCTGTATATGACCCAATGCTGATATAAAAGTCAGATAAATGAGAAGGTAGGAAATGTTTTGGCAAATTTCAGGAAAAGCAATCACACAGGCTTTACTAATAGTGAATTTTAAGATCTGTAAAACTTCTAAGAATTGTTTTCACTTGATCTAAGAGGCATGAACTGCTGTAGTTAAATGCAGTTGAGTGAACGCAATGACACCGATTTGTCTCCTCTTGCACTCACATTTAAGTCTAGAGCAATTTCTATCTAGTTCAAACAGTTCGTTTTGAAGGAGCGCTTGGGCCATAGTTGTTTGGGTTTTTTTTTTGTTTGGTTTGGCTGTTTTTTGTTGGTTGGGGTTTTTTTTGGTTGGTTGGGTTGGGTTGGGTTTGGTTTTTTTCTTTTAAAAAAGAAAAGGTTTTTATAGTCTTACAGAAAGTGGAAAGGACTACAAAATAATAAAGAAATACTTACAACTCCAATTAGATCACAACTGGTTTATATAGCATATTGTTAAAAAAAAAAAAAAAAAACAACAACACAGCCTTGAAAATAATGAAGCTGATAGATCTGTGTGGGAAGGCAAACCCCCCAAAACTCTGCAGTGACATTGGGAACAACCTCGATTTTAAAACAGTAAATTTGCCAGGCAACATTACGCTGAATATAAAGAGAGTACAAAGCAAAATATAAACATTAGCCACATGTAAATATGTTTGGAGAACTTTCAGGATGTTACTACTTTTCAAACTGACAAAGTTTAATTTGACACCTTCTGTTCTAAAACCTTTGTTTCTATTCAAAATCACGCCTTTAGCTGCTATCAATCACTATGCTCTCCCTATTACTTAAAATACTGGCATGGGCCCTGGATAAGCTGAAAATGCCATGCAGATGAATTCTGAGATAATATGTTCAAACCTGTTATATACAACACAAATCCTGTAAAGTTATGTATTGTAAACCTACATTTATTGGGAACTAAAAGTCTTAAATCCATCTGCTACAAAGAAAATACTGTTATGCACTTTCAAGTAACCAAGTACCATCTGCAAAGGTCTTGCTACAGTAAGCAAGAAAATGGTGAAAAAAAAAAAAGATGCTAAACCTAAGATATCTAAAATAAATAAGAGTCTTCTGTCTAGTTTTCTGATATGGATTTAGTACAGAAACATAAGACATTAGGGGGGGGGGAAAGGAACCCAACCAAAAACCTGTGAAAGCTGATCTGCCAAACTACTGCAGGAAAAGCGCAAAGAGAACTGCCAAACGTTCGACTCTGCAAGACCCACGAGCATGCTTATTTTAAAGCAAGCATCTATGTATTTTAGCTGTGTATCCAACTGGCATTTTAGTTAGTTTGACCTGTGCTGTGTTGAAATAAAAATCTTCTGCTCTTTCACATAGGGTTTCTAAGAAGCTCTTCTTGCAATCTGGCTCTTGTTCTTCACAAAAGCCAAAGAGAACAGAAAACTGCACTTTAAGGTGCAAATACCAACCCTAAGCAGATCAAAGAGGGTAGCGTTACAAGCACGAAAGATGTTCTCTCTGGGCAATGCTTTCCAAATCAGCAATAAACACATCTAGTCAGGGAAGAAAGGGCTTCAAGGTACAGCAACTGAACTCTTTTGTTTGATGAATTTGTTACAGTGTTAATAATTTGTCAAATTACGAATATTTCTTACGGAATGACTAAGAAAGGCTCTGACGTTTTTAGAAGAGCTGTAATTTGAATCTAATAGGGCAAAACATTTTAGAGCATCGATGCTAAGAGATGAACAGCTTTTCTTTGGTACAGGATATCTTAGGATTATTTTGTACCATTCTCTGGGGCATATAATATAATAAAGACATATGGTATTCAAAGAAATCAGTCAAAATAGGGAGGTATTTGGTGCAAACATTTTAGCAGAAACTGTGAATTGCATTTCAGCATCTACTACGAACAAAGACTAAGTACATAATCCACTAAACAGTACTTCTAACCCCCCCAAAATTGAGTATTGTACACTAAACTAAAGTAGGCATTCTGAATGAGCACATTTTCAGCAACTAACTATAAAGCTAGCAATTTATCATTCAGCAAATAATTTTCTACTTTTAAAAGAATCTGTAAGTGTTACTTATGCTAATGAAGACTGTTTTTAATCTGCCCACAAACATGCTAATAGAGGGCATTTTTTTTTTTTTTATTTACAATGCTGAAGGCACTCCAGTTTATGGAACACAGATATGAAATTACACTTGGTAAAATGGGCTCTTAATTGTCTGAGCAACACAAATCCTTCACCTTTAACACAAAAGCTTACAGACAAAACAAAAGAAAGAACTCCTGGACTAAACTTTAAATATTGACTTCCCCCTTCTCCCCCCACTTCAAAAGCCATTTAATTTGCTTTACAAATCTCATTTTTGTTCCAAAGAGGCTATGTGTTCATCAGAAGTATTTCCATTTCTTTTCAAAACACAATTCTTGTGTATAAGAGAAAATAGGGATTTCCATTTCTTTGCAAAGCACAGTCCACATACAGAAGAGAAAAGGCCAACATCCCCACTACAACACATGCAGATAGTATTAAGTCTTTAGTATTAAACTTGTAAGCTGCTCATTGCACAGAAAGGTTGCTTTGGAAAAAGTGGTAATACTTTGAACGAGATACATAATGGTAGCAAAGGAGTACTGAAAGCATTTAAATTATTTACTAGGTTAAAAGGGTGAAATGGTACTTTAAATACATCAAATTTCATCATCTGGGCCATTTTTTGGTGGCAAAGTGGTATTGATCTTTCCAAATGCTTAAAATTAACTATTTCCAGAAGGTCATTATTTGATTAAAGGCATTAAAGTTGAGGGCAAGAAATGATGTACTTTGTCTTCTTTCCCATTCAAATAATCATGTAATTTAATCACAACTATCCCTTCATGTCCTGTAATAAAAATGTTTGTCTTTAAGATATTGTTCTTTACCTAACATATTAACCTTTAAATGTTATGAAGTACTTCAGAATAATCTCTGCTTAGAGAAGATTCTTCCATAATGCAATGAAAGGATCTCCAGCATTTAAACTGATAAGGCCAAATTTCCCCTACGCATTGATTAGAAAATGCATTAAAGCCCTCAGCTGAGGTTTCTCATAGTATCCAACAAGAGGGAAAATTCAGGGAGTTCTGAATTTCTCACAGTATTCAACAAGATGAAAAATTCAGGGAGCTCTGAATCAGTAAGTTTATGCATGTGGTACTGAGAAGCAAAAGAAAGAAATTTCACTTCAACATAAATAAGTGCAACAAATAAGTAATGATGGACACAGCTTGAATTTACCTGGGGAGTGCTGCTTGTGCTGCATTTGGAAAAGATACAGCAAGGAACTCCCCCCACAGGGCAAGAACAGAGCTTTTAAGGCAAAATGATTTTTCAGGATGAGAATACATAAACCTGAGCTCTTTCTGGGTGAAATACCTGTAGGCTCAAACACAGCAGATTGAGGGAGGTTCTCCTCCCCCTCTACTCTGCCCTGGAGAGACCTCACCTGGAATATTGCATCTAGTTTTGGGCTCCCCAGTTCAAGAGGGACAGGGATCTGCTGGAGAGAGTCCAACAGAGGGCTACAAGGATGATTATGGGACTGAAGCACTGCCCTATGGGGAGAGGCTGAGAGACCTGGAGCTGCTTAATCTGGAGAAGACTAAGAGGGGATTTAATAAATGTTTCTAAATATCTGAGGGCTGGGGGTCAAGAGGGAAGGGACAGGCTCTTGCGCCCTGGCATAGGACAAGTGGCAATGGATAGAAACTGCAGCACAGGAGGTTCCACCTCAACATGAGGAGGAACTTCTTCACTGTGAGGGTCCCAGAGCACTGGAACAGGCTGCCCAGAGAGGTTGTGGAGTCTCCTCCTCTGGAGGCTTTCAAGCCCCATCTGGATGTGTTCCTGTGTGACCTGCACTAGATTCTATGGTCCTGCTGTGGCAGGGGTTTGGACTTGGATAATCTTTGGAGGTCCTTCCCAAGCCCTAACATCCTGTGATCCTGTGGAGCAAGGCTACATTAGGAGAGTAGTCCTTTTGCCCCTTAACTGTTCTGCAATTGCCTGACTGCAGGAACATTTATTATGACTGCAGGTGTGTCTTTCCTGAAACACAGGGATTGTCCTGGTTATCTCCCATGCAAAGCCAAAGAGACCTAAATGCTTCACAGAAGAGCTGAAGTTTTCGTTAAAAGAAAGGCCATCAGTTTCAGGAAAATCTTCCAGACATAGTAACTCTTGATGCTGCCCAACACCCCTGTCAGTGAAAACCTTTTCAGTTTGTTTCTATTTCCAAGTAGTTTTAAGCACTGACTTCTGCAAGGTGCATACTTCTGAGTCATTTTAAAACCTGCTGTGAATGTTCGATGCTTTGGGATTTCGCTATTTTCCTCACAAAACTCTGCCTCTTTAACTCAAGAAATGGAAGCTGGTTTTCAGCTTGCTCCAGAAGACAGATACCACAATACAAATGCCTCTTACTGAGATGTAAGCTAAAAATAAATGTCCCCCCCAAAAAAAAAAAAAAAAGTTGCCTTAGCATTCTGCTTACAATAATCAGCCTTAGGTTTCAGGCTTTGCCTTTGAGCATTCCCCTAAATCAGAGAAAAGTTTGAAACCTGAAGCTGTCCTTTATCTCCAGATATTTCTGGTTTATCTATTTTACTGGCTTTCATTACTACAACACTGAAAGGGGAAGCCAGATGTGAATTTTAAATAAAGCTGTATCTGCCATCATAATAGAGGAGATTTAGCAAAACAAACAAACTGAAGCCCCTCCAACCTCATAGGGCTTTTCAGAAGAAAGGTAAACTTCACTAGCAGGAAGAACTGCCTTTGAGGAATATTGATAACAGATTATGCCAGTTCTTTAAATTTCTTCTCCAACCTATTATTCAGCTACACCATCTGTCTGGATGCTACCTCCACCTCTTCTCTGGATTGTGAAAACAAATGACCAAGCAGGTAGCAGCAGTACTGACATTTTGCTGTATATTTTTGGTGATATTTTAAGGGGGAAGAGATTCATAATGTCTCTTCTCTCTGATTTTTCTTCTCTTCAGCTGCATCACTTCTTGTTTGCTTTATTAGACCTTTTACCCAGAGCTCCAGTGAGTGGCTGAGAGCCAGTGCTCCTGAAAAACTTCATGGATTAAGGTCTGAGGCTTGTGGTACATTTACTGAATATGAACACTTGAGGTGCTTCACCAGCACAGGGGAAGAGAAAAACCCTAACCTTTAACTCAAAAAACCTGATTGAAACTTAAGTATTACTATTTTTCAGTTGAGTATAGAGGGAATTGAATAGTCTACGTGAAGAGCTTCTCTCAAGCTTGGTTCCTCTGCTCTCTGCTTCCTCCACCTTTCCTTTCCCTTGTTCAAATGTAGCTTTTTTATAGCACTGCCTTCAATTGCCTAGCAATGATAGATAGGCACAAGCCCTAATCAAAAACATAATATTCATGCCTTTGAAAATCCTACATAAAATGTAACTACATTCATATGTAAAAAGAAGGGGGGGGGGGGAATAGATGCAGACAAATAGTGGGTGAAGTTTTATTCTGCCTTCCTCTACTCCAGATTCTTCCCCTTTCACACAGAAAGTTCAATTGACATTGCTACCAGAAGGTACATGTGACCAAAATGGACTTAGCAATAAAAAAAAAAAAAAAATCTGAACAAGAAAAGACAACTGCTAATTATTAAATAAGTCAGTCTTAGTCTGGGACATTACTTTTTATAGTGTAAGCATATAAAATGGGTCAGTGAGTTTCACAGAGGATGACTGGCAATATATGTCCCTTTATCTTTCATTTAAGTAGAGAGAAGTACTGATTTCACTGCAATACCAATGCTTCCCTTGAAAGCAAACACAACCCTAAACTCAACCATGACCTTTAATAGCCTGCATTTACTTATTCTTACACAAGCAATCCATTTTTCTATGGGAGATGTATCTGCAGTTTAGTCAGAGTCTTTAACAGAAAGAACATGGCAACTTACAAAAAAAAAAAAAAAAAAAAAAGTCGTTTTTACTACTATCAATTTACAAGTGAACAGCAAACATCTATTATTGTGTTGCTTACAGAGATTTAACATTTGCTTTGGAGGAAAGACCTGCAGTAAAAAAAGGTCATAGGGCTGAAGTGTCACTTCCACAATTACTTAAATATGTGGATATCACACTGACAGATTTTTAAAGTTGTTGGCTTCTCAGTCATAATTTCCCAGAAGGAGTAATTTAAATCTGTGGCTTCTTGTCATAAGATTATTTTTAATTTTTTTTTTCCAGAATTCATTTTGGATCAAGGGAAGATCTGCCACACACTGAGAAATCATAGGCTAGTAGATATTTGGACTTCATTGTAAATTCAATTCAGCTGACAAGATATTCCAACTAGCAACACTATTCCAAAGCAGACAGCTCAATTCCAATCTCAGACATCCATTCACATTTTTATGACTAAATGCTTTTGGGTTTGTTTTTTTTTTTGTTTGTTTGTTTGTCTTGTTGTTATTTTTTAGTTTGAATTAGACATTTAAAAGAAATCTTGTCAGAATATTTCACTTGCCTCCTGTAGTTCAGCTGGCTTCTCAGCTTGATAGTGAAGAACACTTAATGCTCTGATAATGCCAAAAGTGAGGGAAGTGTTAAGGAAATTCAAAAAGAAACTTTTCCCTAACTTTCCTCCAGATTCTGTTGACCACAGAAACGGTCAGCAAATCAATTATGCCCATTACCTCAATGTGGTTTAAAAGAAGTCTTTAAAATCTACACCTGTGAAAGAGGGATGACTTCCAGCACATTATAAAGGAGCAGCCAGAAGCACAGTTCTCACCCATGGTAAAATAAAGGCAGTGAAGCCCTTAGAAAGCTAAAATACTCTTACTTGTAGCGTGGTTGCTGGGGGCACAGACAAAAGAATAGGAAAGCTGGATCAAAAGGGAAGCTGGAGAGATCAGGTTTCTCCCTCCTGGGTGGGAATCCACACAAGAGTGTTTTCAGGTAGTTTGCCATCAGGATGGGGACAAGAACAGCCATAAAAGAAAAGCTCCTAGAGCAAGCAGTGCTTAGCATTAGACTTCTCCTTAGGAGCCAAGAAAAGAACAAGCCAAGCTGAGCCTCAGCTGCATTTCCAGGCAGCAGCTTCAGCAGCAGCTTCTGCTCTTAAATCAGATGTAGCATGGAGCAGGCACACTTCTTCCTGCCCTGATCCAGCCATCCTGTTCCTTAGGTGAAAAGGGAACGACTTTAGTTAGACTCTCTCCTCATATCAGAGAGCAGCAAATGATTTCTCAGAGAAGCAGCAAACTGGTTGCCTCAAAGCAAAAGCAGAACAAATTTAATTTAAGACCTTTTTAGCTGTTCTAAAAAAAAAAGATATTTTCCTACAGAGTGGGAAACAACCCTTCACCTGAACTGCAATTGTCAGTCCTTTAACAGAGCACTTCTCGGACCGTGGCTGTCCAGTTGTGTCTGCTTGCATCAGATGCCTTTATTCTTGTCAGTGACATGTCTAGCAGTGCTCCGTTTTCCAGGAGTGTTGTTTCCCTGTCTTTTCCTGTTTAGTTATGGGTTGAGCTTGCTTTTGTTTTCTGTGCTGTTTACTTGGTACCCTGCTTCCCCCACTGCCAGGAACCACAGGCTGCTCGCTAACTCCTCAGATTCCTCCCTCCTCAGCTCTGGCATCGCAGCTTTGTTTCCATTTCCGTACATCATTAACTCTCGTACAGCTCAGAGTTTTCCCCTTTTCTTTTCCTTCCTTTTTTTTTTTTATTTGTTTTTTTTTTAATAACACTTCAGTTTCTTAGTGTTAAAATACTGATACACTGAATCTTCAAAAGCCTCTCGATTCTGTGATCTGCCCACAGCAGGCACCAGAAACCTGAGAAATCAAGAACGTGGCTCCCTTCCCAGCGAAATTCGTGTTGCCATGAGGGGGAAGGAATGATGCTTCACCCAGGAGGCTGGCAGTGCTGGCAACCAGCCCTCAGCTCCCCACCACCCAGTGAAGCCCAAAGATATGGGGTGCCCACACTGCACCCCATGCACAGGGAAATGCTTGTGCAAAGAGACTGCATGCCAGGGGATGGAGCTGGGGTGAGACTCTGGCATGCTAGGGACAGTGGTAGGACAGGAGAAAGAGGCAGATGGAGCAAAAGTGGATAGTGAGGGTGTAACACAGGAGAGAAATGGGGTGAGAAAAAGTCAGAGGGATAAGGGGAGAGCTGTAATGAGAGGAATTAGTGAAGGTGGTGAGAGGAAAACAAAACAGGAGGTGAGGATCCAGGAAGCGGGAAGAGAGATTAAGAAAATCCATCCTGCCAGAAACAGCATTTCTTGTCAGGCAAACAGCAGGTGCTGCCTGGGGAAGAGCTGATTCATGCATCTGGAGTGTAGGAACTGAAACACCTCTACCTAAGAAAGCAAAACTGAAAAAAAAAAGCAAGTGACTCCAAAGAGGTGGGAGAGTTTGCCAGGCTTTTTTCCTTTCTGCTTCTCAGCTGAACAACATTTTTCAAACAGTTTTGCAAAGAAACAAGAGCTGAATTTCCCAACCATTGCAAGATCCTGACAGTTCACTGCAGCATTAACTCTTCCAACCCGAGTCCTTACTGCCCTCCACTTTGCCTTACTCCAGACAAATTTTTGAGACATCTGCAGGCATAGCACTTCCAGGGTGAGATTTCCCCTTTGTCTGAGCTCTGCACAGACTCCGGGAAGTCAGTAATGGAGGTGGCACTGCCACGCATCTGATGGTACACCTACACTGACCTACTCCAGCTCAGCTCCAGGGGACTGACTAGTAATGCTATCAGTAACTGCATGGGTCTTTAACCCTCTCCACAGCAAGTCTGAGGGGTCATCTATATTGCAGATTCTCAAGCTGTCCCTTCAGTAGCTTTCAAAATCTATCCCACTTACATTCTTCTGACACTGAGTCTTAGCTCCCCATCTCCTATGTTATTGATATTGCCACTGCATCACATGTCACAGGCAATGGATAAACCAAACTCTAACCAAAGCTGCTACTTCTTCTCTTTTTGAAAAAACAGAAACAAATACAACTCCCCAGGAAGCCTTATTACAGATTAAATTTGATGGATTTCTATCAGATTCACTGCACCACTGCTCTCACCTGACAGTACCTGCAACAGCTATTGGGGAACCTGCTCAGCTGCATCCTGCATGTTTACTTCTTTTTTCCCTCCTCACTGTAAGACTTGGTTTAGAATCTTATAATTAGAACTTTCGATCAAAATTGGGTTAATTTTTTCTCTGTGTATGAAAAGTAGCCAACAGTGATCTACTAAAGTGCAGATTGTTTAAAAACAAAACAAAACAAAAACAAACAAACAAAAAAAACCCTAAAAACACTAAGTAATGAAGGCTGCTTAATTAGGGTAAATTGAACAACATAACTAATAGATTTATTTAAAAACCCAAAACAACATAATTTACAGACATTTAACACATTTAGTTTCCTAAAAGCTAACCCTGTTCTGTTTTCAGAAGAAATCCTGGAATGTTTTAATAATAAAATAATAATAATTTAAAAATCCATTTTCCACTTGCCAAAACTCTAGACACACCTTGAGGATTCTTTCTTTTTTTTTTTTTCTTTAGGAAGAATATTTTGCCTAAAGGAAGACTTAGAAGGAAGAGTTAGCGATGAGGCAAATTTTGTGGTGAAAAGCTTTGGCAGAAAATTTCATTCCTGTTAAATTTTTAGGTAGCAGTGAAGCCTACATTTTGGGTTAGCAGCTCTTATCAAAGCGAGGTGTTTGCTGGCACGGTAGTTTGAAAAGCAGCACGGTAGGATGACTTGTTTAATAACTGGGCATAAAACCCAGAGATTAGAAAGTCTCAGAGTGAGTGACAAAACTCCTGTGTGATAATCTGATTTCTTTGCCAAAGCAAGGAAGATTTTTAATAAAGGTCACAGAGAAATCATCTCTGAAGACAGCAGTGTCTCTTTCCCCCTGAATTTTTACTCTTTTTTTTTCCTTCACTCCTTTACAGCAAAAGGCAGACCTTAACATGCATACACAAAAAGGAAACAACAACCAAAGAGGAGGGAAAAAAATTAAAAAAAAAAAGAGAAAAAAAATCTAAAAAAAAAAAAAAAATAGAAAGAAAGAAGGGAGCCTGAAATTTTAGTTACACCACATGTGGTTTTCATTTGTGAAAAATGAACAAGCTGTTTGTGGTTAAACTGTCTAATCTGCTGTTATCAATCTAGCACTGCATTCAAGATTTACAGGATACATCAGCTTCTGTGCCACATTAGCTGTAAAAGGGAGAGGGGGTGGGAGGAAAAAGGAGGAGGAGAGAGTTTATCCTGAGGAATAATATTTCCAATGCAGCCACACTCACACTACATCTGGTTGTGCTGGTAGCGGCAGTTAAATTGAAATATTTCACAGCGTGTGTCAGAAACATGCAGAATGGTAATTATGACAGATCTGATTAAGCCTGAGTGCCACTAGCTCCCTGGCCAGCTCTGGTTGTGCAGGTGTGACCTTGTGCGTGCCTGCGTGTGTAAATAAAATTAATTACAAGCGAGAGGGCGAAGGCTTCGGTGACATCACAAAGCGGAGAAACTCCCAAGGGGGAGACCTAATGGAATATTTTCCCTCAGTCTAATAATACAGTTCATATTGACTTGAGGTAATTAGTGGGATCATTAAAGCAGTTTTCCCGGCGTATTTGGCTGCCTGATCAGATTAGTGAAAATGTTCTTCAGAACAAGCCCTGTGTGGTCTGCCAGAGAAGGAGGAAATAAAGAGCAACAAAGCATATTTTGGAATGATAAGCAGCGCTGGACTTTTTTGCACAGCGCTTTTGCAGGGCTGCTCTCTGGAGCCTGGGTGCTTGACTCTCCTGCCCGACTCAATCTTCCATCCCAGGCTCCTGATATGCATCATCTACGAGTCTTCAATTTTTGTTCCTCTAGCCTTCAACATTACACTTTAATTTTTGTTCCTCTAGCCTTCAACACTACACTTTTAATTTTTGTTCCTCTAGCTCTCAGCATTACACTTTAATTTTTGTTCCTCTAGCTTTCAGCATTACACTTTAATTTTTATTCGTCTAGCCTTCAAAATTACACTTTAATTTTTGTTCCTCTACCCTTCAACACTATACTGTCCCCATGCCTCACTGCTTTAAAAAAAAAAAAACAAGCACACAAAAACATTGAAAAGATAAAAAAGGCAAAAGCCTCGTGGAAGTGCTAGCCTTAGGAGAACTGCAGTTAGAGAACTGTAAGTAGGGGAGGGAAGAAGGATAAATATGTGACCAGCAACCCTTCACCTCTTCCCAAAAAGCTAACAGAAGACTGAAGGCACTGGTTTGAGAATTAGTAACATTTTCATTTCCTAACAAGCTTGCCCCAGGAAAAAAAAAAAGGGGGGGTTCAGAAAAAAAGTTTAACTATGATATAAAAGTCTTCCACGGTAACAGAACACAGAGCCCTAATCAAGAAATGGACCATTTGTTTAAAAACAGTCTATTGAGCATGCTCTACCTTGCAAATGGAATATGCCAAGCTCTGTCACAGATGGCAAGCTTTGACAGTTCCCATCCGTAGCGTCGATACTCGACAGTTCAGCACAAGATCAGTGACATTCTGTCTCATTAGAGCCACGCTAATTATCACAGCTAGTTTCAGGGGAAACCATGTGTTGCAATGGTCAATTTGAAGGAGTCTGTGCATCAACAAACTGGTAATAAGGATCAGACACCTTATTATATGACAGCATGTTGCCTATGATCTGATTTACTGAATCAGAGGTACTGAGGCAATGCTGAAGCCTGATGGGTTATGGAATCGCATGTACACAATGCAGATCTGAAATATGCTTTAAAAATAAGAGGGAGCTATATAGAAACAATACAAATAAATTAGTTTTGGGTGTTCTTTTTTTTTTTAAATGGTGAAGCTATAACGAGGACGTTTCTCATTTGTCATTAAGACATTCCGAGATGTTCAAGATCTTGTCAGCCAGTTCTATCTTTAATCAAATCATATAAGATAAATAATTCAGAACCAAAACTGCAAAATTATGGATTATGCTAAATTATAATTCATTCCATACTTTGATTTTTCAGTTTCAATAACATGTACCAAACATTCCTTATGTTGTGCCGTCTTGCTGCTTTAACAGAGTTTTTTATTTTGCAAAGAGCTTTCTCTACTTGGCTCTCTTTTTTCATTTGTACATTTATTGACTCAAGCTTGTATTTCTCCTGCATTCTCCCACACACTTGTTCTCCTTTCACCACAAAAAAAAAAAAAAAAAAACAACAACAACCCAAAACCAAAAAACAAACCAACCCAACACAACCAAGAACCCCCCTTTGCTCTTTCTGGTCACCTGCAGGGCCACATCCTGCCAGGCTCTCAGCAATGCCAGCCCCAATGCCTCCCAGGGATGCTCTGCAGGCTGAGGCCATGAAAGCATTAACTCCCAACCAGCACAGGGCAGGTGTGCACCTCTTCCCTCAGGGGAAGGTCTCCTTAGGGCTCCAATATCCTGAAGCTGCTACCAGTTTTTTAAAGAGCCTCTATGTGGAATGTAGGCAGCGTTTAAACAGCCTGCATTGCACTGCCACACACCTGGCTGTGAACCTCTAGCTGGAGCTGATTTGACCCCACGTGTAAAGCATGCTCAGGAAGTACACTTTGTCATCGGTGCGTCAACAAATCCAGCCTTTGCCTCACATGCTGAAAAGACTGCATGGCCCCAAGGAGCTGTTTGAAGAGGTCAATATAATCCTCTTACCAGTCAAATATTTTCCATTCTGTAATTTTTACTTTGGCTTGAACTATTTCAGAGTTTAATGCCTTTTTTTTTTTTTTTTTTTTTTTTACAGTTTATGCAGATTTCTGTGGGTAATTGCACATTCCTATGAACCACCTTGGAGATTTTTAGATTGCTTCTCTTCAGTGCATCTCTGTTGATTCAAGAAATTGCTGCCTACTTTTTTACTAGCAGGAACTCAAGACTCACTAAAGTCAATCCACTCCACTAAGGTCATAGCCGTAAAGTGGGTTACAGCCAGGATCAGCACTGGCCCTTCTCCAGGTCTATCCAGCTTGAGTGATGAGTTAACCAAACTCTATTTTTCCACCCCCTTCCTGAGAAATAATTTTTAAAAATTAAATGAATAATTGCTGAGGGTTTAACTTTTTTTCTGAGGAGAGATGTTGTAAAAGAAATTCAGACATGGGGCACAAGAAGGACCTGGAACACTCTAAGCATTCATTTTGTTCCCACAATAGAAACCTGGAAAATCTCTTTCTCTCCGACCTGGGTGAAGCAGAATGCACTATGACTCTGCAACATGGTGTTTTGGGGAAGAGACAAACCTCTTCTATCTGCCAAGTTTCATAGTGTCACTGAATAACACATCACATTCCCCACTGCATGCAGAAGCCCATCTTGCTTTTGCGATTCACACTCATCATCTCCCAGCCCCACTGGCATGGGATCCTGTCCTGGCTCCCGGCACCTCTTCAACTGTGAGAGCAATTGCCCGTGGGTAGTGGCAAGGGGAGGAAAATACATTTTAGATATCAAAAACATAGAGGCTGCTGTCTGGAGTACTTCTGCAGCTGATGTTTTCTAGCTAACTATAGTATTTCATCTCCCCACAAGGGCAGAGAGTTGATTTCCAGGTGGACCTGTGAAACAACAGCAAACCTCGGAGCACGTTTTGTTTCCACCTTGTGTCTCCCTGTGCAGTACCCTTCCCTGCTCCACAGAGAATCCATTGTATGCCAAAGGGAAAAAGAAGGTTTTTAAGCCAGGATTTAAACCCAGGAAGTGACTCAGCTGCTCTGAGGGAGATAAAGGCTGGAGAGCACTTGACTGAGACTGAGCCCCCTCCTGCCTCACAGGCTGGACCCCACTGGGGCAGCTTAAGGTGCAGCACCCTGAGGAAACAGCTTTGGAAATAAATTTCAAGAACCCCACCCCCGTTAAAGCCCCATCGTTACCAGAGGGTTACTCCTGGTCATAAAAAGGTTTCTTTTCCCCCCACTGGAAAACAGTTGAATAAATTGTTCTCTTTCTGTGGTAATGGCGTGTTACATCTTCATGCCAGACCCACAGTACTGTGCTTGTTCAGTGATGAGAAGCTGTTTAAGAACGACTTTCCTATTAGAGTACATAGCTTAATCTCTAGGTGGAAAAACCCAGATCAAAGATACAGCATTTATAAAACTGCTGGTTGAAAAAGATAAAAGTGAGATAACAGACATCAGTTCTCGAGTGTAAATCTCCAGGTTTACTACAACAGTAAAATTTCCAGTAAAAACAGGGGTTTTATATACCTGAAATCTAATGGCCTATTCTGAAAATATTTGTGTCAAGAAAAGCATGGTATTTGCATGCCAAAAGCACTTTTAGTGCCAATGTTTTGCATTCCCTTCCCGGTTAACTCTTTCCCATCTACTCATGAGTGTTAGATACCACCTAATGCATACCTCGTCTGCCTCCCCAGGCAGCCTTTTAGGCAGGGACACTCCAGGTGCATACTAAGGCAAAAGTTGAATGCTTCTAAGAAAACATCACTGGGCAAAATACTTGCCTGATTACTTAGGATGGTGTCTCTAGCTTGGTTTGAATCTCTGATTTTACCCCCATGCCTTGCATGCAAAGCTACTCATTTACAAGGGGCTAACTGCCTAACCGAAGTGAAAGATGGGGACAGGAGGACAGGAAATTGGGCAACACAATGCAACAGCTCAGAAGTAACGGGTCAAAACCCTCCATCATTAGATGAGGTTTCAGGAGGTATGGGTAATACTCCAGTGGTTCCATGCTAAAATTAAAATCAGAGCATGATCCTGCGAGAGTCAAATGTCTCATGTTCAACGTTTATTTGGTGAGAAGCGAGGGCATTAGGCACCCACCTGGCCACACACAGCTGCTAGCAGGACTGATGCTGCAGAGAAGTAGTGATTCTGCCTCTTTATTCTGCTACCATGTAACCTTTTTTAGATATAATAACACAGTCTAATAGCCTTGCAGTGCATGGGACTTGCACAAATACAGAAACTGATACCACTTCAAGTTTTGCAAGCTGTAATTTCCTAAATTTAAGAAAGCCTTAGCAACTTATGCTGATTTTCAGCTGATTTGCCTTTTTCTCCCTGTTTCTTACTAGTCTGTGCAGACCACAGCTTTTCAGGACAGACCATTAAGATAAATGTAACTTCTCCAAACACAGCAAACATACAGAATCACTACACCTCTCTCCTTGCCTTATCTCTAGGGCCTCTTACGTTTGTGGTGCTTTTTTGTTTGTTTGTTTGTCAGTCAGTTTTTTATGGAATAAAATTAGATTTCAGCATCTGTCACTATCAAGAAAAAAAAAACCCTCATCCCTGGCTCCCACATGAAAACATTGTAACCAATGCACAGTTGCTGAACCATGATGCCTTAATGATCACTACACAAATCAACTTTTTTTGCTGTTGTTGTTTGAAATAACAAAATTAAGAATGTGCTTTCACAATTACGTGAATCAGACTGTCAGGTTATAAATTTAATAAAAACCCAATATAATTACATTGTAAGAGTAACATATACCACACACAAATATCTCTATCTATATCTACATCTACATCTATGCAGGTGAATTCTTTTCATTTTGACTTATTCAGGTGTGCTGATTAAATTCTGGTAAGCAATATTGTTAGCACTGCCATTCTACCATTACAAAAAATCAAAACCAATGACCTGGGAGCAGATACAAAGCACTTGGTAAACCTTTTCTGTCTTCCTTTTGCATGCATTTCTCTAAAGCTCTCTTTTCAACATAATCTAACAAAAATATATGTAGGCCAATTAGACAACTTGCAATAGAACCGTGAGGTTTTAAATACTGATGATAGATCAGTATCACATCACCAAAGATATGATGTGTTGAAGCAATTTGAAATAGAATCTCTTCCTTTGCTCCTCAGGATACCCATGGTAACCTTTAAAGTATGCATGTTGAAGTTAACAAGATCTGAATTTATTCTGGAGATAATATATTGATCCCTAAAAACAAAGAAGCTTTAAAGAAATGCACAGAATGCATACATTTCTATGTGGGAAAAGAATTAAACCTTTGAAGGAATCTCTCAACTAAGTCCCCCAAGTTGTTCAAATCCATGTGCCAGATAGTCTCTTTTCCTTACAAAAGCCAACAAGCCACCAGCGAAGTGCACTGTACGGCACCTGAGCCAGAGCGCAACCTCACCAGCATCACTGCAACCTCTTCCTGCTCTCATCAACCCTTCCTTCCCCTGCACTATCACCTCTGCTGCACTGAGTCCCTGTAGCCAGCAGGTTTGTTAAGCATCAGGTCTGTATGATGGTCCTCTGTCAATCAGGTAGCTCTTGAGCTCTTGCCAAAGGCACTAACACATCACAAGGGAAGATGCTCAGTTCCTACCTTGGCACTACCTAAACAAAATTCTGAGGCGCATCGTTTAATAGCTCTTCTGTACAAAGTGCTCTAGTCAGCAGAACATTAACTGCAGTCTCCTGGCTCAGGCAAGCCCATCCACCTTGCAGATGCTGGCTGCTTAGACACTCAATTTAATGTTCGCTCAAATCAGTCCCCTTAAAATAAAACGAAATAAAAAGGCCCTGCAGCAAACAACAATCTTTCCACTGTCAGAGCTGGCTTAGGTCGCATACTGTTTTATTCCATAACCTGAGACTAGTACTCAAGAGTTATTCAAGTTTTTACATCCAAAAGAAGAGCAGCAACGTGTGATTCAGTGTTTCTAACAAAACAGTTAACCAATACAGCATTTTCCAATATGTCTCCTCTAGACTTTTCACTACAACTGGAAGTCATTATCCCAGTATTTCCAGTTCTGAGCAGGAAACCAATATCACCAAATTAAAATCAAACAAACCAAACCAACAAACAACAATGTACATCTCTCAAGTGAGGTTCTCTTAAAGAACCTTTGAACAAGCCTCGCTCTTGTGCAAGTGAGACTTCTTTGTCCCTGAGAAATATTTCTCTGTATCACTGAGAAGCTCCATTGCAGACTTTTTTATAACACAAATATCTCCTTCAATATACTTGGCTTATTAATTGGTTGACTAGTAGCCAGCTGGTTCAAGCAGAACCAAAACATTCCATTCACCTAAGAGGTTACTTCTGTGGAGCAGCTCGCTACTACAAGCGGCACTTTGGCTAACTATAGACCTGGAAACGTGTTCAACACAAATTACTTTTGCATTGCTTAAACTGAGGAGAAAAAGAACTTCTGAGAAGACAGGCATAATCCCCACAATGAAAGGGAAAAGAACTACATGTTTGTACTATTTGTATTCTATACATGGTAGCAAAGCTGATACAAGAATCTAAACATTGTAACGATACATTAAAAGAGCTGCACTACATCCTTGGGTAGATTTCGTGCTTCACTTGATTACATGTCCCCTTTTAAGACTGAAATGGAAGAGCTGCCTGGCCTAAAAAATTTAAGACTATTCACTTTAAATAAACATACTGTCACACAAATCAGAGCAGAGCACAATTTTGTGGACTGATAGACTGGCTTCATACCTTGGGTTTGTGGAGCACTGCGCTGGAAAGGGGAAGGTGTATAAAAAACAGTTTTCTAACCCCAAGTCTTGACATGTGAATAAAGACATCTGAGGAGCACACAGGTTGGAAGCTGCTGTAACATTCTATCATAATTAGAAACATTTCAAGAGCCCTGTAATTTCCAATCAAAATTACAGTAATTTCTGATATACAAGCCATGATTCATGACAGAATTTTTACATTCCATGGGAGATTATAGTGGCCTGATGTATGACACACTGAGTGCAGCACTAACATAAACAATTCAGTTTAATGTTTAAACAGCACTTGGTGTTTAGAATCCCACAATAAAAGAAACATATTATTGTAGAAATTATCACTTTGACAGTGATTGAAGGGTAGGCAGGCATGTGGCCTATAAAGCTGTAATTTTTACAGTCCACAGCTTGAGTTTAATCATTTTGATATAACATTTCCAAAATATCTCTTTAAATGCTCCTTGCAGCATATAAGTTAAGAGACAGCATCCTTTCTGTACCATGAAAGGCAGTAAACTCCAACATGTGAACGAGGCAGAAGTCAAAAGTTAAAGACTGTTGAAAAGAAAACCCGTGCTAAAATGCTGATGGCTGAAGAATCATTAGTCTAACTGATCATCATCAGCCTTTCCTGGAAGGTGCTATATTTTCCTATGAAGCAATCTTAGAAAAGTAAAGGAACAGAGACTAAGAGGACTTAACATTTAATCTAACATGAAAATTCAACATTGCAAGCATTAGCAAAAGCGTTGCAGAGCAAGACTTCAGCATTTCTTTCAAGTGTTGGCATAATCATAGTTCTAGTCTTTCCCATTTTCCTGGTTTTCCTTTACTTAACTTTCCCAGTACATTCTCACTTAAATCAATGCTTTTGCACACTCTGGTTATCTTTCTCAGAAGCCATGTCACTTACGATAACCACACCTAACAAGCGCTTGCTCGTTTCCCTCTCTTGCCACTCAACAGAAATTCTTCAACCAAACAAAACAGAATAGAATCATAGAATTGTTAGGGCTGGAAGGGACCTCAAGGATCATCCAGTTCCAACCCCCCTGCCATGGGCAGGGACAACTCACATCAGATCGGAAATCTATCAGGGTAGAGCTGCCGCTCCTTCTGTCAGAACAAGACACCATCAATTAGGTTATCACACAAAAATAAATTAACTTCTATTGCACCCAGAAGACATTTTTTTCCCTCTATAAGGCTGAGCCATATATTACCCCAAACAGCTTTTTTTTGTGTGTGTGCTTTAAAGAAGTTGCTTTACTTCACCCTACTGTTTCTTTCCATATAGCAGAATAAAGCCACGGAGGACCCTGCAATCGTGTACCTAGGTACCACTGGCTGAGGCTGCAGTTGTGCAAAAAAGTGCACTTAAGTCTGCTTAAACGGACCAAAACCATGTTGAATGAGAGCTCTGTGAAGGCAAAGAATCATCTTTTATATCAAAATCACTTTATTATAGAATCATAGAATTGTCAGGGTTGGAAGGGATCTCAAAGATCATCCAGTTCCAACCCCCCTGCCATAGGCAGGGACACCTCACACTACAGCAGGTTGCTCAGACTCACATTCAGCCTGGCTGCAAAAACCTCCAGGGATGTGGCTTCTACCACCTCCCTGGACAACCTGTTCCAGTGTCTTACCACCCTCATGGAGAACCATACAACCAAGGCTTCAATCTCAATATGCAATATCTGCAGGCAGGTAACCAAGCAGCCAGCATCCTCCATAGACATCATACGTGTGTTCTCAGATGTAGCTTGCATAATGGTAATTTGTTGGGGGTTTTGTTGTTGCTTTTGATGTGGATAGTGCTGCATCAACTCCCATGCACAGCCTCACCAGTGGGCCTGACTAAATATTTTCACAACCCCAAGAGCTCAGCAAGTGCCACTGCAGCACACGTGATTCCAAAACACCAAAGTCTGAAGATGAATTCAGCAGAAAAACACAGAGTTCACCCACACAGCTCTTTCCCATGCCCACACCAGCCAAGATCTGCTGAACCTGATGCTTTCTGAGCCGTGCAAGGCCCATGGGTGCATCTCACAGGTGGGAAGAAGGAGAGAGGCAGCTTGGGAAGCCGCCTCCCAACCCTGCCTAGCGAAGGGTAACCAGAGGTTACCTCTAAACTCAGCAAGGAGCTACAAGTTGTGGTATGGGGCTGGTGTGCCAACCCACTCATTACTCACACAGAACTAGATCAAAGCTGGGGGGGATGGGAAACAGTCACAGAGGGCAGCAAGTCTGTTGCACCTTGGGAACCTTACCTGGCTTTTGGTTGCTGCAACCTTTGCGAACAGTGCTTGAGACACCTTAGCTCTTTTCATTTCCTGCTGAATCTCGTCGTAAATGGAAGCATTAATGTTCATGGAATTATTTTCTGTTTTTCCATTCCTCTCAGTAGCAATAGTAGCAGTTTTGACCTAGAAAATATATTTGATAAGACATATTTCATTATGAAAAAGTTCTTTCTTTCTTTCTCTTTCCCTCCCCAAGCAGTTCCCTCTCCATTTTATTCCTTTTATTCAGTCTTGCTTTGATATTCTTTCAGCTTTCAGAGACTTACAGCATTGTAAGTTATCAGTGCTTCAGTCACCTGGGATAGAGGAAAATTCAGCACACTGTAATAGGTGAGAGCATCTAAAATATGAGTTATCATTAACTGACCACTATGAATTTCAGTATCATAAAACAAATTAGGTGTGAACCTGTCAAAGAGTCTTGTGGAGAATTTTGAATCCTTACATCATTTCTTTGCCCCACTGAAATTGTGTGAAAACTGTTAAGAGCAGCGTAGAAGAATCTCTAATGCAATAAAATACTGACATATAACTTCATTCATGCCTCATGTTTAGTACACTCACATGCATGATAACATAGAAAAACTGTAGCTTTAGATATAACTTTAAAAAAAATTATCAGTTGAATTCTTAAGCTGCTTTTAAGACAGTGATAACTTAGAATAATGCATATTTTAACCATTCATTTCTGAAATCAAGATAGGGCTTTCTTAAAACTGTTAATTCTAGTTGTACTTCACTTGTAACATTAAATATTTATTCTTCTTGAAGTCCAGGTTAAAAAAAAAAAAACAAAGAAAACAACAGTACAACACAACAGACATGAAAACAAGACAGAATGATTACACTACCACATCTGCATTGTTAAGGGAAAGAATAAAAAAACATATCAGTAGTGACATGATGTGCAGAAGACTATTCTTTCCTTCATCCTCTGGAAATGATGTTTCAAACAACCATGAATCATCTCACCAAGGTCACAGTGCAATTTCTGCAATATCAGTTGAGAGGTACCCAAAAATAAATTAATAAAAATAAATAAAATAAAATAAAATCAGCAGGTACTCAAGCTTATCCTACAATATTCTTAATAGTCAAGGATAACATTTCTTCAGCAGGTATTCTTGCAGTGCTTCTCAGAGATTAGTAGACATAAAGGACCACTAATCCTGAAGTGGACCAGAGGAAATGAAATGCTGGGTTTCTGCCAAGAACACACAAGGTGATGATGCAGAATCAAACCTTTAGATTTCACTTCAAAGCCAGCTGTTCATATTGAGGTTCTTGAGAGATTAATTCATTTAGCTATTCAGAATATACATGTCCAGTCTAAGTTAGGCAGTCAGGCTACCTCTAAATCTAAGGGACAGACCTTGGCACTTGCAGAGGGTGACTCAGCCTACTCTTAATTATGTGTGTAACCCCCCCACTTTCACTATCAGTGTAAGTCAGCCTTTTCCTGGGTTCTAATGTCCCTTGAGGTTCAGAGGGAAATCATGACAACACAATAATTCATCTTTTAACCTCATTTTCTATGAGCTTTTATATGCCACAGGTCTCATGACAATAAGAGTCAAAGGGTTTGGGTGAGAGACATACCTAGGCAAATTATCTGTTGTTTTTTTTTTTTTTTCCCTAGAAATGTGATGCTCAATTTGTGTTAACTATCCTCCATAGAGCTTTCAAACCAAAATAATCTAGCCTAGGAACTGAAAGTTCATGCCACTTTTCCTGAGCCTGATTTGTGTGTTCCAGGAGCTGTGCCACCACATGCCCACTAGCTGCAAGGGGTGTTTCACCAGCAAGAACCTCCCCAAGAACAAGGCTTCCATACACATTTCCACCTGCTTCATTCTGGGAGGCATTAGCCCTTCCTAGTGCCCTAAAACAGGAGTTCTAAATGACAAGGGAATTGAAGAAAAATCCCAGAATGTGGCATGCACTTTTATCAGGTGATTTGCTTTCATCTGAACACAACTGGTACTTTGCAGCCACGACCTGAAGAGTGAGGCATTTCCTTTTCTGCAGTGTGACATTTTACAGGTGACACTGCAGTAGAGGAGAGCCAAGCCTGGGCCAACAGCTGCTCAGAAACATTTGTGACACCCAGCAGTGGGAAGCATAAGCAGCAGCACCATGAACCTCCCTTCTTCCCACTGCAGAGCTGGAAAGTCCACGTCTCACACTGGCAAATCAGCATGGGACCATAAGAGCAGGTGCATATCCTGAACATCATACAGTGAAATCATTTGAAAATTACAAATCAGTGGCAATTTTAGAACCTTCAAATGAGAAGGACTCCATAAAAGATAACTGACAACCAGTGGAGTTGTTAAATACATAACAACAAAAAGCCTTCTCTGCTTGCTTATAAAAATAGGGGCTAAGCTAAATTAGAAAATACAAAAAGTTATGGTTTTGTCCACACACCTTCTTGAACCTTTGGTTTAAGTTTCAGCAAAGTTATTCCAGTCCTTCCCAAAGAAATATTTCTAACATTTAAATAATCTTTGAGGGTTCTGAGGGGAAGATGGAGGTATTCAGCTAGCATACAGAAGTCTACAGTATCTTTGGGGAAGAGAACACTTTGCTTTTGTGAACCTAATCAAAATGGCTCCTTTCTGCAAGCACACTGCCTTTCTGATTGCTACTCAGCTTCAAAAGACAGCTTCATACTGGAGAGGTACTTCATAGAGCACTTAGAATCATAGAATTGTTAGGGTTAGAAGGGACCTCAAGGATCATCCAGTTCCAACCCCCCTGCCATGGGCAGGGACACCTCACACTACATCAGCTGGCTCAGAGCCACATCCAGCCTGGGCTGGGGCTTCTACCACCTCCCCAGGCAACCTATTCCAGTGTCTCACCATCCTCACAGTGAAGAATTTCTTCCTAACATCCAATCTGAATCTCCCCATTTCTATTTTTGCTCCATTCCCCCTAGTCCTATCACTACCTGACACTCTAAAAAGTCCCTCTCCAGCTTTCTGGTAGGCTCCCTTCAGACACTTAACTGAGCTGTGAACACCCAGATTATCAAACACCAAACTAGAGATATAATTTAAACTGTGCATCTTGGTCCACACTTTTCAATGTCTAGTTAGTATGGATATGCATTTAACCCAGGGGAATTACTGAAAATCCTCATTCCAGCCAGCAAATCACAGCTATCTTTTTACAGATACAACAAACTCATCTAATATGTCACTGCAGTTTAAAACAAACACACAAACCTCCTATTGCCTTTGTTGATATTGAATTAACAAGTGAACAACAGAAAAGACTAATCACAGGATGTTAGGGGTTGGAAGGGACCTCTGTAGATCTTCAAGTCCAAACCCCTGGCCAGAGCAGGACCATAGAATCTAGTGCAGGTAATATCTGCATCAAAAAGCTGTAGTAACCCAAAGGACTTCAGGAGAATAAAAGTACTGAAGTTACAAAATGATGTGTTATCAAGTTTGTAAATATATAGAGAGAGAGGTCATGGATTATCAAGAGCTGTTCTCAGCCTTACTGTCTACCTCTCCAATTTACATCATTGACCAAGTATATAAAAATTTTCTGCTATAGCTTCATAATTTCTCTTCAAAGATCAGGAATAGACTGTGGCTGGACTAGATGGACCATTGGTCTGCTCTGGTCTGATGAATTCCATGCAATAATGCTAATGAACCTCTTGGAGAATATCCATACATAAAACTCCTCATAATTTATACATAGCAAGCATCTTGGTTGTTGTATTGAATTTAGAATTGAGTTCAAGAGACAGGCTGGTTGAAGCTGGGTTGAAAAAACACCCTCCTCCTCAAAAAAAAAAAAAAAAAAAAACAAAACCAAAACAGAAAACAAAAAGTCCTCAACAGTGCAACCTCAGGACTTGAGAGAGGAGGTGGAGAAAGTATTCATTTTGGAGAGAAAACCAAACCAAAACATAATCTCTCGTTTCATCCACGCTTTAGCACAACCTCCCACCTGCACTTTTCTCTTTAGCCACATTTTCTCTTTAGGAGTGAAACCACAGATCAGCTAATTTGCTTGTTTATTTTGGAGGCTTTGCTTGTTTGTTTGTTTGTTTTTTTTACAGTAACCAAATTTTGCAAACACAAGGGAACAGTATTTTGCAAATGTAACACAAGGAAAAAAAGAAAGTTGTTTGGTCATCTTCCTATCACAAATCAATTTTGCCTTTTAAAAACACTTGAAAAAAAAACCCCAACACAACAACCCACACATCCAATCCCTCCTGACCTGCCCAGGTGTTAAGTTCTCATCAAATAAGACTGATTACAGTAGGAAGAAGTTCTGGACTAATTCAATTTTCCCAAGCAGGACAGGTTGTTATAGGAGGAATAACCAATCTGAAGAGGTTTTTCACAAAACTGGAAGCTGATTTCTTCCCCATCAAAACTGAAACAACAACAAAAAAAATCTTTTATAACACATTCTCCTAAGTACTGTTTTAGCTTGGGAACAAAAAAAAAAAAAAATCTTCTTTAATCCTGGTTTAGCTTTTAATATTACATCGTACATTAAAATTCATAAAGTAGTTCATTCCAGGCAAAACAAACTACTTTTCAGTTCTGCTCTGCAAATAGCACAGGAGGTACAATAAATGCTGTTGCTTTCAGAACAGCTTTTATCAGGACAAAGTTTACTACTCCATTACTGCAGTGGCGCCTGGAAGCGCAGTTATAGTTAAATGTCGGAGTTTCCATTAACTCTCTTCTACAGTGGTTTTTGGAGGGGGGCAGAGTGGTGAGAGGGTTGCTTTTTGGTCATTTTTGCTTTCATTAAAATACAACTTGCCACAAAGACTATCGACCTAAATCTCCAATTTTGCAGGCCTAAAAATACAAATGTTGATGGTGGTGATGCACAGGGTGGGGTGGGGGTATGTGTGCATGTTTGAACTCCAGGGCTCTGCTGTCAAAATTCATGGGAGCTGGAGTTATCCAGAGATCCTTACAGTATCACAGTACATTAGAGATTGGAAAGGAACTCCAGAGATCATTGGGTCCAAACCCCCCTGGCCAAAGCAGGATCACCCAGGGTAGTCCACACAGGAATGCATCCAGGTGGGTTTTGAAAGTCTCCAGAGAAGGAGACTCCACAACCCCCCTGGGCAGCCTGTTCCAGGACTCTGTCACCCTCACTGTAAAGAAGTTTCTCCTCATGCTGATAGCAAATCACTGGTCCTCAAACACCAGCAAAGCAGTGTTCCCAAGACCAGTCTTTCAGAGTAACATCCTATCATTGGACCCAAACGGAAATTCCTTTGGCACAAAGGAACTGTAATTTGGAGTAGGGTTCTGGGTTGGACTTGGTGATCCTGAGGATCTTTTCCAACCTGAATATTTCTGGGATTCTGTGATATTTAGTCAGGGGGAGGCCAGGATTGTATTTATGAAAATGAGAGATTTTGTCAGCTGAGTACCCAGAATAATGACTCATGCAAGATTTGAGGATACTTCTTCCAAGATGCTTTGTTAATATTACATTCTGCTCTTGATGTTACACATATTCTGTTTTCATACAGGATGATGATGTGTCCCAAGAGTTAGCACAAATTTGTTTGGGAAATATGAGTGTCAGCAAGGATTTCTTCCTCAGCTCTGCTGAAACGCCTCTGCTGAGAAGGAAGTGCTCACAACTGCAGGATGGCTAATGAGTTTTAACTAGAATATTTTTGAAAACAAAATCTGTGACTTGGTCACTTGTCTCTCTCTTTCTTAGTACAACTTGAGGGGAAGATGGAGTCCTCGTTTCC
The DNA here is from genome assembly GCF_027791375.1 of Indicator indicator. Taxonomy (NCBI): domain Eukaryota; kingdom Metazoa; phylum Chordata; class Aves; order Piciformes; family Indicatoridae; genus Indicator; species Indicator indicator. The sequence continues at coordinate 30,771,313 of NC_072020.1, forward strand.
CACATCCTGAACTGTCCTGATAAGAGGGTGAGGCTGTCCCTAATGCCTCCGTGGGGAACTCCATCCACCCTGAACATCATTCCACACTCAGCATCCTCTCAAGTATCTCTTGTTCCCACACAACATGTAACAGACTCATCCTCTGACCCTTGACTTAGTGATATCCAGAAAGGACTTCTGTGTGGTGATCTGCAAGATGAAGGTGTAGAAAAGTAAAAATAAATTAATAGAAGAAAGAGAATGAAAAAGGGCCAAATTTTCTTCCTTAGAGCTTGGAAACGTTAAACTCTGTCTCCATGCAGTACCTACCTGTTGGAGATACTAATATTTACAAACTCCACTACCTCAGAAAAGAGCCCCAGGAGGTGAAAAGTTCTTGTGTACCAGTACTGTCTCCTTGCACTCAGTCCACCAGTGTGGAAAACAGCAGCAGACTTTTACAACTTGACCAGCTTAGAGGGCTATACACACTTCCCAAAAGCCTATGCATTAGGAGCTAATGATTTCAATTAAAAAAAATTTTTAAAAAGTAAGATTTTGCTTTTTTGTTTAAGTAAGAGAGAAAGGGAGCACTAAATGGGACAAAGAGCTTCTTAAAGGATTTCAGAAAAGAATTGGAAGCAATCCAGCCACATTAGCTCAAGTAGCAACTAGTAAGAATGCTGTAAAAATGAGATAAATTCCACACAGTTCCTTCTAATTCAAGCACCAGGGTTTATGCTTGGCGAGTTCCTACTACTCTATCAGACCTCTGAGGTCACACTTTCTGTTTGTGCACACTACAGTATGCACAATTCACACAGAGCAAACTCAGATGCTAAATGGTTAAGTCTGCTCTACTGTCTGGCCACCAGTTGGCAACACAAAAATGCAAAATAGATCCTTTTCAGGATGTTTATTTTCACATCCTTCCGAAACTGATAACTTGCAATTGCAAAATAAACCTTCATGTGTGGCACATTAGCTCCCATTTTTCATGGTTTCATAGTTTAATTGTTTCAAATGCTACACTGGTCTGAAGATTTAATATTAAGTATGTTGGCTCTTGAGTAAATTCTGTTGTCAGGATAAAAGGTTTGCTTTGCCTTTCAGTAGTTATCTAAGAGGCTCATAGCTAAGCTAGAAACATATTATGCTTCATTCCTGTAGAGTGAACTTTAAATAATTGCTTATGATAAATTCAGTAGTATAGATGCTAGTAGCTTTATTTCCTTAGTATCAAACATCCAATAAACTGAGGTCATTTGGGAGGTGGGGGATATCATAGTAATACCATGCATTAATAACTTTGCAGTATCCTGAATATCATTTCTTTCTGCTATGATTTGTGAAGTCTTACTTGCCAGTGCAACAATTAGAATTATTATTATTTATAACATTAAGTACTGTCTTTATGGCACCAACACAGGCATTTAAACTGTAAAACTTAGGGCTCTGAGCACTTAGTAGCAGGTGGCAAGTGTCACACGTGTTTATAGGTGGGTAACTGTGGCAACAAGTAAAAAGGTTGCACAGAATCCTAACTTAAAGAGGCTTCTGCATCCTCAATCCATCCACTTGGTAAAGTGCCTATGTTTTGCTGAATGCCAGCAAACAATATCACAACTAGAAAATCAACTGGTTTGCCCTGTAGAGCTCAAGTATTAGCCTGTAAGGTTTACTTGTAAAGCAGTTTTCATTTTGAAAAGGATCAAAACAAAACCATATGCCATTTCCATTTTGAACTGTTGCAATTGGGTTAACCATACTCCTGACTCCCACTAAAAAAAAAAAAAAATAAAAGAAGAAGAAGAAGAAATGTAATTACGAACAAGAACACAGCAGAGGCAGACAGATTCCCCTTGCCCCCGCCCCCTAAATTTGGATGTACAGTACCTTTAGTTAAGAAAACCCCTAAGTCTCACTTTCTTCCTGGCTGCAAGGGATTTATACAGTTCAAAGTGTGAATTAAAACCAATACAAGGACTACCTCTGACTTGACATCCTTCTGGAAGGTCCTGTAATTAACTCTGTTCTTTAGCTGTGAAATTGCCCAAGACCACTTGAGACAGAGTGAGACATTACCTTGGCAGAAAGAGATAAGTTAAGAAGGAGAGTTAGCCTTTGTTCTGAATTACCTGGGCTGTGGGAGCAGGGACAGATATTAAAACAAACTCAAAGGTTATTTTAAACACAGTTATCTGTATGTAACTATTTCCCACTAAAGCCTTACTATGTAAATAGTTTCCCATCCTTTATCTTGAAGAATATCTATAGTGGATTTTACAGACTAAATTCAGTTAATGGTAACTAAATTAGACCATTAGCACAGTCTGTTCTTTCTGCTATTTTTTTCCCCCTTCATGTGAAACGTCCTGCAGTAGGTCACAGTGATCTTCTGTCCTCCCTTTCCCTCCAATTTTGTTATTACTTTAGTGCTGTCCTTAGTATCCATTAGCTGCAGGAGAACTAGAAAAATAATCTCAAGGAATGCATAGCATTCAGAAAGGGCAGGGAATATAGTCATAGGCACAAGTCTAAGCCAGGTTAGCAAAAAAACTGCTCTGTGTTTATACACTCAACCATTGCAAAATTCCCACAAGCCCAAAGCTTTGCTGTGTATCCGGGCTGTGCATGCAGTGTGATCTGCAGACCCCATATCACAGAATCACAGAATCAATCTTAGGGGCTGGAAGGGACCTCAACAGATCATCCCGTCCAACCACCCTGCCAGAGCAATCAGTAGATCTGTTTGTTTTGTCCTTCACAACAGGACAGGTACAACCCTGAGCCACAGCAATGCAGAATATTTCAGAGAAGATAGAGGTTTTTTGGAGTGTCTCATTCACAACCACATCTCTCCTTTGTGGAAATCCTTTGCATTCCTATGGCTCAACACCTGTGTTTCTCATGTACCCTAAAAACCTCCATCAGTTTCCTTGATAGACACATGACTAAAACCCACTGAATTTCTTCATCCCACTCTGTATCAAACATTATCATTTGGGGAGAATTAAACCAATAGTGCCACTAGATTTTACAGAAATGAACAGGAGTTTCATTTGAACAAACAGTAAAGGAAGCTTTAATGACCATACTCAGACCTTTCAGAACGATGGATGTAGCAAGCCTGTTATGTTATCCACTTGTCAGCAGCTCAACCTGGTGAAAGCATGCCCAGCATTCAGGGATGGAGTCTTCTTTCCCCTATCCATTTAGTTTTGCCTATTCGACTTTCTGGAGCTAATTTTTAAGGCAATGTGATGCACTCATATTTCTGCTTTCATTCCCAGTTTTGGTCCAAATCCTTCCAAATTCCTACATGAATTTCTAACATTAAAAAACAATACCTGAGAATTATAGGAAGTAAAAAAAAAAAAAATAAGACAGCTAGAACTCAACATCTTCCAGGCCAGTAAAGACAGCTAGAACTCAACAGCTTCCAGGCCAGTGAAGACAGCTAGAACTCAACATCTTCCAGGCCAGTAAAAATAGCTACAACTCAGCATCTTCCAGGCCAGTAAAGACAGCTAGAACTCAACATTTTCCAGGCCAGTAAAAGACAGCTAGAACTCAACATCTTCCAGGTCAGTAAAGACAGCTAGAACTCAACATCTTCCAGGCCAGTAAAGACAGCTAAAAGTCAATCTCTTCCAGGCCACTAGAGCTTGTATTTCTACAAAACAAGCAAAAAAAAAAAAAAACCAAACCAAAACCAAACCCAAACAAACAAACAAAAAAACCCAAACAAAACCTCTGTAGGGGCATAAATGGATAGAAATTATCTTTAAAATATATAATAGGTAGTAATAAACTGCTCCTATCAGCATCCTATTTCTTCAATGCAACTTGTGATGCGCACTGCAAATGATTCCACGGGTGTTTACAAACCCAAGAGTGAAAGGTTTCTTCTGCTGAAAGGCATCACACTGCAGAACATGGAGACAACACAATGAGCAAATCTGAGAGACACAGAGAGTGGTTTACTTGTGGAGGCCGGGTGGGCGGTGTGCTTATGAGCGGTGCAGGGCCCATGGCAGAGGCTGCGTTCAAGCTCCTTTCCCTCTCGTCCTGGTAAATTCGATCTCGCTCAGCTTCTGGCAGCTGCAAGAAGTTCTGCATAGCCCGAAGATTTACCAGTAAGGACTGCGAGGCAGTCTTGGGATCCTCTTCCTTTCGGAGGATTTCTGAGAGCAAGCCCTGTAAGGAGGGAAGCAAAACAAACAAAACAAAAATACGCTGCAGAGTTAGTCCGGGGGAGTGCCTGCAAAACCACACTCTGCAAAGCTGCTGCTCATCAGTGCTCTGTCCTCTTTACACTAGGCTGAGAACAGCAAATGCACTATTCACTCCACACAGGAATGGATTAATGCTGAGCCTGTGTTGTACCCTTAATTTTATTAAGTATCTGTTTTACATAAGCCATAAACTGAACCTGCCTACCAGGTCTCCTTCCTTTCACTGGCTTAACTTGCCATGAAATTTTTCACAGTCGACCGACAATCACAAGATGTTAAGAGCAAGTGAAATACAGAGAGTTCAGAGGCATGACACTGGGGTGTCCTCAGGCTTCCCAGGCAAAATGCATACCCAACCTAAAAAAAAATTACTTTCCACAATTCTAGCAACTTGAACAGCTCTTTGAAAGGAAGTGATATTTCACAACTAATCTGAGACAAACTCACCATGGTACAAAAGTACTGCTCAGTTGACTCAGGGCTGTGTTTTTTTTCAACTCAGTACTTTGAGGGTTGCATATTGGAGTGAAATGAGGAAATTTATTATGGAATTCTCCCCCTTTCTCACCATCCTCCTACTCCCACAGTCCCATTTCTCTTCACCAGGACAACCCAAACTGTCACCCAGTCCACTGCTTGGGCTACATATTTGAGCACCTGCTGTTCAGGTCCTGTTTCCTAAGTCCATTTACCACGGTTGTGCTTTGACTACCTCCAGAGTCCAGCAATGATAGACAGAAGTGAGCACTGAGGAATAAGAAGAAAAAAAGCACACTGGGCATCCATAGCAGCAAGACAGAAGTGGGTAGGCTGCAGGTGATAGCATGCCACTAGCAGCTTGTACACACCACACCAGGTCTCCTACATAGTCATTTCATCTCATTTCTCAGTAAAGCTGATGCTGACAGCACCTATGGATGCTGTCACCTCTCTCAAAGTTCCTATCCTGTCAGGCAGGAGGTTCTTATAAAGGTGCAAAGCCACTTCTCCCAGGTAGCTGTGCCTAGGCAGGGTCAGAGTCCATGCAGTGTGCCTCTGAGCTCTGCATGTGCCCCATCACACATCCACCTCTCATGGGCAATGAGGGCAGAGATGCATACCACTGCACTGAGGCCAGTGTGGTCATCATGGCCCTGTCTGTGCCTGCACACATAAGAGAGGTATGGGATGGCAAATACAGTCATTCCAGCACTAAGCAGGAAGAATAATCTGGAGGAATATTGAAAAAAAAATCCTAATCATGTGGGATACTTTCTTCCCACTATTCATTTCTCCTCTTTCCTAATATTCAGGCAGAAACTACTCAGAAGGTAAATAAATGAATTAACAGGCAAAAGTGGTGTTTGGGCAGAGTATAAGTTTTTAAATGTACCTATTAGCAAATACGGAAATCTAATTTTTGTCTGTCTTTTTTTTTTTCCCCTAAGTACCCAAACCCACAGTCAGTACTGTTTGTGAGTGGTAAGGTTACACATCCCATTCTCCAAGGGAGGCAGAAAAATTATTTTGTGCTACTGGAGACAAGGCAAGGCTGTCTGCAGAGTACAGGTTGTACAATGGAGATGCGATTTCTGACTGGCACTGTGCTGAAAACAACCACACCAGGATCAAAAAGAGGAAAGAAAACCTAAACTTAAGGCAGGAGAGGAGATTCCTTACTAATAGGCAGCCTCCTGTTAGTGACAGGAAACATCCTTGAAAAACACCTTAGTCTATAATAGAAAAGACTTGCCTTTATAAGCCTTTGACACAGTGGGCAGCTAAAAAAACAAAAACAAAGAAAAAAAAAAAGAAACCAACAAAACAAAAGAGGCTGTTCTTGTATAACTTTCCCTCAGTTAAATAAGTAAGCAAATAAAATTGGGGGGGGTTGTGCTTTTTCCTGCATTTATTGCTGCACATCTTGGTGATTAGAAACACCACGAGGCATTCATAGTCCCCTCTCCTTCCCTTGTCACTACCATGACTCTGCATGAGCTGGGAGCAGAGCAGAGAACACAGATGCAGAGAGGAGGGGAGATGAGAGAGCAGGAAGAAGGCAAGGAGAACATTTGCTTCTAGAGCCTTGAACCTAAAGGTCTGAATATGTGAGGAAATAACACAACAAATCAAGTGTATTACCAGGTGCACACAAAGCCTTACAATACAGTTTGCCTGCTTTAAAAACTACGTTGCTGCTACTGCTTCAATTTTCTGAGCTCGAAACTTCAGCTAGCAATTGTTAGACAGGATGTAGATTGGGAAGATCCTAGAAAGAAAAAGATCAGCTCTCACATTCTGCCCTGCACCGGCGTGCAAAGATTGACTGCTCCTTTTACCAGGCTTGAACTCGTTTGCCAAGGTACAAGTCTCAGGTTGCAGAAAAGCTAAATGCTGTTTTGCATAGAGATTATAAACTGTGTTAGGCTCAGAGTCCTCCTCACTATTCCTCCCTTGTAATTTTCTTTTTTTTGCTCTGGAAACATATTTTCTTAAAATGTTACTAGTTTTCATTGGTAAAAGAAATAAAAAAGAAAGTTTACATGCCATCACAAGTATAATTCACTACTAATTACACAAAAATATTCAATAAATATTATCAGGGCTTTCAAAAGCTAATTAAGAATTCTTTAAAAAAAATGGAGATAAATTAAAGTGTCTGCCAATATGAACAAAAAACACTGACTGTCTGGCCCTCAGTTTGTCTCCTCTTTGAAAGTAATCACTGATTCAAATAGATGTTATCAGCCTGATAGAACTTCAAAGCTCCCAGAAGAAAAAAAAAAAAAAAAACAAAAAAACACAATTTGCCCAAACCTCCCCAAAACATGCAGAACATCCCTGAATGCTATTCCTCTCCCACTGCAGGGTGCTCCCATCCCGTGTCCAGGTGGAGGACTGTTTGCAAGCTCCACCCGCAAGCCTGGATTCCTGCCAAGTAAGTTATAAGCAGACACATTTATCTATGTCGCTTAGGAGCAAGAGGAGAGCTGTCAGGATAGTTTAATAGCACCTTTTTACCTTTTATTCAATAGTGATATGGATAGTGTGCTTTTTCTTAAATTACACTACGAAGAATTATATGAATACAGTGGCAATTTCTGTTATACTTAAGCAGGCAAATTTCTCTCTCCCACATAATTTACAGAACTCAAATTCAATAAAACATTACATGATGGTCCATTACTGTTATCAATTTTGAATAATCCATCTTCATTTTTCATTTTACTGGAAAATAAAATGTGCCAAAGACAAAGTGGAAGGGGAAAAAATAAAAATATATGCCTGAGAAGGTGGTTTGTGTAAACTTCATATTTTGTTTTAAAATTACACAGAGCCATTTACTGCATCCAAGTGTTCTCCCTTGAAATAGCAGTTGCTCAGAATTAGCATGAGCACAGTCCTAAATATACAGAAGTTTTCACATATGAGAAAAGCCAATGCATTCCAGCAGCTAATATTTCAAACAAGCATGGGGGTGAAGTAAAAAGGAGGGGGAGAAAAAAAATTGTATCTGGCAGAAGCACTGAGAAGTACTCAAAAAATGAGATGAAAAACTGCCACTTATGGGAAGAAGAAAAGTTACAACAGCCAGGCATGGCAAAAGCACCCAGGAAGGAGGAGCTGAGAGGTCAGGTCCATACAGCAGCAGCCGAGTTCGTGTAATGGTTGAAAGTGTACACAGAGAGAGGCAGCCCCAAGTTGCAGTTCCAACCACAACCATGACTAACACAATTCTTTGCTCACACAGTGTGTACATGTCACCCTGCCATGCACCAGGTTAAGCCATGCCTTCAAGTCAAACGTCAGACTTTGCTTGTGGGAACCCAAGCTTTCTGTTTCCTGACTCATGTTTACATTGAAAAAACTAAACAAAACACAGGACAGGAGTGGTAGAGGAGTTTATTTGGTTAGAGCTCTGAAGGTGATGCAGCCAAACAAACAGCAATGAATGCCCTGCTCCAGCTCTTTCAAGAAGAACAAAGCAGAGCAAAGAGCCTCTCAGGTTAGCTGCACATTTGCAGAGGCAGGCTGAGCCTCTTGGCTGACAGGAGGCTGCAGCAAGAGGCACTGTGCTTTGAGGGGCTGTACCAATGCAGCAGTGCCATCACCTCACAGCTGCTTTGTGCCACCTAGGCCAGTGAGCTGATCACAAACGCCTTTTTCTGACCAGCAAAGCACAGGAAAATACTGAACTCACTCTTTCAAGAGTGGAGGGGTATGCACAGTGCACTGACATCGGCTGGAAAAAAAATATCATGTTTATTAATTCAGTCAAACAGCAACCAAAACAATTTACCAACACCAGCCTAGCAAACAGGCTTGTAGACACATTTGGTAGCCAAGCTCAGGGTGAAACCTGGATCTGCTAGCCTGACTCAACAAACTTTTCCATGGTGGCACTACAAAGAGGTTCTAACAGGATTCGATCTGTTTCTCTGCAGTCAGTGAGCTGGAATCACAACTGCTGAAGAACAAATAACACTTCAGACCCCACTGTGCTCTGAAGCCTTCCTAGAAGGACAACTGTGAAATTTGTTGTGGGGAAGAGGTGCTTCGAAACCATTTCTGCTCCTTACAACAATTGTCCTATTGTGCCTTTATAGATGTTAATTTTCATTCAAGTTTTAGCTATCTGGACTCCTCTTTGATTAAACTTTGTGAGGCACATTCCTGAGAACTACACATGTTGAAGTTAAGACTACAGTGGAAGTTATCCAGGAAGCTATTAAAGACACTTTTTCATTCTTCTAAGATGTGGCTGAAGCTTTTTTTTCCCTGCCTTATAGCAGATGATAATTTAAAAATAGACACCCTAGGTTTCAGAATTAATTTAATAAATCCTTTCCTTTGAGCTTGGAGAAGGTAGGAATAATTCTAGTCAACGTTTTTGTCCCCACATCAACATCTCTTGAAAATTAGGGACAAGTGTTACCACTTGGTGGTAGATTCCTGCTTTCTCACCCAAAAAGAGCTGCTAAATTGTGTGTTCACACTGTAGAGGGGAAGTCTGCAAAACAAGAGGTGCCACCTTCTTCAGCCAATTTAAAAGCCCATTTATCTTATCAAAACATTAAGCTAAATTTCTCCTTTCATAACTTTTACACTGAAAGTAAATCTTTCCCCCTCATCTAAGACCATATCTCAACATGAGGGTTGTGGGGTTTTTTGCAGAGAACTCCTAACTGATTTCACTGAGATGATCTGCCTTTACAAACTAATGGCATGATGTGGTCCCTGGACACAGCTCACATATGCCTGTGACAGTTTAAAAAATGTCAGTGGTAAGCCTGAGTTAGCTTTTTATCTCAGAAAACAGTAGATGAATTTAAACAAGCTTCTCACTTGATCTAGTGAAAAAAAAAAAAAAGAAAAAAAGACAAAAGATATTACATCAATGTTAGAAAATAACTTCTAAATAGCATCAAGTTATTAAAGTGCTGCCCTACTTATAGTTCAATCTGATGTATCCTTGAATAAACCGTGTTGAATTCCAAATTACAGCAAGTAGAACAAATTTAAACGTTTTCATCACCACAGATCTCTCAGCCTATGTTCATGCTTGGGCATTCCAGTATCACAGTATATCAGAGGTTGGAAGGGACCTCCAGAGATCATCCAAGTCCAACCCCCTGCCAGAGCAGCATCACTTAGGGTAGTCTACACAGGAATGCATCCAGGTGGGTTTTGAAAGTCTCCAGAGAAGGAGACTCCACAACCCCCCTGGGCAGCCTCTTCCAGGGCTCTGTCACCCTCACTCTAAAGAACTTTCTCCTCATGTTGAGGTGAAATCTTCTCTGTTCAAGTTTGAACCCATTGTTCCTTGTCTTATCACTGTGAACCACCGAAAAGAGCCTGGCCCCCTCCACTTGACACCCACCCCTCAGTTATTGATAGACATTGATCAGATCCCCTCTCAGTCTTCTCTTCTCATGATTAAACAGCCCCAGGGCTCTCAGACTCTCTTCATAGCTGTTGCTGCGGGTAAAGTTAACAAATTTCAGCTTTGCAAAGGTGAAATGTGCCTACAACAAACTCCTCTGGATCTCAGTGGGGCTTTGCTTCATGCTTCATATGCACAGTATACCGAGATAGATGTTGGCAACACTGAGGCTAATATTGTGTGGGCTCCAAGTGTGTTTCCTTTCTGTTCCCTAAATTTGCCCCAATACATAACAAATACTGCAAAATCACAGGATCACAGGATCACATGATGTTAGGGGTTGGAAGGGACCTCCAGAGATCAAGTCCAACCTCCCTGCCAAAGCAGGACCATAGGTTTATGAAGCCAAGTGCAAATACTGATTTGTTTAGCTAACATCATTTGTAGCATATAGTGATACTAATCTGTGTTCTTTCAAGTAGATTTTGTTTAAAAGTGCCAAAATATATTACATTTATATTTCATAGCTCTTCATAGGATTTGTATTCAAAGTTCATTTTTGGGGTTTCCTCACATTTTGGGTCATTTTGAACACCAAGCTGCCTAACCAAAATGTCTCTGAAAGTATTGAACTAAACAAGTATTTACTAACACTTGTAGTAAGAAAAATACAGTAATTAGGAATCAGTCTTTGCACTAGGACTCTGGTTCTGCAGTTGCACTCATCACATCTCAACTCCCAGTCAGAACCAATCCTCCTTTGTATTTCAGGTACCAAGCACTGCTCGTGCACAAATGATCGACTAAAAGCTCTTTGCTAAACTACCTGACAAAATACTGCACAAGTTACTTTGGAGAGGGGAGAAAGATGAAAGCAAACAAGCTATTTTTAAGCAAGTCTGAGAAGTAAATAAACACTAAACTATTTCTTTCCTGAATTAATTGCTTTGTTCAGGTAAGACAGCAGCTGCAAACCATTGTAGCTTGACGCTGCTATCGCTAATTCAATATTTTATGATATGGTTACTTAAATATTGTGTTCAACAAAACTCTATGCCACTTATTTGGGGTGCATTAAGAGGGGTGTGTCCAGCAGATCCAGGGAGGTTCTCCACCCCTTCTACTATGCCCTAGTGAGAACTCATGTGGAATACGACACCTAGTTTTGGGCTCCGCAGTTCAGGAGGGACAGGAACCTACTCAAGAGTCCAACAGAGGGATATGAGGATGAAGAAGGGTCTGGTGCACTGCCTGATGAGGAGAGGCTGAGATCCCTGGGGCTGTTTAGTCTGGAGAAGAGAAGACTCAGAGGGATTTCATAAATGTTTCTAAATATCTGAGGGCTGGAGTGAAGAAGGAGGGGACAGGCTGTGCTCAGTTGCACCCTGGGATAGGACAAGAGGCAATAGGATGAAGGGCAACGGATAGAAACTACAGCACAGGAGGCTGCACCTCAACATGAGGAGGAACTTCTTCACTGTGAGGGTCACAGAGCACTGGAACAGGCTGCCCAGACAGGTTGTGGAGTCTCCTTCTCTGGAGACATTCAAGCCCCATCTGTATGCATTCCTGTGCAAACTGTGCTAGATTCTCTGGTCCTGCTCTGGCACGGGGGGTTGGACTCGATGATCTCCGGAGGTACCTTCCAACCCATAACATCCTGCAATAACAACTGACACTTGCCTGTATGTAATCCCTGCTTAAGTTCATGTATCCCATGAAATCTGGGATGAGTCCCAGATCTTGAAAGCCTCCCCTGCTGTTTAGAGGAAAGACACACACACACAGAGCTCTAGAGGGAATGCATACCATGACTCTGCTTTCTCTTAGCTAAATATTTAAGGCAATAATAATTCAAAACAACTGCAAATTACTTGCTAAGTCAAACCTGGTACCAGAATTTTTATTCACTAAGCTATGCAGGGGAAAAAATCAACATTTCAAAAGAAAACTATAGTAAAAATAAATAAATAAATAAATAAAATTTAGTCTTCAATGGACAAATACTTATTCATCAAGTTTAAAAGCTAAAAACAATATAGAATCCAAAGCCAATGTACCTACATATTTAATAAATATTTCCTATTAAAAAAAAAAATTCCCATTTTTACTTTTCTGTTCAAACAGGCCTCCAAAATTTTGAGATCTACTTATTTGCATTGGATATACTGACATTTCTTCCATAATTTCTGCTTGATTAAATTCCATGCAACATGGCATTAAAGTTAAATTCATAGAGCAGAATAAATTATAACAGGGTTAGCTTCTAAAACAGGTGTAAAAAATAACACATTTTAGTGTTACTTATCAGCTTTGCTAGGGCTAGCTTTTTCTGCATTGAAAAGCTGAAGCCTACGTTCTGATGTGGACATCAGCAATCTCTCAGAAGCTACTGTGGTTTTTTTTTTTTTTTTTTTTTTGCAAATAAAAAAAAATACATGGAAAGAGTACATGATCTAAAAATAATGCCTTTTTTTAATTATTATCTTTTTAATCTTTCCAGAAGCCTGACAAAAATGCTATTAAGACTGTCAATAGGGGGAAAAAAGCAATTGAAATAAATGCAAGGAAGAATAAAAGAGCATCTCCAAGTACACCTGTGAAAGAAGGCATGCATGTGGTCAGCACAGGTATACCTTTGCAAAACAAAAGGCAAGTTGTTGAGGGACTTTGTGAAGGGTTCTGCATGGAGTTGTTCATTTCCTTTCTAGGGAAGGCTCAGCTATTCACAAACCATCACAACTGGAGAGGAAGCAAGGCGTCTGTAAGAACAGCCAGGTATTTCCACAAACCCATCACGGAAGATTTCTGTACTGCAGCAACACTGGGGTCCTGCAAGGAAGTATGATTCCTTCACAGGAGCTAAGTGACAAGTAGAAATGAGGAGAGAGACTTAAAAGGTGATAATTACTAAATACAGAGAGAGAAAGAAGGATCATTTGGATTTTAAGAAAAAATTAGGGGAAAAAAGCCAAAACCAAATAACCAACTGACCTGAGTTCGGTTAAAAGCCACACGTGCAAATACTGCCTGTGAGATTCCTGCTCGTTTCAGTTCATCCCGGACCCACTGGTAGATTTCGGAAGACACCTCTGTGTTGGTTGAGACCTGCTGCTCCAACGGCTTGTTCATGGATCTACTGACAGGAGGAGGGTGGTTCAAGTACTGTTGGTTTAAGGACTGCTGGGCTAGAAGTCTGTTCACTGCATACTGTTGGTTCAGCAGCTGGGCCATTACCAGCTGCTGATTTACCAGCTGAGGGCTAATGGGAGTAGATACAAGTCCAGGGTGCAGGTTTGGAAGCGGGGTCCGAACGGATGGTTGGCTACCATGAGAAAGCTGAACAGGGGATGGAGGCTGCTCGGCTGTGTTCCCTGGGACTGGCTGCTGACCAAAGTTGACGTGGTTGGCACCTTGTTGGGATAGTTCAGAAAGGCTATCCATCTCAACTGCAGTGGAAAAGAAACATTGGGAAAGCCAACATAAGACTGAAAAAAATCACAGACTGAAGGCTCTTCACAAGACATGCTAATATACAATATAAACACTGAGGTTCAAGCTTACTACACTCTCCAGCTGAAATCACTTTCGTGGCTACTTGCCTTCAAAACCGACCTACAAATAATGATGTAGTGAATATTTTTTTTTTAATTAAAAATAAAAAAATCCAACAAGCTGCTCATCATTGCCATTGAGCTCTGGAACCAGCAAAACATCAGAGGCAAAAGCCTTGTGCTGGAAACCATGCATGTCACAGGTGCAACTCGCCAAGAGTTTGCAAAGGTGCAATGCAATCAAACTGAGCATGCAGCTGTGGAGCACATCCCCACAGGGATGGATGCAGGGGACTTCAGACAAGGAGCTAAGACAAGAGCCAGGAAACCACTCTGCACTGCAGGAGATGCAGGTGAAACAGTAAGTGCATCTGCACAAGGTGTAAGGAGGGCTGTTACAGCAAAGCATACCCTGGCCAGAGAGAGAGAGAAGCTCTTGGTGATGGTTTTATTCCTTTTGTGGTGGCCCTGTCACAACAGCTGCACTTCCCAGTCACTGGAAATCTGTAGTAAGCAGGGTGGGGTGTGGACCCTCTTCAAATTTCTAGATGCTGCATCAATTGTATGGGACTGCTAGGAACTAGTATAATTTATGTAAATTACACAGATGGGCTGCTTTATCTTGCCACCATGTATGCATGGGGTTTTTTTTCAGTGACTTGCAACACGGTTGAATTTTTTTCTTATATTAACTCATCTGCCTTGACACACCTTCCTTTTTAATTAACACCACTTTTTTTTTTTTTTTTTTTAATTACAGGAGCTTTTCCTGCTCCTCTCTTGTCCATAGTAATACAATATAAAGTTACTCTATGTTGATGTAAAGGAGTATACTTTTTATCAGTGTATGGCATGGTTTCATTTTAAACAATCTCAGATCCAGAGCTTTACTAATGCTGGTCTGGAAACAGCCTTAAAAGAAAAAAAAAGCAAAGCACTTTATTTAAGTCCCAAAACTCTAGTTAATCGTCACAAAAGTGTTGTAGCACTTTTTTTTTATTCTTGTTTTGGGTTTTTTTTTTGAAAGGCAGTGTCTGGGCTTTTGATAGTAATTATTATCTTCAATACCATTCAGTGCAAGACCACCCTTTCCTTTACAGGGGTGAGAGCTGGAAGATGAAATCAGCACCTAGATTCCTACCCACAGTACTTCCTTCCCCCTCTGTCCTATTATGGGCAGAAATTTAAAAACCAAGCTAGTTGCTCTGCAGAGAGGTGTGGTCTCCATAGCCTGGATCAGTCCCACTGCAGAGCACCTGCTGCTCCTCATCAGTGTGGCTTTGAGGGCATTGCATTAGGTTACACAGGGATAAAGGCACAGGCACACTTCCTATGCACTGGCTTCATTGCCCCTGAATGAATGGGTGCTGAACTGTCTCACATAAGGAAACTTTTCAGGGGTTGCCCCATGCAGAAGCGCTGCTGCAAAGGATGCATGAGAGGATGCTGTGGAAAGGTCACCCTCCCATGCAGGTGCTCTGCTGCCTCACACATGGACCACCTGAAAGCAAGTGAAGTCTTACCGACTTCAGTGGTCTCAAAATAAGGGTTCCCTGGTCCTGAGAAGGTACAAAGTAGATCAAGTAAAGAAGCTGCCTTCACCAGCAGAAAGTAGAGACCAACCCAAGTGGGCCATTCACTTACAATTGTACTTCAAACAATTATCACAAAAGTGATGCATTGTCTTCATTACAGCCTTAAGCTATAAAAGGCAAGGAACCCATTTTGGTAGATGAATGATTTGGTTTCAAACAGTGAAAGCTAAGTCAAGCTAAAAATTCAATCCCAACTGAAGTCTCACGTCTTCATTGTGTTGAAAGCTGCACAGAAACTTTCTAACAAAAAGTGTTCAAAATTATGTTAACAGGTTTAAGAAACAGTTTTTGAAAGGGTCAGTACAAGAAAGATAAAAAGGTATTGGAGAATTAACACATCCCACTGATGGATCTTTTCTCCAGAAACTTACTTCTGCTTGCTGCAACAGGCAAACAAATAACTGTCACAAAAAAAACTATTTGCTAAAATAGATTTATAAAATCATAGAATTCTTGTTGGAAGGCAGTGGCAGTTATAGAAGACTGTTTCTTTAAACACACGTTGGCCAGAGCAAGAAAAAAAAAGCATTAGGAAAAAAAAGATAAATCACTCCATCACAGTTCTAGGAACAGGTTTTTTTAAACAATTATCTGGGTGGTAGAAGTTCTCTAGATTTACAGAATGACAGCTTTACATCTCTGGCAACCCAAGTCAGTTTGGCTGTTTCAAACAGCAAATATTTATTTAAATGAATTCTTTCACTATAGATGCACTTTCTACATCTACTCATCAAAAGCATCCTAAACTTGTCATGAAGGGACCTGGCTTCTTATATGACTGTGACAGACCTCAACGTGACATATAATGGTATGTATCCACCATCATGGTTGGGTTTTTTTCTTTTTTGTTGGGTGTTTTGTGGTTTCTTTTTTTTGCTTACCCATCATATCTTTTGCCTTCTTGAAATGTTTATACCACCTTCCAAATTCCTGACATTTTGCTGCTGAGACATTTGCATAGTAAGTGCTGTTCACAATGGAAGAAATCATACTCTGTGTGAAAAGAGGAGAAGAAAAAAAAGAAAAAAAAAACAACCCTGTAATACAGAGCAGTGCAAGTCAAAGCACAATTTATTTCAATTGTTGAAAATGTTGTATTCTTAGAATTTGAGGACCATAACTCATTTTTAATCCCATTGTCCAAAGCCTTTAAAAAAAAAAACTCATTAATTGAGCATAAAACCAAAACCAAATAATCTAAACTGGAGCAATAAAGCAGATGCAGTAAGGGAAGAACAAAGATATTGACCAAGAAACATCAGGCAATGGGATGGGCTCTGAATGGACGATGCTGATTTTGTTCACACTACTTTGGCTTTAAATTTGACTTACCCTTCATGTACTACTCACACGAGTTTATTGGCATATAAATCCTACGCTGACTCCAAAAATGCAAACAGTGCCCCAAGTAAGCCTATGCTCATTCCCCTTGTGCCACTTATCACAGAGCAGATGACAAACTTTCATCCTATGATTGTATATCTGAATGACCTACTAGTAGAACTTGGAAAAAAAAAACAAACAAAAGAGGTTTATAGTGGAATAAAATAACAACCCAAAGTAATAAAGTAACAACCCAAAGTAACAAAGTAACAACCCAAAAGGAACTCAAACTTGCTTTTCCTAAAGAGGGTATTTTAAGTGATTCAAAGAGACAGGCTTATGAAAAGCTCTTATTGTCATGGCTAATTCTGTAACTGAGTATTAGCTGCAAAATAGATCAAAGGATGTTAGAAACACTTTTTTTTTTCCCCTCAAAGGTTTTCAAGATATCAGATAGCTACAGTGAGAAATTTACCTTCTGCTCAGTTCTGACCAGTTTTAAAATAGTGGAAATTACAATGCATGAAACTTTCAGTGCCAGTACATTCTTTTACAAGACCAATTAAGACTAATTCTTGCAAAATGAGATAATGCTCACAACACTTGAAAGTTATACTCAGTGGATCATCTGGGGACAACAAAATCAGCAAACGTCACTTCAACAGACTGAACTTTGCAACCCTTTAGATTTCTATGTGGAAAGTAGTTACTTTTAGCTTAACTACAGGAATTGCCCATCCTCTTGAGAAAAGAATGACAAGTCAAGAAGACAAAGCCCTGATTATTATGTTTCTTTGCTATTCAGCATATAGCATTTAGCTGTATTTATGCTGTCATAAAAATCAATCTGCGGCATCAACCCTTTCTTACACAAACAGCAATAACCACTGGAAGAAAGCATTTGGAGTAAAACCACAATAAATATTACTATATGTCTTCTTTTATAAGGCTAGTTCAGCCTCTGAGTAGAAGTACCTTGATTATTGATCTTAGTGAAGTTCATTATAACAGTTTTCTAATGCATCACTCAGTAACAAGCTATTCGTGGAGTCTCAGAGCTGCTAGAGAGAGAGTATTACTTATGCCAAATGTGGGTATACCCACTACTCACCAGGCAGCTATTTTAATGATTCCTCTGAATCACCAAAATTCTTACCAATCCTTGATATTCACCTGGCACTTCTGAAATTAGCTAGAAGCCTTTTGACAGTGGTATAAAAGGAGAATGAAACCTTAACTGGCTTGGCTACCGCAACTTCAGCCTGAACGACCTGAACAGCTGAGTGCAATTTCAATGCCCGTCGTAGTAGGAGGTTCATTCATGTCTAATACTTACAAAATCATTGCTTAAGCTTCTTTTACAGATTAAACCATTTGAAACACGGGCAGGTGATAGATAAGGCACGATTTTAAAAAGTCCTTTAGCTCTGAACTGGTAAATTGTATGAACACATGGAAACTGTACGTTCAAAACCTGTCGATCTGAATGTACAAAATGCCATCATCCCATATTAGCTTGTGCAGCATGTTTTCTACATGTCACTTAAGACTTCAGGGTAGCTTTCTATCATTTTGCTTTGCCCCTTTTAGATGTCTTCTTTTGCCCAAGTAACTTTACTAAGTACAAACACACATACATTAGTAATAATGTTAACAAATTACCTATCAGTGACGAAGATGTTTGTCTAGGATTTTCTACTCCTCCTTTCCATATCATTTTACAAAGAAGGTATGCCAATGACATGGCAGTTTGTGACATCCTCTGCTTCTTCAGGAATAAAGTTAATGCAGTTAACCTTATTTTACAATTAAATAGGGGACTGGTCTGTATTACACCATTAGGAATTTTAGCTTCTTTGACACAACACAAATTTCAGGCTCCAACAGCTAATATTGGGATTCTACTCCACCTCTTCAAAGCAGATTAAAAAAAAAAAAAAACAACCATGAACCACAGATATCATCTATACATTTACAAATGCTTTTTCTTTGAGAAGACTTCATGTAAACATTCAAGTGATATTACCTACGCTAAGAATCCTCATCAGGAGGAACCAATGATTTATTTACTAATTCACCAAAGGCAAAATTTTACAAGCTAGATAAAATATAACTACCTTGTTAACTCAGAAAATAACGTGACAACTTTGAATTTCATTGTTTCTATGCTTTATTTATTGTCATCAAACCTGCAGTCACGTCAATGCAGAGAGATGCACTTTGATATAGAAATTCCTATTGCTGTACCTTTCCTGTATGATTTAAGGGCAATCTACATATACAAATGCCCACTATGATTAGGGCCTAAATTTGAATATTAACCCTTTAAGGCAGTGTCTGTCAGAGATCCACAATCTAGACTAGAGACACATTGAAGTTCTTCTTAGTTCCCAGGTCCCTACACATGAGCAATTCCCTATGTCTTAGCTTATATCAATCGATAATCAAAATGAAAAATTATTGTATTTGAAGCACATCACATTCAGGTACTACTGTAGATAGACATTTCTTATCTGCAAGGCACAGACACAGATGTTTTCCATGTTAAGGGATGACAAATATAACATACAAATATTCAAATGCATCATATCCATCACTCATAATCTGATTTCTCTTTCACATGTCACAAAGAAAATGGATAGAATGCAAAAACTGGTCATAGATCTGCAGTCTTCATGTATCACTTACAAGTTTATCCTTAAAAGTAAGTTGCAAGACTTCAAGATCCCAAATTTCCCTCTTTCCCCTCTCTCCATCTCTCCTGCCCCACAATCAGATAATTTGCAATCCTGTTCTGAGAATTAGAAGATCTCATCTGAAATGGTGCCACCTTCACAGAAATTCCACTATTCTGGAATGATACCATCTGCTGCAGCCCAAGTGCTCTTTTTTTTTTTTTTTAGCCAAATAAGTTAATTATAATTAGGCATCCAACAAATGTTGGAGGTAATGGAGGTAGGGGCAGAATTCATTCTGAAGTTCAGCTGAGGTTTACTCAGAGTAGTTTGAACCAAATCCCATTCTCTCAGGAAGATTAAATGCCAGAGATATGAAAACCAGACACCGTCGTCTCTCTAAGAATTTGGGGAACTCCCTAGGGAAATACCTTCAATCCCAATGTGAACTGATTTCATAGGCCCATCAAATAAAACCTGACAAAGCAACAGCATCAGATACCTTCCATATTGCATTAGAATCTAATGCAAGGCATGTCCTGCAAGACACGGGAAGGACCTTCATGACAGCTGGTCACAGCAGCCACCACTGCAGGTGCTGCAAGGGAGGCATTTCTGAGTCATTGCCTCTAACACTGCTCCCCAACCTGGTAAGGCATTGTTTGAGCATTGCTAAAAGTATACTATTGTCCTTTTTGCAAACCAACAAAAACAATGTTAATCAGGTTAATTCAATCATCTAAACCAAAACTGTTCATGCTTTTCTGCCAAATCAACCAACCACAGCAAAATCTGTTATCAGTGATTGCTCAGCTTCCAGTCAAAAAAGCTTTTAACCCCCACAGTCCCAAAACTTCCCCTAAACAACCTTAAAATTATTTTTATATGGGCAGAATGAGGTTGTTTTCATGCCTCATGAAGGGGTAGTTGGGCTGCAGTATTTACACAGAATAAATACATGCTAACAGACTTAGCAGTGAGTAACAGACAGAGCAGCTTCCTAAAACAACTTGGCTGAATTAGATATTGGGGGATTCCTTTGCAAACGAAACATCTCCCTCAAAAGGAGCATTGTAACCAAAATTTATTTAAGGCTTTCCAGGTTGTTTAACTAGGAATAAAAAAAAAAAAAAACCCTGAGCATTTTTTTTTTTTTTTTTTGCAACTCATTCATTGGTGTTTAAAGCTTGAAGTCTGCACAGTGGAAGGGGCAAGGGCTGCAACAACTTATTTACACAATTATCTAAATACGATTAAACAGCTGATGGACAAATATTAAACTGGAAAATGTATAGTCATTTCAGCTTAATGTAATCCTCTTTCTGTAAACACCCAAGATGATTTTTTTTTTTCCAACCAGAACAGTCCTGACATCTCATAAGCCTAAGGGTGAATAGCAAGAGATTGTTTTTGATAGTTATAAATATTCAAAAGACATGCAGACCATCTGCTTTCATAATACAGGTAAAGCAAGACTGAAATGGTGACTGCTGTATAAAAATGGTTCTTTTAACAAAGTCTTCCTCTCCTCGAAAACTATAAAGACAGATGTCAAAAACTGTTTACACAGGGTAATCAGGAGCGTGCAAAATGTAATATTCCTTTTACACACAGTGCTTGCTAAAGAGATTTTTTTTTCCTTTTTCTTCCCATCTGTGTGTTGCAACACATTTCTACAAGTTAAAAACATTTTTTCAAACAGAGATCTCATGAATACCCAAAAACATGCTATCTGGTTTCTGAATGCTAATTAATTTCAACCAAGGAATCTGATTTTTTTTTTTTTTCCTGTAGGAAGGAATGCATGCTTTTGAAATGGAGCACTTCAACAACAACAGACACTGAAAACAGAACACCCCACAAGTTTAATTTTGCACTGGTTTGACACTGGCTATTTTCACAACTGTTCTACATTCAAACCCGCATCTGCTAAATCTGGCTATAAGACAGCAACTATTCTCCTGATTTTTCCAACGAGATTTTATTTATGTTTTACTGCTTATCCAGTTTGTCAGCATAAAGCCTTCTAACAGCCTAATGGTTTTGTCAAGTGGTAAGTAGAAGACACCTCATCTCCCAAGAAGAATATGAAGAGTGCTGCCCATAAACCCTACAGTCAATTTCCAGTGCTGAAACACTAATCTTGACAGTAACCTTTTAATGTATTATATTAATGGCACAGAGGTGTTAAGCACCTTTTTTACAATTCTCAATAAAATGAACATTTACTGAACAATCTGTCAAGCTACTGGCTCCATTTTTTTAAGCCAAACTTTTAAGGTTCTATTCTAGTTTCTCTTCCATAAATCCTCTACTTTACATCTTCAGACAGCAGCAGGGTAGCATGTAGCCTGCAAACCTAACAGGCCTTAAAAAAAAAAAAAAAAAGAGAGAAAGAGAGAAAGAAAGAGAGAAAGACAGACAGAAAGACAGAAAGACAGAAAGACAAAGAAAGACAAAGAAAGACAGAAAGACAGACAGACAGAAAGACAGACAGAAAGACAGACAGAAAGACAGACAGAAAGACAGACAGAAAGACAGACAGAAAGACAGACAGAAAGACAAAGACAGACAGACAGAAAGAAAGACAGACAGAAAGTCAGAAAGACAGAAAGAAATACAGAAATACAGAAAGAAAGAGAAAAAGCCATGAGCCTGTGTCCCTAGACCTAGTTTGAATAGTGATAAAGTTGCAGAACAGAACAGAACTTAAAGACTGAGGGGGGTGGGGGGGGATCTTTTCATGCAGGACAGAGGAACTTTGTTTCCCCAATTCTAGCCACTATCAGTGGCTTTTGTTCACATGGAAATTGCCAGCATCAGATTTAATGCAAGCTGAACTCTTAGGAGTGCTTATTTCTCAGGAGGCTCTACGTTAACATTTTTCAAATGAGAAGGGAGCATTCAAGCCCCAACCGGATAACACAAGATTATCCCGAAATCAAAAGATTTTAGCCTGCCTGAGCCGACGCCAGCCCACGTACTGCAAAAACCCAACCAGGGCAAAATGTTGTTTCCCAGTGTTCTGGTATGGTAGAGAATAATCATCGGCCACTCCAAATAAAAGCAGACCAAATACATCCAGCCACTAGTTGGGTTTTGTTTTTTATTTTTTTGGATAAGGAATCACGAAATGGACAGTTAAATTGCATTTAAGAATAATGTCAAATTCTGTGGTCCATTACCTTGAACTACGGCAAGTAATGCAATGGAATTTGTCATCTGCCCTATAAACACGTAGGATGAGGGTAAAAAAAAAAACACAGATGGACGGAGAAGAAAAAAAAACTTTTTGTTTGTGCCTTTGGCATTGCACTTGGATGGCTATCTGACCTCCATCCTGTTGCCAGGGACAGGAAAAGTAAGGAACTGCATGGTAAATGCTGGTCATATAAGTTACAACTGTCTAAAGGCATATTTAAAATGACTGCACAAGATTTTTTTCCAATGCACAAGCACATCTTTCCTTTTTTCCCCTGTCCTTGTAGAGCCTAAATTATCTCCTCTTCTTTTCTGCCTTATGTTGTCTTTAAGCATTATAAATGTACATATTAACATAAACATAAACCTACACTGAATGTAATGAGGGAAGATATAAAACAAAGAACCCCAGTCACATATACATCTATATATATAGTTATATATGTATAGAAACATACACAGAAGAAGAGTTTGAAAATCAGAAATTATTCAGCATCTGAAGAAATTGATCCTTGCACTATTTTTACCATTCTGTAATGTAAATTCCCAGTTGCTGCATAACAGAGCAGCATTCTCCCCATGTTTCCCAAGCATCTCCCACTGACAGAGATAAATAAAGCTCAAATAAAAAGCTGCTTCCCAAGATCCTAGTCTTACATATACAAAGGTTAAGAGCTTAAAAGAAAGACAGATAGGTAGGTGGGAAATGTTAATCCAGACTTGAAGAACTTCATAACTACTTTATGGCATAGTGCCTTAAACAAAACCAACAACAACAAAAAGAAGTCACAACCTCAACATGCAAAAGATAAGAAGACATAACACATTTTTGTCTTCATTGTCAGATGTCCAACATGAATCTTTTTAAGAATCCTGACTTTCATTTCACAGCATTTATAAATGGCATGTACTTAGCAGTAGAAGTCCTGGCTAAACCCTTCCTAATATCAATCAGGATAAAATGCAAGATGCAAAATAATCAGTAAACCAAATTCTTGATTTACTTCATAGAATGAAAGTGGTCCTATATTTTGTAGGGTGAATTACCATTCCCTACGTTTCAGATTCTCTAAGTGCTTTTCCAGAAAAGCTCTGAAACCTGAGAGCTCCACAGGTAAGGTAGGCACTTTCCATTTTATCCATGAATATGCTTGGAAAAACTGTTATGAAGTATCTAGATGGCTTTAAACTGCTCTTTTAGCTTGAACTGGGAAGGCACATTTTCAAGGGCTCCCTTCATTGCTCCCATTTCAGCACCCATCATAAGGCTACCCCAGGGTGTGCAGGAAGAATTTCTGCTGGATGACGTCAAACTCAGAAGCTGTGGTCCAATCGTGGTTGGACTCCATGTCCACAGGACCAGAGCTGAGTTACTCCATAAGTTCTATCCCTCCTTCCTAGTTCCATGCTGCAGAGAACAGTCACCAGCTCCTCTCCAGACTGCTGCTGTTCCTACACTAGGCAATGAGCTACTTGAAGCCTGTGAGCTCACCTCTTCTCCTTGGGACACAAGAAATGAAACTAGAGGAAGCTGAAATCCAGGAGGACAATTCAGATTGTGCACAATGAAAGCAGACAGAGCAAACCAGCATTTCTTGTACTCAAACAAAGACTAGTGTAGGTGGGGCACTGGAGACCTCACAGCTTCCAAAAAGATGACATAAGACACCTTCAGCCTCGCTCTCAGGTGGCTTTAACTTATTCCCAAAGACTGATTCAGCCAGGTCAGAGTGCTTCTGGCTTGTTTCCTATCTGGAAATGCTAATCACAATGGACATGCTTCTAAATGCTATCCTATTACAAAATGCTTTGTATTATAGGGGACATTTTACATCTATCAATGCATTCAATTCGGCTTTGGAGGCATAGAAGTCTTCCACAAAAATGAAGTGTAAACATTCTCCTGATACAGATGATGGTAATTCTTCCCTCTTCAACCGGACACACTAGCTCTTTTCACTACACTTTTTGTCAAAGGCTCTTCAAAATCTCTTAGCATTTTCCACCACATTAAGGAAGACTTCCTTGCTGGGAAATAGGACATGATTTTCAGCAAGTCTCTCCTCAGATTCCACTGTTCTGCTAGGCAAAGCATCAGATGTCTGGCATGAAGTTGAGCCCTAAGGCACAATGTCCAGACAAGAAGTCATCAGACTCAGTAGCACTAACAGTTGTCTTGCTGAATTTCTTTTGGTATTTAGGATAAGCCTTTTCTTTGATCTTATTTTCTTCTTTTTTTCTTTTTTTCCTGCACAGGTTTTTGCAGATTTTCAAAACCAAAAGGGACCATTTTGAGCATCTATTTGGAGTCTACATAAAAAGAGACCATGGAAGTTCACCTAGCAGTTTCAGAATTCAGACAAGTTATCTGTGGCTGAGCTAGAGCAAACATCTGATACTGAGCTGAAGACTTCTTGTGCTGGATCTTTCACCACATCCCATGGTAATCTCTTACTACATATGTACCTTCTTTGGTTTGTTTTTTGTTGTTGGGTGGTTTTGTTTGTTTGATTGATTTTTGTTGTTCTTTGGGGGTTTTGGTTGGTTGTTTATTTTATGACCAGCTTTTAGTTTGAATTTCATTGATTTCCACTCCCAGTCAGTGCTTCATTCATGCCTCTGCTTGCTTAAATACTTCTCTAACGTCAACAATATCCCTCGCCTGTCCTTTGTTTAAATGGTTAGGTGTCAGATTTATTGTTTCAGGCCATGTGCCTCTTTATGAGCCACCTGTACATCTTCATCATATAGACTCAAATTCTGGGAGGCTCTTTCTGCTGCTGAAAAGCACATGAACAAACTACGTTCTGTCCTGTTGAAAACGTCGAACTTTGTCAGGAGAAAAATGAGTTATACTGTGAAATTTACTATGGATTCTTAATTTCTGTTCAGTAAAATCACACGAGGGTGACATTTTCAGCAGCTATGTCAGCCAAGAGACCAGTTTCCCCTCTATGCTGCTGCACCTTTCACTGACAAGAGTGTAAAAAGTATAGATGCTCTGAAAAACTCATACAAAGATGCAAGATTCAATGAAGGTATCTTGAAAGAGAAGTCCAGCTTCCCATGTTGAATATGCACATTTTTTAATTAAAAATGTTGTTAATTATCCTCTATATTAAAATCTATAAATAATAATAATGGTAATAATAATAGTAATAATAGTAATAGTAATAATAATAATTTGGTAGGTTAGGTTTCCCACACAAAATTCCTCCTTGCAAAAAGTGGAGAATACAGGGCACAGCTTTAAGAGCCTGGGGACAAACTAGCTGGCAAGTAAATTTTGGAGAGATTTTTATCATAATACATATATACACACATATATATGTGAGAGAAGCTAGATATACTGATTCAAATATAAACACACAAGATAAACTCAGGGAGCTGAAATCTCTCCATCTCTAGAAAGACCATTGACACTAATGCCTTTCCTTTGTGCCTCAGTTTTTCATCAGCATCAAACCCATCTTTCTCCATGACAGCCTACTAAAAAGTATTTAGATCCTTTGGAAAGGTGGCACAGCCAGGCACAAGTTATGGCTTAGCAAACTTCCTCCCTCTCCCATCATTTGGCACAAGCTTACAAAAGCAACTCTCAGTGTAAGCAAACCACAGTACTTAAAAAATAAAATAAAATGAGACAAGCGTACATGAGGACAACCTTTCATCTGTTCCCACCCCTGGGGAACAAAACCTTTCCCCTTTTGGGTAGTTTATGCCATGGCTTAGAGTGAGGCAGGTCTGAGGTTGCCACTGTCCTGAAAAACCTGTCCTCTGATCGCTGCTGCAAGGCACCAAAGGAATCTGATACTATTTGTGCTGTTCTTAATGAAGTGTCCAAGGGAAAGAGAGATAAAACTCACATA
Source organism: Indicator indicator (assembly GCF_027791375.1). NCBI lineage: Eukaryota > Metazoa > Chordata > Aves > Piciformes > Indicatoridae > Indicator > Indicator indicator. Next base: position 30,797,610 of record NC_072020.1, read on the forward strand.
TACCTTAGGTTTTCCTAGCGTGTTTCTTGGAAATAAAAAGGAGGAACCTGATTATTAATTTAAAAAGAGGGGAAAAAAAGGTGGAAGGAGGGAGCAAGCTTTGAGAGTTTTGCTTAGAATGTGTTTGAGCAAAGCATCTCCTCTAAGCTATGATTAGAGCAAAGACATGCAATGAGCCTGGTCTGACAAGGTGAGAGTTGCTCATCTCTTAGCATTGCCTCTGAATATGTGGGTCCTGCTTTGCTTTCATTCCTGTCAGGTAAAAAAAATTATTACCAATTCAAGTAATTATCTCCCAACGCATCTTTATGCCTACACTCCTGCGTCCCCTAACACAGATGTACCTCAGCTTTAAATCTGCTGACAGTGACGCTACAGCACCTACAGAATTTACTCAGCTTTTGGGTAGGTTTTATAACCATGCTGATCTCTGTGCCTCCCACCACTGCTAGTAATAACTGAACCAGTCAGAAAAGGTCTCTGCAAGCCAGTCACAGCAGTGATTAAGATGTAGACATACGTATCTTCTCACCCTTTAAATAGAAGGCTTAATTGGCGATGTGGATAGCAACTTCCTAATGGACAGAAATTAAATTCCATTTAATTCCTGAGCAGACACTTCCAATGCACAAGGTTTACCACACATTTGGAGTGGGGAGGCAAGAGGGGGGGGAGGGGGGAAGGAAGGAGCTGCACACACAACTCTCTACCTCTGACAATCACCAAGGAAAAGCAACATGAGGACCAGAATGGCATAAGTGTGGCAGGTGTGAATTGACCTGCACTGGCAAAGCTGCGAGCTGGGAAACTTGCAAATCACATGATTGTGCAATACTTGGCTCCAGTCAGTGCTATCATGTTCTTTATTAAAAAAAAAAAAAAAAAAAAAAAGAAAAAGAAGTCTTCAAGACATGTACATCAAGTTAAGGGATTAACCGTCAAGTGACATTACCGACAATCTATTTCTTTATTGTTAATGAAATTCAGTTAAAAGTGAAGGAAGTGATAAAGAAAGTGCTGTTTTGTAATGTATTTTACATAAGAACGCAATATAGAAAGGGAAGTGCAATTAAATCTTAATGTGGACTCTTTTTTTATTTTTAGTTTATCATCTGGTTTACATTTTGAGCCCCTTTGCAGCAGTAAATTACGCTGGCGTTTCTTAGGGAATAGCTGCCATGTTAATTTACTTTAATAAAATAACTGACAGAAAACTGGGAAAAGAAGCAAGAAGAGACACTTACCCCCCCCTTTCCCTGCCCCCAACACAAGCACTCCTTATCTTTAGCTAAGTATTCAAATGCTTTCTGTATGAATTGTCCGTGGTCCAACTCCTGCACCATGTAATAATACAATACATTACAACACAGCACACAATACAATCTTGGGTTTCTGTAGCGCCCTTCGTGCAAGCATCCCAGGGTGCTTTACAATCATTATGAGTTAAAATTAAAACTGAAGCACATACAATTCCTAATAGAATAATTTTAAAAATGCTAAACAGAACAAATAACTTTTAAGTCTAGATTTAAAAGTCCCAACAGCCAGAGCTTTCCTTACTTCAATTGGCAATGAGTTCCAAAGCTAGGGAGCAAAGCGACTAAAGGCTCTCTCATGTTATGTTAAAGGATCTCTCATGTTGTTTATACTTGTGCAGTATTCTACAGCCAACAATTTGCCAATAAGGGGGAGAGAAAAAAAAAAGCTTATTTGCAATCTTGTTTTTAAAGAGCACTAGAGGAGTGGCTTGTGAACCCTCTAATAAAGTTATGGAAAAGAAATAAATAAATCAAGGTTCACAGTTGGCCATGACTGTGTTAAGAAGTATGCAAGAAATATGAATGAATGAATACAGAATTTTGTAGCAGTGCATTGCTTGACTGCCTCTTAAGCTACTAAATGTGATAAAGAAAAAAAAAAACCAAACCAAGAAGCATGGTTTTATATATACATATCTATAAAGAAGAACATCACTGCAAATATTTAGAATGTCAGTTATTCTGTACACCATTTTCAGGATCACTGAGTGAAAACAAAAGTCAAGGAGGGCTCAGTGCTACGACACGCATATTTTAGAAGGGGAAAATGTATCAGAAGAGAACGTGCTGTGTTCTTTTTTGTTGTTGTTGTTCTGTTACTTCCCTAAAACTTGAAGTCTATCTGATGCAGATAATCATCTACATGACATAGCTCTCAAAATTCCCGAAATCTAATCCCAAGTGTTTGGGCATACAAAAGTAGGGAGTGTAGTCCCTAAAATGCTATGCTGTTAAAAAAGCATGAATTTTATACTTGCCCCCTGCCCCAGGAAAGCCTGGCAGAAGACACCTGCTTATATCTTCACACAGCTGACTTCAGAAGTGTTTTTTTTTTTTAATAAATAGAAAATTTCCACTTTTTCAGAAGCAGAAACACAAGACTTCATGATAGGACAAGTACTAAGAGACATGTACACCTTACAGAGTCCTCTGGGGTCAGAAACTGAATTTATATTTGAGAAACAAGGTACGTTCTCCTCATCCCCACAATAATTCCAGGCCCCCTAATTGTTGTGGAAAGGGGTTTTGACATTCTCATTATATGTAATTTGAATACAGAGGCAGAAAAAAAAAATAGCTCTATGTTTTCTCCTTTAATAGGGTGCTGATGAAATATAACAGGTGCAGGTAGACTGACATAGCTTCAACAGTATTTAGGTGCATCTAAAGAACATTAATCAGTGATCAAAAAAAAAAAAAAATCAGGCAATTTAAAGGTTGAGCATCCTGCAAATGTCCTCACACAGCTCTACCAACATGCATATTTCATCTTCCCTATCCCATCAGCAATAGGCTCTGTACTGCCCATTCTATCTGCATGACTAAAAAAATCATGGGCACAAGTTTTAATAGTTAATCGAAAATGTTTTAAAAATCCAGATACTGAGTCAGCTTGAAGAGACATCAGAGGGAATGCTCTTGAGCAACTGAGGGGTGGCTTGAAAGGCCCTGCCTGCCAAAACTGAGCCCAGGCCCTCAAGGATTTGCTTCCCTGAAATAATTAATGACATTTTAACAATCTAAAGTACAGTAACTTCTACAGTAGAAAAAGGAACTGCATTCCTTACTCCAGTTATTAATTATTGGGGGAAGTGTAGGAGGAAGGGAAGGAAAGAAGAGAATCACATGAACAACGAAATCCAAAGAGTTGATCTCAGGTCTAGGCAGGTAAAACTTAAAGGGGAGGGGCAAAAACACCTTTAGTTTTGCAAAGCATGAATTAAAAATTGCTCATAAAAAGTCTGTATTTTGGCAACTCTGAAGAGCTCAGTCCTTGGCTATTTGAAATTCTCATTTTAGCCAACACAACTTTTTGTGGTTGGGATTTTGGAGGGGTGGGCAGTCAGAACAGCAGCAAATAAATGCAAGAGGATTTCTATTATGCTGCTTATTCGATATGATGGCCAAGAGCCTTCAGATAAGGTGAACTGAGAAACTCTGATGTTCGGAGCAAGCTTGCTGTCTGGCATTTCCTCCAGACCACATGGATTCTGTCCAATTTCTGCACAAAATAGCATTGCAAATTCATGGCATATATAATCTATTTTGTGCCCATGTCAGATGCAAACAATCATCCACTACAGGGCAGAAGTCTGAGCAAATGCAGTCAGGATAGTTACATTTGTCACAAGTACAAAACTATTCAGGCTTTGGTATCATATCAGCACTTACTCTGCTCATGTGTCTCACAGAATGCAAGGGTATATCCCTCTAACTGAAAAAAAAAATGCCATTCCCTCATCATCAAGAGCAAAATTGTGTAAAAGACATTAGAGGCATGGGGGGGTACACACAATTATATTTTATAATGCAATGTCTGTAAATGACTGTGTCCATATGTATCACAGTCTCTAGATACACTAGATACACTGCATGGAAATATTGCATGTCCCCTACAAAACATTTTTGAACATTATAAACTAAGAGTTGGGAGATTCTACTATACATCAGGCCTAGAATTTCTCATCCATAGTGCACTGACTATTGGTGGTCCTGAAAGTCAGGCTAAGCATCTTCAGAAGATGACCAAAAGGAAAAAAACAGAACAAATAAACCAAAAAAAAAACCCAAGAAACAAAACCTTCACATTTCAGGATATTATCAGGGAAAAGAAAGAGTACCTTGCTTCAGAAGTGTTGTTGCAGTGGCTTGATAAAGTGCTTACTTGTGAAGACTAATAACAATTGTTTATAATTTTTTTTTTGGTAGGAAAAAAAATAATCAGGTAAGATAATACCAGTAAAAAAAAAAAAAAAATCTGTGTCATTTGATCACTGCCACAGTTTCAAAGAAGTGCCCAGATACTAATTAATCTCTATGATCTCTGTGTTTGGTAGGTGACTTGTTATCTTCCTTTCATGGAAAAAGTTACAGGAACTCAAGCTAAGGGTACATCTAAATGCACAAAAGAAGATAGTGAGTTTGTTTCTGAATTATCAAAAGAATTTCCAGTCTTTTCTCACACCAATAGCCCAATGTTAACTCTCCTCTCCCTCATAAAAGCTTATCTAATTACATATATAATACAGAGACACAGAGAGAGAGAGAGAGAATAATTCAATGGGGACAAAACAAACCAAAAAAGCCCATGTTGATATTACTTAAAGCCCTTAATAAACACAGTCTCTATTATTTCAGGTATTTTAACTGTGGAAGTGATACGAGACTTCTGCACTAAAAACCAAATCAAAGCAAAACTGTCAAAGTGAAGCATGAAAATGCCAAGACTAAGGCTGAGTAGAGAGGTGGAAGAGCTAGCATTAAATAAATAAATGCAACAGGCCTGCCTCTCTGGCTGATCACTTTAGAGCAGTTCCCAACAGACTGAGGTAGAGTAGAGCTTCTGTGCAGGGGGTTGGAAAAATAAGAATTGATGGTAGAACAATTTCTTCACAACCCTTTAGAGACTGGAGAGCCAAAACAAGAGGGAAATGAGATCTAGGCCACTCATGAGATGCACCAGTTTAATGGAATGCACAAGATGGCTCAAAATTGAGCCTTATATTAAATTCCAAGTTGCCTTCCTCATCAAAAGAAGCTTGGAGAGTAAGCAGAAATGAAGCGAGCAGTGCGTATCAAACGTGAAAAGCCTTTCACTTGGCATCTGCATACGCTGCTAGTCTCTAGCAATAAAGTCTGCAAACCCAAGGCAAAGCATGAAAATACACACTACAATGCATAAGGAAGAACAGGTTTTACTTTTCCATGTGAAATTTGCAGCATCCTTTTCTCTTGCCTGCTTGATACCTCTGGACAGGTGCTTGCAATTCCCGGCCATCGAGAGCCATGCATTTGCTCTGGTCCGTCCCAAGCGCTCCGAATCATGTCAGCAAAGATTCCCCATGATGCAGGCTCATATACTGAGTGATAAACCTGGCCTTTGGGGTTGGTCACAGCAGTCACAGAGCAAGACAATTAGAGTAGCTCCAAAAGAGACCATGTATTCAACTCACCTAGTAAGAGTCACAGTTCTATTTTATCTAGGAAGGCACGAGGAGTTCATACCTGTACGCCCCGAAGTTTTAACTGGACAAGAAAGCAAATGGCACCAAAAAAAACCCAAACAAACAAAAACACCAAACAAAAAAACAACCAAACAAAAAAACCCAAACCCAAAACAAACCAAAACCCACAACTCAAATAGATGATGCTGTTTTCAAAACTCTGTCATGAAGATGAACTGTATCCCAAAGTTTGTTTCCTCACGTACGTTCAAGATATTAAATGCATCTGCACTACAAAAACAGTCTGCTTGGGTTTCTTCTTCTTTTTTTTTAAAGCACATAAAATGCCATTATTCTGAATAACTATAAGGAATTTTTAACTGCACAAAATGCAAGATTAAGTAAGAAAATACAGTAAATCCTAAGTGAGGATGATGATTCCTAGTTTTTCATACTTCAATGGGGGCTCTGGAAATGCCGCATCATGCCACAGCAACTTAAGTACTTTACAACTACAACAAATCCTTCTGTCCCTACACAACATAGAGTACTGCTAATGACAGTGACAGAAAACGATAACTACTCTCATTTCCACTTTGAGTCATTTTTCTGTGGTTAATAAATTATATCCATAACAGTGTTAATAAGTTATGGTACGGTGTCACTGCATTAGTTTGCATTTGTGATGAAGCACTTCATATGGCATTACCTATGCCCATGAAAGTACGTAAGAGGAGAGAACACTTTCATGCTCTCAGAAAAACCTCCCATGCTGGCATTTTGATGGACCTTCTAAGGAAACATTTTCTCCCGACCTCTATCTTGCTCAGACTTCTCACCTCTGTTGCAGCAGCAGCATACCACTGCAGGGCAAAACACAGATTCTCTACAATCAGTGTCCCTTCCATAAGAGTGACATAAAAGGAACTGTTAGTTAGGCAAACAGAGGAAGAAGCATTCAGATCAATTTAGTCATGTGAAAAGCACACCATCAGATCAACATGTCCCCCCTTTGCTCCTGAAGGAAAATGGGAAGATTTAGACTGACTGATGGGCTCTCAATCAATCACTGTAACAGCTTTTTTTTTTTTTCCCCAAAAATTTAAGAGTTAAATAAATGTATTTTAAGCTTAATTTAATTTTGTCTTTAAATAAAAAAGAAAAGCAGAAACTATTAAAATTCTTACAACGCAACTACCACAGCGCTGGTGAAGAGAGATGTGACAAAAGTAATAAGCGTGGTTTTAACAACAGAAAGAAGCTCACAGCTATAAGGATATTCTTTTACAAATAAAGAAATGCAAAACAGTAAAGAAACAGCCCCAAAGCAGAGTTCTGTAATCTGGAGTTTGGGTCATCTCAAGCACAAACCCCAAAAGCTGTTATTAGGCAAGATGGTTTTTGTCCATTCAAATTGTTACATAAAAATTCAGTGTAGTTTTAAACGAACACTTTAAAAAAGCAATTATTGAGTTGCCTTCAGTACCATGATACTGTCTCTAGTGAAGCATTCCCTTTAAAAACTTTTTTCCTGCATTATCAATACATCATCTACCTATATAGGGAAGCTCCTATGTGAGACATGATGTCCAAATACAAACAAAATATTCCATCTCAATAGAATTTACTTGCATCAGTATCAAGTAAAAACTAGCACTATTAGATAAAAAGGGAGATAAATCACAAATTATCTGCAGCCTCCAAAAGCCCACACTGCAAAAGCTCACATGCTTTTACAGCAGGTACATACAAGATATCTTTGCAGACATATTACTGGAAAGGTTTACAACCAGTGAAGATAATTTTGATTATTTCCACATCAAAACTTCCTATATCGGAGCCACATCATGGAAAACAATCTAACCATGAGGGGAAAAAAAGTGGATGGAAAACTGTTTGCTAATATATCCACTGGAAAGGCAGATTGAAAGAGAGCAGCCCTCCTGATTACCTATAGGTTACCTGAAGATTTTGGAGACAGAGTCCAATATTCTGAGCAAGAGAAGTAAGATCCTCATAAAAATATTTTGACTTCCCTGATTTCCTTTCTCCCCTCCCTACCACAAGTAGCAGCATTTGTTTGTACACTGAATCTGTCTCCACTGCACCACAGCAAAACACATTTTGATAAGTTAAACAATAACAATAGATACGATGTTCCCACTGCAGCATCACTGGACACTGTACTGCATGGAAAAAGAAGTTGTGCCTTCACAGTATTTTGACAAAAGAATGGCAAAAAGAGAACAACACAGCTAAAGGCTGAGGAAGGCATCAGTTCAATATTTAGCAATGCATAAATTGAGGCTTCCTTTTTTGTTTATATAGGTATATTTTGATTAGAACTAATAAATAGCTGATTTTCCTTTGGTTGTTTTCAGCAACAACACATCATCCAAATGGCTTTTTTCTTTATTCCCTTCTCACATAGCATGCCAAGGACTGTCTCATTTCATGAATTAGCATTTAAAACTACTGTAGGTTATCTAACAAGCATTCAGATTCAATAGTACTTTTGACAGCAGTAAGTAAAGAGCCTTTTAACATCTTGAACACATGAGCATGAAAAAAAAGTAGTTGCATCAAAGCAGTTCAAAGACTGAAGACAAAAACCAGTTAAAATCCAGTTTGCTGCGAGACAGTTTTAGTGTGGTGTAAACAACCTTTCACGACTCCCCATGGGGAACGTGGCAAGACTACGTTCAAAATGAATCAGGCATATTTATAAAGATCATGAAGTGGTCAAATGAATTTGCATTTTTGGCAGATTCACTCCATGGGCACTACTTGCTACAGTCTGTAGAAACCTCAAATCTCACATCAGTGCTGCCTATAGTGCTTTATTATTTATTACATGTTATGCTAAGTACCTGTGAAAGGGGACATTCCTTGGCCAATGAACTCTGGTTCATATCCTTCAGTAAGTCCTTCAGAGCATTTCTTACTGTTGTGTGAGACCATTGTTCAGGAGGCAAGTCTTCTAGTTTAGGGCAACTATTTGAAACACAGATTAGAAAAGGGATTATTACAAGATTGCATCCTGCTGCAGAACATTCCTTTAAGACAGACAGATTTCATTTCGCGCATCAAGCAGATGCATCTGGAGATTGCTCTCGGTCTCCTGATTGTTCCGATTAGTTAATTACTTTATACAACACATCTGCTGTATTGATGCATGAATTATACATCAGCTGCATGTGGCGACTATTTTTTCATGTTACTTCTACCTTCCTGCTCTGATGCGCTTGGTAAAACAATTTAAGGTGTAATGCTTTCTCACGACTGATCATGAAAAGCATTAATATATTAACTGGGGTTTTTTTCCTTTTTTTTTTTCCCCTTTTTTGTCACTGTGAAATTTAAGAACCTAGACAGCAACAATAAGTGTGAGCAAGTCATTCTTTTTATTTTTTTTCCCCACGAAATGCACACAGATGGTATTGTTCATGATATGCAAAAATATTTTTCTCTTAAGTAAACTTTATGTAAAATGCCTTCTTGTAATGCATCATTTAATTGACTAAAATGCAATATAGTTTTAATGAGATATCCAAAGGAAAATCTATGTATCAGAGCTATAAAAGTTTGCTGCAGTGGTATACTGGAAGTTAAAGAAGAATCAGACTAACTGAAAAGGAATTTAGATAAGCCTTTGTACTTCAAGCACACAGCACAGCAGGAATTAAATACAAGCAATATTAGCAAGGAGAGCACAGGCAAGTAACAGTTCAGGTCCCAGAGCTGGTCTGCAACTTACCTGTGTAACTGGATTTTCAGTGTGACCACATGATACACATCTTGCAGCATGTCTGCTACTGTAGCATCAGGGGCATCTGTCACATAGGAGAGTGGAACTGGATTCCACTTTCCAACCTGGATAAGCCCTGTGGGATTTTTTTTTCATTTTTGAGGGGAGGGGGAATGGACAAGAAAGGCAGGAAAAATTGAAGAAAGTAATTTATCTGTTAATTCCCAGTGGCAAGAGAAAAAGATCTGATTTTAACAAGATCATCACCTTTGTTTCTAGCCTCTTAAATTTGGCAAAATAAAAGAACATCCCCCTGGAAAACCCCCACCCACACATCATCAAAGATATGCTTTATCTATATTCTGAAATTATACAAATGCATTACAGGAGAGATTTTTTTTCTTTTTTTAATAAGTGTACAAGTGTATTTTCTAAGCTCCTATTAATTCAATAGGACATGGCATAATTGTTAGCATTCCTCTTAATAAATTAGAAAAGATTTTGCAGTGCAAGGACTGAGAAAAAAAACAAACAAAAAAAAAAAAAACAAACCACCAACCAACCAACTAAAAGCAACAACAACAAAAGGAATTAACAAAACCAAACCCCAAACAACCAACTTTGCAGTCTATAAAACCATCAGGAACAAAATAAAAGAAACAGAGATGGATATTCAGTCATAAATGCAAGTTGACTCTCAACAGTCCATCTGCTCAAATATGCTTTACACTTCCTTGTGGATCCTCAGTGGAGCAGATTATTAAGGTCAATAAGCATACTAATGATTCGGTTGAAGTCTTTTTCCCTTTTTTTTTTCCCCTCAAAAAAAAAGAAAAAAAAAGAAAAATCTCCCTCCATACTCCCCATGAACAAAACATGCACTAAGCAAAAATATGTTAAGGATATATATGTGTGTGTATATATACACACAGAGAGACAGAATCTGCAAGAAGTTTAAGAAGTAAAGCCTGCATCGCATTCCTGCAAGAAATCCTGCCCCTCCCCCGAGGCCCCCCAAACACGATTCATTGTACAATTTCCTAATCTTATTTACCTTTTGCTTGGGCAGCAGAGCTGTGAGAATATCCAAGTGATAGCAATGCCATTTCAATCAGTTGGTTGAAAAGCATATCCTTCCTCACCAACACAAATTCTGCATGCTCCTCCTTAGAATCATATTCAATAGCATTTTCATAATGTTCCACTACACAGAAAACTGGAAGCATACTTCCTATTAAAAAAAAAATAAAATTACATTTAACATATTAAAGTGGAGTTAGAGTCAAGTAGGTGGGTCTATCCAGCATTATGTAAATAAAACCTGTACAAACAGGCAGAGCAGGCATCAAGGATCATCACAAATATTTGATAAACATATTCCCCAAGTCCTTTTGCCTCACCCTCCTACACCACCCCCCCCCCAAAAAAAAAGATAAAGTTCTCCAAAACACACATCTGTCTGAAAAGCAGAAATGCAAATTTATGTTGCTTGATCAGATACAGATTAAAGAATTACCTTCTACAGAAATAACAAGGTTGACTGAAGAGAAGTTGATTCCCTCTGTCCTGCCTGATTTGTTGTGAGTAGCAGGCAGCATGAGAACCTAAATACATACTGCAGATGTCTTCACTGTAAGCCATTTTAGTACCAGCTACATGATTTTGTTCGTTAACATTAAAATACTCCTTAGCCCTGCCAAAAATATTTAATTGCCTTCAAACATCAACAACAAATCACCTTGTGTGTTATTCACTCACTCTGAAAGGAGTATACAAGGCAAGAAGGCAAAAGTTAACGCTAATTCATGCCTCATTCGCTGAGTGCACTTGAGCACTACTTTCACTCGCATCTTTAAGAAACAAATCATGATTTCAATGCCTTTTTAAGAGGTCTACCTGCAGTTCAGGGGGGCTTTTTGTTTGCTTGTTTGTTTTTGGTTGGGCTTTATTTTTGTTGTTGTTGCCTCCTGCACTTTACATTCCACGTTTCTGGTATGCCTTGCTATTTCGGTATGGCTGAAAGTTAATGACTGATTTCCAGGTTTGTAGCATCATATAGCAAACCCTACCCTACCCTGCAGAGAATATTAAGCAAATGACCTTTTTCCTTTCCTTTTGCCTATTTAAAAATATTTTTTCTTCTCCCTTTCAACAACGAAGAGAGAAGTAACAAATGACCCAAACAGTTTTAGGGGTGAAGTCTCTCCCAACAATCAGGTTCCTAGAGTGTGTGAAAATCCCTCCTGGCCTTCCAGACAGACACAGGTGACAGACAACCTCAGATTTGCTGTTTTAGGCCCTGTCCCACTGTCTCCAGCAGCACAGGTTAGGATCTCTTCATAACAGAAAGCAAAAGGGTTAAAAGCAGATGTACAGAACTGTCTTATGGCAGCCTGCCAGAGGGGTATCATCTTTAGCATAAATGATGACAAGGGTTATTTTAACAGGGCACCCAGGAACTCCAATTAGTCCTACAATGTTAATGCCTCTATAATAACCACTGCCCTCTAGACTTACTGAAACCTCCTAACCTACTGAGGTGCACCAGGCATGCTGTAGTCTAAAGAGAAGATTTACTCTTGGCAATAGATAGATGCTTTAAGACCATGTCTGCTGATTTGTGCTCTAATGTATAGCAAGAAATCACGACAAAAGATACCTCTTAAGCACGTATATTTGAACTACATCTGCTCACCAGAGAGTCAGTCTCTGGCAAACAAACCCCTTCAGGCTTGCTTGGAAAAGCTCACAAACTCACTCCAGTTTGCCCAATAGGCTCAGCATGAAAGACAAGACTAAAAGCTTGCCAATATTTATATAGTGCAGGAAGGAGCCTTTTTTTTTTTTTCTTCTTTTTCTTTTTTATCTAAGCAAGACTGGTCAGGGAGAGGAGACCAAAGCAAAAGCAGTACATGCAAACTGGTGATTTTTTGTTTGTTTGTTTTAATTAAGCTGCATAGAGCTTTCAAAAACACAGACATGCTTCATCTGCAAAAAGCTGGTGGGATTTTTTTTTTTTTTAACCTTCCAAGCTCTCACAATTGGCGTTTGACCTACTACCATCTGACTCAGAGTAAGGGCTCAAAATCTGTAAGTAGTTTCACCATTAATACCTGAAGATAAAATGTAAACAAAGCTTCATTTTAACAAACAGTGCAGACACACTCAAAACCAGTTGAAGTGTATTTGCTTTTCCTCTTATCAGTTCCTACAAATTAAGCTATGATCAGACACAAAACTAGCAATACACAGGTACTTTGCTGTATATCAGCACACTTTTTTGCCAGGTACACTGCCTTGTGAGTTGCAGCGTTCTGGATAATGTGATACCTCAAAAGAACACAGGAGAACCTCCTGGCCAACTTCTGATGTACAGCGCAGATTATCAAAGGTGGATCCTGGCAGTGCGGCGCAGGTATCATCTGACTACAAATCAAGCCACTAAATCTTTTAGCAAACTGTCACTAGTGTCCTTCTGTTAATGTGAAAAATGTTATACAGGAGAGCACAATCTCAGCTGGCTGATCATTCCTGCTAGTACTTGGCAAGACCTCCAAGCGCAGCAGCTTCATAACCTTCTAGTATTAAAAGGGGAGAGCATTGGTCAGTGCTCGCTGCTAAAAATACAGCATGATTTAAACTTGAAGGCAGTGTTAGAGCTTTGCTGAAGGTTTATGAGTCTGGGTAAACAGCACGTCTGCCATAAGAAGCAGCGAAGTCTGTAGAATCCTTGTCTAAAACTGTCCTGGCATTAAAGTTTGCTGTGCAAATATCACATAATACTAGAGACAGCTGAAATCTCCTATTTAGGAATTTATGGAACTTATATGTTTGCAGGCGTCAGAAAGTCCTTTTTATACAGCCCCACTGCTTCCCTGTACAATATTAATGCACTCTGCTTGAAAAGCCGTAATAAATTATATTTTTAATGCTCTTACTCTGGCTTTCTTAAGATGCATACATTCTTGGCAAACAATCAATAAATAGGGTAATCATGAGCAGAGGCCAAAGAATTTGCTGAAGTGCTGTTTTTCCATTTTTAATAGATAAAGATCTAACAATACGGACTGCTGTGTCTGTTCATTTCGGGATCAATATATTCTTTGTTTTCGCCAAACCGAGGAAAAAAATAAATGATTGTACGATAAATGTTATGCATCAAGCACAATGAAATTCCTCTGCCTTCTAACTTTGTGCGTTTTAACAGTCTTGTGGTTGCATTTTGCTCTCTGCTCAGCAAACCCAAGAAAAATCTGGATTATAAACACACACCGATTACAGTACGAAAAGTAGAGGCTGTTTTAAACCAAATGCCAAATTATAGGCGGCAGATCTTGATTTAAATTAGCAAGCCTGCAACGTGGTCAAAAAGACTTAACGCACGTTGAGGAGCCAAATTTATAGATTATTGTCCATTAAAAGTCTTTTCAAGGCAAACAAAAGCCATCCACATACAAACATCAATGCTTCTGAATGTGCCTTTTCCTTGTGTAAATGTCTAATTACAGCAAACCAGCCACTGAAAAATATGACACCCAAGTTGTTCATTGTTCAATAATGAATTGTACTTAAGAAAATAAACTGCGAAGATTGACATCATAAATGACTTTTCCAATGTGATACCTAAAGATTTACACTCTTGCCTTTAAACCAACTTGCAACTGTTGAGGAAATACTGCTGCCCTTCCAAGCTTGGACCAGCATTAAGAGGAAAGGCGAGAATTTGGTTTAGGGGTTTGGTATTTCCTCTTACATAATTTTGCGTTTCTGAGCCCAAAGACATTTATTCAAAGAATTAATGCATTCTATTACTTCTATTTCAATGCAGGAATTGGCTTTAATCAGGGCAGCTAGCCTTTACCTTAACAAAAAATCAGACTCCACCCTGGAAAGCAAGATGCTCCACCCAAGCATGAAGCTTACATTTCCCAAATGTGATTTATATCAAAGTTGGGAATATATAGTATTTTCCAATGGAAATTTAATAATCCTGAAATATAAATGAAGTAGAGTCTGAAAAAGAAAGCTTTCCCCCCCAAAATATCATATATCATATTTCTCTAATGCAGAATTATCAAAACTGTTACCTTTTCTAATATTAGTTTTCATCAGGTGTCCAGAGTGTTTTAAAGGCACTCCTTGCATTTTAGTTCCTGTACTTCCAAGTCTTCCTCTTCCTAACGGGCTCCCATTCTGTTCCAAGCGCGCAATTTTGGCTGGTGGACCCTTCGGATCGCTTACATTGTTAGACATTTCTGAATGTTCTTTCCCCTGAGTTGCCTCGTTCAAATGATCCATACTCAGTCCCGCCTCTAAAGATCACCTGCCATGATTCAAAAAAAAAAAAAAATATATATGTTGTACACGTGTGCGCATATGTATACGCACACAGCCTGCACATGTACAGAGAGAGGCATGTAGCACAACCTCACAGAGAATAAATGACTAATTTTAACTGGAAAGAAGATGCCATTTGTAAAAGAAATTAACTTATTCTCCCCCCCAAAAAATGACCTCATACCCCAGTTTTTACAGAGAGATCGCATCATAAACTGGTGGAATTCTTTTTTAATAGCCAACTAGAGTATCCCTTAAAAAAAGAAAAAAATAACAAACACACAACTTCAGAGAAATTCTACTAAACCTGAGAGAGACTAAGACTCATCTAAATGATGATGACTGTCAAGGTATGTGCTCCAACACAGCTATTGTTACAAATCTCACAGAAAGGTTTGTTATTAATCCCGGGTGGTTTTATTGTCTCAAGAAGAGAGAAAAAAGATTCTAGTGCAACATTTCTGAATTTACTTGATTAAAAAATATGGGTGCACAACAGGAGAGACATTGTTAAAACTTTAGTTGAGGGAGCAACAGATTTATTAGAAATGTAGAATATCGCCCATTTACAATTCCTTCCCCCCTTAAAAACCAATAGTCAGAAGAGAATTTAATACTTAACTTCAAAAAGCAGGAACGGGCGACAGTTGTCTTTTTCAGTTTCCTAACCAACATTACACACAAAGAGTTTATCAACTTTTGCAAAGTTCAAAACATGCACATGAAATTTTTTGAACCTTAAGTGTTAAATGGAGAAGTTTACTGAATTAAGAAAGATAACTGAGAAGGCAGCATCTCACAAAATGTCATGTTGGAGGGGAGCAAAAACACTATTTCTACAGGACTTTTGAAGGTCTTAAGTGTAGAGAAACCCCTCCAGCTCGAGGTGATGCTAAGTTACATGCTGGCACAGCTATTTGATGCCAAAAAAACAGAAGTAATTTCAATACTAAACGAAGAAAAGGTATATGGTAGCATGCTTTTATTTCCCTTTTTATAAACTTTTGAAACATGAATAATAATTCCACTTAAATCACTCCAAAAAATCTCCCAAGGCTAGAACACAACGGACTGCATTTTGAGGATTTTTGTCACTCATCAGGATCTGTTTTGTGAATTCTATTAAAAAAAATAATAAAATAAAAATCAGTTGTTGAGAACAGAGACATCTTTCTGGTTACGATTTCACTCATCTATTGTGACTGTTAGGTATTTTACCTTAGTTTTCTCTGAGAAAGGTGTGAGTATACCGACAATTACATTACATATATAACATAATCACTAAGGACAGGTGACTAGTCAGTAATTTATGAACTAGTATTTACATTAGGAAATACAAATTCCAATAGTGGGGAAGTCAGAAAGCCTGGTGTGAATCAGGTAACTGCCACTTTTTCTTATTTGTCTAGTAATTCCATACATTTTCTACAAATTTCACAGAAAAGCTATTAAAGTCTACACATCTTGGGATTTTTTTTTTTAATATACTTCTATGTTGTCAAGAGCTATACATTGATTACAGTTGTGTAAACTACATTTCTCGTTTGAACACCACGCTTATTTCTCAATACGGTGTAGAAAGAATATATTAATCCCAACATTTACAAACAATCTCAAGAATGCCACTGAATAGCTAAAGTTCAGAAAATGGTTATTTTTCCTTATGCTGTAAGGTGACAGGCTAAGGTTTACCATTCATCTTGATCCCATCCGCTTTAGGGCTTGTGTCTCATTAGCAGTAAACGTGCCTATGTAGCCCCTTTTCGCAAAGATTTTTTTTTTGTACTGTTTTAACTGCAGTCTAACCAAATTATTACAGACTCGAACTGTTAACATCTTACAATGTTTCTGACAATGTTAACATATTAGAGGGCTTCTTTTCTGAGACTTGTCTCTCTCAGGAATAAGAGGATTAACAAAAAAAAAAAAAAAAGAAAAAATAGGAGGGGGGGAAGAGTAAAAGAAAACTTAAAAAAAAAAAGCCTCCAACAAGAAAATGCTTGTCAATTTTGGCAACTTCCGAAGTACTCTAAACCACTGAGGTTCATTGCTACAAAAAGTATCTAGTCATCATGAGTCAGAATCGCACTACATCATGTACAGTGAATAAAAGTAATAGATTGCAGTTTAGTTAATACACTGACTACAACCAAAACACCAAACTGGTCATTTTCGCTTGGCCTGAGAATACCCACCCATCGGCAGCCTTTCACCGCTTAGTCATCTTGTAAAAAGCTTTATGTTACAAAGAAAAATTACATGCACATAAAACACCTAATTTACTCATTTAAACTCCATGCCCAAGGCTAAAGTTCACTGAAACCTCAGTTTGGAATAAGTGATGAGCAACAACGAGCGTGGCCTGCCCAGGGAGAGGGTTTCAGAACTATCATCCCCACCAGTTCCAGGCCAAGAGTTTCCCTGGGTTTCACATTTAGGCATCTTTCACCACTACAAGTTTTCATCACAGGCATCGAGAGAAGAGCACGATTTCAAAGCACAGTTTCCCAGAGCCAGCGTACACGTATGGGCACACCGCGCAATTTCTGAATGGGAGTCGGTGCGGTATCTCCTTTTGTCGCGATGTAACGCCACCAGTATTATATTATTTCTTCCTCTCCTCCTGAATCAGCCCCCTCCCCATGCCTTTCCCCTCCTCTTCCCTCCCTCCCCCATAAAAACCCATAATCACATTTGAGAGAGGCTCCGCACTTATCCGTTCCATATGGCTCTCACAATCCAGGCCAAGCTTTCCCTGTGACCTTTTAAAGAGACAAAGAAGCAAAGTACTTATCTAGAAACAGAAACACTGCAGTTTTCTGAGTGAAATTAGCAAAACCGACCCGAAACTCACCACTTCAAAACTTGACAGCATATAAATAACAAAAACAAAGGAGGTTTCCTTTGCAGCCCGAGCTCTCGAAGAGGAAGAAGTTCAAGACTGATGTTTTCTAGGTCCCCCCCTTTTTGGAGGGGGGGAGGAAAGGGGGGCAGCAGACCTGAGGACTACTTCCCCTAATATTCTCTTATTTTCTTTTTTTCTTTCCTTTTTTTTTTTTTTTTTTTTTGCTTGTTGCTATTTTCCTCTAGGCTGGGAGGGGCAAAAATAGATAGCGAGAAACAGAGTAGCCATGAGCAAAACCGGCAATGGACAAAAAATACAGATTAAATCTGTTTTGAGAGAGCCAGTTTTCGAGGTTTAGCAACAGAAGAAGGAGCTGAAGATCAAATTATCAGACAAGTGTAACACTCAAACCGAGGAATTAATAATAATAATAAAAATAAAGTAGCAGGTTTAAATCGAGGTGGAGGGTGACTTGAGTCTAGCTATCCTTTCAAAAATAAAATCAATGCGTAGAGAAGCAAGTGCAAGAGGGGGTTCTTTAAAAAAATTAATTAAAAAAGGAAAAAAAAAAGAAAAAGAAAAGCAGCTTTTCTATCCAGTGTGAAGAGCAGAAAGTCTACTTCTAGGTTGTCACTTACACTATTATTCTCCAATAGGCACCCAGAGGAGCAGCACACACACAGAAGGAGCCCGCTCCCCTCCCCCTCCGCAAAAATACACACCGTAACAGCCCCCAAACTTTCTGCGGAAACCTCAGCTCCAGAGATCGCTACTGGAGATTAAAGGGGGGAGGAGGAGGGGGAATTTAAAAAAAAAAAGAAAAAAAAAAGTGTAGAGAAAATTGCAGGAAAAAGCACGAAAATGCCACTTTTAATCTCGCCTTTGAGGTCCGAGGAAAAAAAGAAAATTAAAAAAAAAAAGACAGAGAGGACCTGTCTCCTCTCATTTACCGGGGGCTGTTGTGTGAGTGAGGGGGGAGAGAAGGAGCGAGAGGAGGGGAGAGAGAAAAAGAACAGAGGAGGAAGGAAACACACAACAAGGCACACCACCACTACAAAAAGTGACGAGATTTCACTCCCTCCGAGTCCAAAACCGGCAGATATTATAATTGAAAAAAAACCCTCTACTAAAAAAAAAAGGGGGGGGGGGGGAGCAAACAAAACAAACACACAACAAAAACCTGTTCCTGCTTCTGTAAAGGACAAAAAAAAAAAAAAAAAAAATCTGGGAACTCCGAGAAGAGTTAGTTACTCGAAAGAAGGGGTAAAAAAAAATACAAAATAAAAGGGCTGCAAAACCCCAACAACAACAAAAACCAAGCCAGCAATAAAAAAAAAAAATCCAAACAACAACCAAAAAAAAAAACCCCAACAATAATAATTGGGGGAAAAAATAATAATGATAGGCTCTGAGGGGGTGTTGCCTTTTTTATTTTCCCCTAATTCTCGCTTTCCCTGGCTGGCTGGGTACGGTTGTTATTTAGGCCGGTTTGGTGGTTGTTGCTGAATGTTACATGGATGTGTGTGTATGTATGTGTGTGTGTGTGTGTGTGTGTGTGTGTGTGTATCCCCGGACGAGCTGCCTTCCTCTGCTTTCTCTCCCCCCTTCCTCCTCGCTCTCTCCCCCTCTCTCTCTGTTTCTGTCCCCATTAAATTATTAGTTGACTCATCACTACTCCTCCTCCTCCTGCTGCTGCCGCCGCCGTCCCCTGCTCAGAGCCTCCTCTCCGCTACCGCTCGCTGCCGCTGCTGCTGCTGCCGCTGCTTCTTCTTCCTCCTCCTCATTTTAATACAAAATAACACCGAGGCCACCGGCTTTTTTTTTTTTTTTTTTTTTTTTTTTTTTTTTTTTTTTTTTTTTTTTTTACAGCCCGAGACGGGAGGAGGACGCAGCCTCCCTGCTGCTGCCCGGAGCCCTTCCCCGTCGGCCCCGGATCATCCGACGCGTCCTGGGAGAGAGAGAGAAAGTGGCAGAGGAGGATGAGGAGGAGGTGGCGAAGAGAAAGGCGTGGGGGAGGGGAAAGCCAACGGAGGTGGGGGGAGAAGAAGAGAGGTGGCAAAGGGGGACAGCAGCGGGAGGGGGCGCAGGGCCGGGCTGGGGGAGGGGGGTAACTGCTGCCGCCGGTAGGTGAGCGGGGGGCGGAGGGGGGGCCGGGGGAAGAGGGCGTGCGGCTTCCGGGCGCGCACGAATTTGCAGGCAGCTGGGTGCGGGTGAGGCGGCCCAGCCTGCGCCGCGCACAATGCCCGCCGCGCCGCCCCGCGCAGCCACCGCCGGCCGCGCGCTCCCTGCGCGCGCACCCAGCAGATGGGGACCCGCGGCTGCGGGGGCGAGCCGGCGACGGGGTGGGGGAGCGGGGGAGAGAGAAGAAGTGGAGGACGAGGAGGAGAAGGAGGAGGAGGGGCGGGGGTGAAGGTTGAACAATATCCTGCCGGCGCTGCCGAGTGCGCCGCGCCAGCTCAGCCCCCGCCCCTCTGCGCGGAGCCTGCGCGGGCCGCGCCGGGCAGGTGCACAACGGCGGCGGCGGCAGCAGCAGCGCTCTGCAAGGCTTCCGCGTCGCCGGGGAGAGCGGGGGTGGCCGGGACCCCTGCAGGTTAGGCAGCCCCAGGGAGCCAGCCGGCCACGTGGGGAGAAAGAAGTTTCTCCTCTTAAGCCTTCCATCCCCGGCCTGGATAGCAACAGAGGGCGAAGGGAAAGCACCCGGCACGTTTCCCGCAGGCAGTGGAGGCGGGTGAAACGGCCCCGTTCGGCGGAGGGTATCCGCTGCGGCAGCTCACCGACAGCTTTCGCTGGGGTGAAGCGATGGGCGCCGGAGAGAGAGCCAGATCATCCAGCAGCACACACCGAGTGGCAGCAGTCCATCGCGCCGTGCTCGTAAGGGGGAAATGCTACAGCCCCACCGCGATGCGGGACGGTTAAAAAAAAATAAATGTCCCTGTCTCGTGTCTGCAGGCCGGGACCAAAAGCCACCCGTAAAAGGTGAAAACTCAAAGGTGGTAACTATTGACAAAATAACTGCGAGATAGGCAGAACTTTCTCCCATCATGCACTTGGGAAAAAGTAACCCGACTAGACAAACTTGAAAGCAACAAGTTTGTACAAGCTACGAGATAAGAGAAAAATTAAACTTCTTTATTGATAAAAATGCACGGTGCTTGAATGCACTATATCTAAAAGGAAAGTTACATCATCAGCAAAGGGAACGTGAATTATTGTGCAGGAAGACATACAGACAAAATGTTCAGGGTAGTAACTTTGAAAGAAAACAAACCAATAAACTCCCCCATACCAAACTGCACGTACAAACTTGAAGCAACAGCAAAAGTAGGCAAGTGGGGGAGGCTAAATACCAGTTCTGTGATACACAAAATAAGCATGGCCTCTGAACAAAGAAAAGGCGAATCAATAAATCTAGTAAGAGCACAAATTATCGCTGCATGTATATTACTGTGAAAAGAAGAGGAATGCAACAAGATTAGGTAAAGAAAGAAGCTGACATTTCCCAAAATAAGCACAAACAGCATACAGGTCAGGCAGGAAGTAGAAAATGGTAATAGGGTGAAATACATGAAATATTTATCACAAAATAGATTATAATCTCAGAAGCAAAGAAATGCAAGGCTGGGGAAAATGAATACACTGTTACATAATAGTATTATTCAAAGCAGAGCAAGTGGAGGTGGCATACATAGAAAACATGAAAAGCTGTACCTATGTTGCATGTCCCGAGAAAGGTTACTAAGATTGTTACCAAGAGTGCTGAAAAGGAGAAAAACCAAGAAGCATGCTTCACAATGAAAAGCAAGGGAAAATGTGGATGACATCGTTCAAAATGTGTGATACAGGGATAACTATCTAGCAGGTTGTTTATTTAGAAACCAATTTCTTTTTTTCCAACAAGGTAGGATATTATTCAGTCCCTACAAAACTAAAGAAAAAGAAAGAAAAACGTTTCTCAATACATTTGAATACTTGGAGGAAAACCAGTGGTAACTAGTTGAATTCAAACTTTTCAGGCATGATGGAACATATCCACATTGTATCCTTTTACATCCTTTTCCAGAAAGCCTGATACAGTAAACTTCAGCAGTGAGCAAGACTGACCACTAAAGAAGAAAATCATGAAAGACAAGAGATTCTCAGCTGGCAGTATGCTGCCAGCCGTATCATGGAGGAAAAGCACAGTGAAGATAATTTGAGAGATGCAGAGCTGATTAGAATAGAGCAGATATTTACAAATATGATTTGAAACAAGATTTGGGACTAAAACACCACCTTATAAAGATGATTGCCAGATATGACAATAAGAAAGCAAGAAAAAAACCCAAACAAATAAAACCCAAAAGTAAAAAATGGAAGAAAATATTAAAATCTTTTCTAAAATAACTTTTTGCTTTGGTGTTCACAAACCATTCCCTCAATGGTCACATAAAAAAACTGAAAACAAACAAACAACAACAAAACAAAACAAAAAAACCAACACAAACCCAAACAACAAACATAAAATGTTCAGATTAAAACAAAGTGATTAATCTAAAAAAGCAGAGACAGTGAATTAAAGGAGCAGCAAGATAACAATCTGATAATACAGGAGCACAGAAGACATAATAATGATATTATTATGCACACTAACCAAACACTGACAAACAAATACTCTGTTAATTATATAATCATGCATATGCTTCCTATGCTTGAGATAAATGATTATGGAAAATAACTCTTCTTGAAACTGCATATGTGTACTAAACCTTATAAAATCCCTATAACATGGATTAATCTAATTCACCTACATCACTTATGCCTGGTAAAGTATTTACTACAGACTTGGAAGGCTGAATGTGGAACCCTTGCTTTGACTAGAAAGCACAGATTACTGAAGGCTGCTACGTCTTGATGCATAGAAGGCAGATACCTCTTATCAATACAAAACTACTTGGAATAAATTCAGGATACGGGTATCTGATTTTCATTTGACCTATTCCAATTTGCACTTCGCTGTTCCAACTTTGATATTAAAATGTTCCACTAGAATAAAGATATTTATAATAAAAACATATATAAAGAACTGAAGATGAATAGATATTGTCATGGATACATATGCAGGCAATCATTTAAACATGCTGCAATAGTAACATAACATTTTTCATAGCTTCTAGTCAAGTTACAGCAGACAGATACATGCTTAATAAAGCTTATTAATCCATAATAAAGTTGCTGCATTGTGTTTATGATCTATAAATGCATTTTGCACTAGGCTGTGTTGAAACAAGACAAATACTTAGAAAGTTGGACGGCGTTCTTACAACCCCACAGTGAAATTAACTCTTGAGCAGCAGTCTCAGTAGCTGCAAAACAAAATGAATCCTCCAGTGTGGCATGCTGCCTTGGTACCTCCTAAGGTCTCAATTCCAATCTTTTCTTGTTCAAAAATAGATTAGGAAATATGGGCCCAAATCTTGAGGCTTGGCTCTTGTGCAACATAAACAGAAATTAACTGGCAGCAGAGCAAACCCAGCATGGCTCTGTATTCTCCTTTATCAGATTTCTTTGGGGAGATCAGGCTGATTGGGTTTTATACATACATGCTTCCGAAAACTCTGTGGCCATTTGGGTAACCTGTAAGCACCAGCCCGTGCTGGAGGTGATGCTGAGCTGTGCAGCAGCATCAGCAGCAGCGAGGCTGCCGGGAAACGCAGTTTGGTGGGGAAGATTTACAGCCAGCGGTAACTGCTGGACAGCAAGGTAATGAAAATACCAATCCATGGCTTTCTGGAGGGGTAAACATCTGTGGCCAAATGGTGGATGGATTCCTGGTGGCCTTGTGCCTAGTTGCTTGCATTGGTTAGATACAAGTGTGGGTTAAGGCAAAGGATGCACCTTACTGTTCTTTCCACATCTATCTGTGCAATCTTTGGAACAGCCACCACTGCATTGCAGACACAGTCCTGTGGCACTTGGCCCTCCAAGTTTCGCACATTGGACTGAAAAGTCTGCTCAGACTGACTTCCCCTCCATTTTGCCCTGAACAACGATTGTTTGCCTGACACCACTCAGACGCTTCAGCCAACCTGACTGCAGCAACCTCAATTTACATACAGCCCAAGAATCCGATGCGCACCGATGTGAATCACAGCAATCTGTGACATCCCCCACATTGAACTCAAAAGTTACATACCAACCTAGATTTTTTTTTTTTTCTTTTTGACTGCAACCTGCCCCAGCCTGGATAGGATGCCTGTCAAAAAGCAGAAGTGCTATGAAATGAAATTCATAGCACTGAAAGGCATCACACACAAGCTGTCGTCCCCTCTCACATTTTGCATGAGCAATTTCTGCTCGTTTGTGTTCTCTCAGACATGATGTCCTGAAACAGTTACGTAAAATGAATATTTAACTTACAATAGTCAGCTGTATTGAACTGCACTTAATTGCTTATTAAGTCAAGTAAATTATCCTTAACATATTCGTTAGAGGTGAAAAACCTACATATATGGCTACATGTAGTGCATTCATTAGTTTACAGACCCGAATTCCCTTGGAAAGTATCAGATATCTACACAGTGTCCCATGGTGCAGCATTTTGTAGTTGGATGTCTCAGCTAGCTTGCAGATATGTAAAATCATATACAAACAGACATCTCCCTATTGATTGCCTCTGTGACGAGGCTCGTTTACTCCTGAAAACATTTTCTGCAGTATAGCTTAATCATAGAATTTTTTTTTTTAAAGGAAAAAGACCATAGTTGAGTAAGAGTATGCAAAATGTTGTTTTGGATAAAACAAGTTACTTTTCTTCAAGGTACTGAACCCTTGTGCCTAAGTCCCTTTCATAGCTGTATGCCTATTTTGACTAAGATGCCTTGTACAACTGAAGTAAATTTCCTGGTGTCACCCCAACAGTCATTTCAACTTGCCCCTTGGTGCCAAATTTGTCACAGAGAGGCAAAATGCAGGAAGAAAATTATTAAGTAGAACCCAACAAAACCAGTTGGCATAATGAAGTGAAGGGTAAACATGGCCACTATTGGGAACAGAGGCTTTCACCTCTGGCTGCCATGTGAGAAACCCCAGCTGATTGTAATAAGACAGGTGTCCATTTTTCCATAAAAGATCACAGCAATGACCATTAGTGGACTAATTACGTAAATCTTCCTCTTTAGTTTCACAGTCTTCACTGTGTGGACAAGATGAGTTCAATTCCTAAGTGTATCAGCATTGCAACTTCCACAAACACTATTTATATGCTATTTAATATAAGCCAATATTCTTTATGGCTATGGATTTCAGAATTATTTCAAATAACAAGCTTCAGCTTAAGAAAAAACGTTTTGTGGATCATATCCTCTTCCATCCATAACAGTATACTAGATCCTTGATGAATCATACTCGTAATTGCCATGTGGCAGCTAAAGCCAACTACTTCCATAAAAAAAGAAAAAAAAAAAGAAAAAAATTGCAATAAAACTTTATATAATATGTAATGCAGTTAGGCAGCTGGGAAAAAAAAAGAGAGGAAAGATAGCATCCTAGGATCAGCCAAGTTAAGTATGCCATATGAGTTTGTTCAGCAGATCACCAATTTCACAGCTTATTTACTTTCTTTCTTGTTAAAAGCAAAGTTACCAAGTTATGTCCAAAGTGCATTGCAATGTTTTTGACTGAAAACACTTTTTCTCCGCCTTCCTGACTTCTGCCATCACCTCCAACCACTGCATTTCTTTTCTAGTCCGAAGGAAAAAAAGAAAAAAGGAAAAAAGAAAGAAAATAGGAAAAAAAGAAAAAAAAAAGGAAAAAAAAAAGAAGGGGAAAAAAAAGCTGCTTTTAGAAATACAGAAGTTTGATCCAACAGGACTGGGTGAGAATGAATTTTGCACAGCCAAAGCAAAGCTCCATATTATGGTAGAAAACAGTCTGAGCCATTGCGGTTAGCACTACAGAGAATTATTCAAGCATCATTAGCTGGATCCTCATGCTGTTGAGCTCAAACCATAGTGACCTGCTACAGAGGAATGCTTCAATGGGATAATAATATTTTTTCTGATAGTATGAATAAAATCTACTGATAAAAAAATGAACACATGGAAGGGTTTAAGTATAAGGAAATGGTTAGAACTGATTGATGACTTGAACTATGTCAAACTTTCATAACGAACCCAAAACCACATGAAATGTCCTGTTTCCAGTTTCATTAACTCAGAATTCTGCCCAGTTCTGCTAGACTTTTTCTAAGGTTCAAAACCTTTTAAGTAAAACTCTGCATCTAAATATGGTCAAACTTGATAGGAGCCAGTGTTCACTGTACATAAAATGCATGCAAAATGTGTGGTTTTGGTGTAAAACAAATTGAAAGCTGGTGGTTTTGTCCGAATTCACTTTTTCTTTGACAGCTGTTCCCATCGCAAACTCAGATGGTTCCACAATAACAAAGACTAAATGAATGAGTTTTTCAAAGTCCTTTTCAGGAACAATTAGCTGTTAATATTCACAGTTCTTTTAAGGAACAAGATCCCTGTTAATATAACATTGATGTGCTAACACCATGAAAGGTGTAACATATTCAGTGTCACTAAGATAAAGGTCATTTATGCCTGTGTCTGAGTATGCTTAATTTAAATTCAAGCAACATAATGTTACTCCAAGTACTTTGTAAATGACCAAAATACTTGTCCTGATTTAGAAAAACAGAAGAAAAAAAAAAAAAGGAAAGGAAAATAAGAAATTAACAACAACAAAAATATTCAAGTATTTCATGTTTTTATTGCTAAATCAACTACCTTTCTAGATTTTCTGCTAAGTGGCTACAACAGCAACAAACTGAGACTGGAGAGATGCAGTTGGAAACCCACTAGAATACAATACTTTTAGGGCAAAATGAGGTTAATATTTCTGATAGTTCATTTATACTCATGCAAGAACTAGAAGGAAATGACTGAATAAAAGCGTAAAAATTAGCTTCTAAATAAAAAATTTGGGGAGAAAAGTTTACATTTCAGGTTGACATAAGAATAGCTGAGCAAGAAGTAACTGAGCCATGCACATGAAATTCCATAGCAGGGCTTGAACTGTGATAGAAGAAGTAACGTGAACACTAACACTTGTCACAGTGTCCTTATTAATTTCCTTAGGATCTCTTCAGTGCAATTTGTTTCTGGTGGGTTATAGTACAAACTCCTTCCTGTATTAGAGTTTTTTTCTCTTCACAAATGTTGGTAGGATGCTCACAAGAAAGTCTGAAGTATTCCACTCATGAAAAAGATGTGGTGCATTCTTTCAACTCATTTTTCTTTTATGTGTGCTTCAAAAGTGGGTGGAGACAGGTGAAGAAATGATCCAAATTATTGCAGTCATGGAAAAGTAATGTCCAAATCAACTTACCCCAATATTCCTGAAATACCTGAGACCTTCAAATACAAGAACCCCTTGATATGCTGCCGTGAATGTACACAAAAACTCCGTCATCTCACATCTCAGCCTGTGCTTAAAGGCCTTTTAGCTATTTTTATGTAAAAAGGGGGAAAAAGTATATTTAGCTCTTATTTTACTTAATACCAACTGGTTGTTGCTGTGAGCATATCAAAAAAGGGCTATCTTTTTATTTTTTTGCTTATGTCTGTGCATTTTTTTCATGCCCAAAAGATTATGTCTAGTCCATATTGAACTTTTTAATAAAAACGCAGTAGAGCAATCTGCTTCATCGTTGAATGATGGAAAGAAATATAATTAAAGCTTTGGAGGGAACGCCTATATAAGTATCACAATCACAAGAATGTGCATATATGCATATATGAATACATATGCACAGCCACTGGCTGCCCTGTTGCTTTAATGTTGTAACACCAGAGGCCATGAGCAGTTGAAGGCAAAAGTGAACTCATATCATTTAAAATATTGTGCTGACACAATTTTAAGGCTAAATGACATTGTGGTTTTTTTTTTTTTTAAGAAGATAAAATGCTGCCTTTATCACAGGATGATTTAGCCCCAGAAAAGTGAATGTGGTATAGAAATTACAGCAGACAAACAAATTAAAAATAGTGAGTTATAAACAGGTGAACATGAGTTTATGCCACACTGACAAAACCAAAAAGAAACAAACACAAAAAAAACCCCTCAAACACACACACACACTAAAAAAAAAAAAAAAGCAAAAACACAAAGATGCATGAAAAGCAGTATGCTGTTAGATGTTTATCTATACATAAGAGACAGGTGTCACAAAAACAAAACAAAAAAAATCACGAAGCTAAAGAGAAACTTTAACTCACCAGTTTCCATCTGTTATATCTGAATTCATGCATAATTGATTATCCATGACTGGTAAGTTCTTTTTTTTTCACTAGCCTAACACAGTTTTCTAAACATTATGTGTTAAATCACCACCAAAGTAAAGGGTGTTTGAGAAACCGTAAGGGCAGAATAAAAAATTTTTAATGAAAAATAACATGTCAGTTAATAATAGAGCTGACCTATGTTTAAGAGAGAAATTTTAATCATGTGCATATTAAATATTAATAACCTATTCTGTTATTGTTATAATAAGGTTAAGTAAGCTTCTCCATGCTTAAGGAAAGAGAAAAAGTAGGAATATGTAACAGGGAAAAAATCACTGAGAAGCAGAGACATAAGGAAAATGTGTCAACAATAAACAAGAGGAAATGAGAAAGAAGGAAAAGATGAAGGTGGAAACTAATCTCTATGTGTCATTATGACTGCCAGAGTACTGGCAAAGAAGCAGCATCCTTTTATTTCAATTTTAATCATTTCTGAATTTTAATACCCTGCTCCTTTTGTAATTCTCCTGGCATTCCCTATATGCATCCATCCCAGCCAAAACACCAGTGTAAATTAAATGGCACAGAACCACACCACTGATGTAGTTCTCCCAGTAGAACCAACTGAGTGACCAAAAAAGCAGAGAAGGTATGACTACTTTGTGTCCCCATAGACCACTGGCCAATTAAGTGACTTAATGTTCTTCAATTCCTTTAATTTTGAAAAGAAGGGCAGTGGTTAGGTAACCCAGCAATACAGAGCCATTAAAAAAAATAAAGCAAGCCAGTAGTAATACAATAATCAGTGACCATCAGGGCCTGGAAAAATGAGTTTGCTCTCACTGGCACTAAGGAGCATCACATGATTATTTAATTACAGCTCTAATTTTTGTCTCGTGGATGGCAACATATCAACAATTAATAGGGCAAATAGAGGAGACTGCATTTTTAAAGAGACAGAACCTATACAAAATACTGTTTGGAAGTGCAACTTACCAGGCAGCATAACGCCTCTGAAGGCAGATCTGTCATCATGCCACACATAAAAAAATTCTATTGGTTCAATTTTCTTGCATGGCATCTGTAAATGTTTGTCAGTTTTTTTTCCTGGAATGTTTATAAAACAATAACTATGAGTATCCTACTATAATTTCAAGTGGCAATGCAGAAGTCAGTTTCTTATAGGACATGCAGTCCGAATAAAGAAAGTAGTGGAATCACAAATTGGAAATACCAACATGTGATTCTAAAATTATTACATCCTTTATCTTCAAAAGTATCTAACAAAGTTCTTCAGGAATGGCCAAAAGGATTATAATGTTCAGTTAGTCAAGTGAAGAAAAACAGGAAGAAAGTCAATAAAGCACAGTCAATGGGACAGAGATTAATTTTACCAGGAGATTTTCTTCTAAAGCATACTGGAACTAGGGGCTCAGCACCAATATTGTACTATTCCTGCACAATGCTGCTAGCTAAGAAGTGAAAAACAAATCCCAAAAGAGGACACGCATCTGATCGATTGAAAAGCTCTGCTCTGGAATGGTTGGATGCAGTTCCCGTTGTGCCTCATGCCTGCAATGACTGCAGTGCAAAGCACAGGGAGCTGTGGGAAGTTCAGTCCATGGAGGAGCACTTTTCACAAGCTCCGCCACTACAGGAATGTGCAATGTATCAAAGGAAAACCTCTAATTGTATGCACCTGATCCTTCTTGCAAATGTGCTCACTTTTTTACAGCAACATGCGGACTAAGTTAGGAATCCCATAAATTTACATGATCCAGAACATGTTTCAGACAGTATTCAGTATCTTACATGGGAAAGGCAAGCTCCACGTTTCACAGGATTACAGGATCACAGGATGTTAGGGTTGGAAGGGACCTCTGGAGGTCACAGGATCACAGGATGCAGGGTTGGAATGCACCTCCAGAGATCGAGTCCAACCCCCTGCCAGAGCAGGACCACAGAGTCTAGCACAGGTCACACATGAACACATCCAGATTTCCTCTAAACGTTGATCTGCACATGTGAGAAATCTACCAAAAGACTCTTACTACTTTTTTTTTTTTAAATCTCACTTCTCAATGTACAACTTAAACACGCTTTTCCCTTTGGTATTCTGAAACCTATCCTGTGAACAAGCAAAGAAACACTGACTTTGGGCTCTTGCACAGAAAACAAACCCAAACCAACCTGCTAAACAAACAGTTCAAGTATTATTGCAAAAAGAACTGTAACTACAGAAGAAATGCTCTTGCAATAAATGCCCTGTTACTCCAGAAAACAGCGTAAAATTAAGCTGTTTCCATTGAAGACATGAACATTCTGGACTGGAGCCCTTAATCTATAATCTTGAAAAGAAAGCTGGCAAGCAAAAGCCTGTATGCAAAAGTATGTATCATTCTTTTTATGCACTGGTTACTTATACAGATAACATGTCTCACAAAGGCATGTAATTAAATGTCTAGTGCAGAAATAACACTAAAAAGCATACAGTATTATTATATTGCAATGAATCCTTAGAAGCTAAAACTGTCATTTTTTAAGATGCCTCTAATTATTCTTGAGATTCTCAGATTAAGGAAGCCCACCTACAATGAGAAGTGTTAATGATTTTAATTTTTTTTTTTTAATACACCTGTCCACAAAAAAAATATTAATCTAATCTTTGATTATAAATGTTTTTAAATTCACTCTGCAATTTCTCTCCACTTCATTTTTTTGCCTTTGGTCCTTCTGTGTGTTTGCATACAGGCACACTCGCTCGCTCTCTCTCTCCCCCCTCCTCTCTTTTTGTCTTTTATTTAATGTATTAGAATTTGGAATACAGGATGTGTATGATATCTAGAATTTTTCTCCTGGCTGTTACAAACTGACATCAATTCTAAGTACAGTTACTGAAAAACAAATACCTTTGTTGTACCTTTGTACTGACTTCAGAGAAGCAATTACTTTTGTGCACAGTATTTTCCACTCTAGGACTGATTTACAAATACAAAGAATTAATCCTTCAGTACTCTATGAAACATATCTATTACTAATATACATAAACTACAATAGAATTTATTACTAATAAGCTATTATATTACTAATTTTATAGCTGAGTAAATAAACTAGGGGCATATTAAGGCTGCATTTATAGAGGGACTGTGAGTGGCAGCTTTCTTTTCTTTCATATGAAGTTGTGAGTGCTGAACATTTTCAAAATTGGGGTTTATGGCATTAAGGATTGCAAATATGGCCAAGATCACACATCTTTGTCAGGGTTGAAACCAGAACCAGGACTCCAGACACCAGAAAAGATTACGAGACAATATGATCCAAGTGCATCACTACTTCTTCTAGTGAGCAGCAAGTGGAACAAAACACAAATGATTGCTTCTGGCCAAATAAATCCTGTCAGAGCAGGATCCTGGGAAGATGAGATGCACTTGAGGTTTAAAGCACCTCCCTTATCTCCTCAGGTCATATCATGTCATAATCTGCCAAGGGAAAGAGATGGAGCAGACAGTCGCTGAGAGTTATGCAAGGCCAAGACAGCTGAGAGATGTGGCCCATCCTGATGTTTTGCACCCACATGCAGCTCGGGTAACTGAGGTCCATCTGCAGTTGAGCAAACTCTCCTGCCTACCTAACCTGCAGTTCACAACAGAAAAGCACGAGGTGGCGAAACCTAACTCTTGTGAACCCATAGCTGTGGAGATGTTTTCCCAAGGAAGCTTTACAACGGCTCAGAAAGAGAAGAGCTAGCCTACCCTCCAGTGAAAGGAAACCTTCTCACAGCCCATCCTAATCCCAGCATACACAAATGCACGCAGTCTCACAGGAAAATTGATGTCCAGAGAGACTCCTGGGTATTGGTATATCCAAATAAATAGCTCAAAGGTGACCTTGGCATAAGTACTAAATGTTAGCATGTCCCTCGGCCCATCAACACCCAACACCAGTCCCTCACAAGAACTGAGAAAATGAAGGTCTACCAACCTCAGCAGGGACAGACCTGTGTGCATGGGAGGAAAGTCAGGCCCAGCAAGTTTAAAAGCAGATATTTACAATTCAGAGAGTGTCTGAGCCATGCTACTACACTTTCCTACTGTACTCTACTATCACTATGCCATTCCTACTGCACTGCACCAGATTCCATGGATTAAGAGTAGTTTACAGCTGTTACAAGGCACAAGGACTAGATCAGAACATATGAACAAAACCAGTACTGGCAAGTCTCTTGAAAATTAACCTCTGTCACGATTTATACCTATTGAGAACAATGCAGAACAGAAACCATTAGAAAGCTGACATTTGCAAGGCGACAAATCAGATATCGATTAACTGTCAGTGATAACTGTGGTAAGCTTAGATGCCACAGGATGGCAAATGTTTGACAACATGTTTTTGAAGGGAACTTTGGGGTATACAGTATTTGAAGCAACAGTTACAAGTTGTGGCCTGAGCTGTTAAGATTTCATGACACCGCTCACCTGGGAACTGGGGTGCAAGTTAACCTAATATTAAATGTAATAAATTCAGAAAAAAAACCCAAAACCTCTCAGGTAGTGGTTATTAACGGAATTTTCTGAGGGGGGATTTAGGGAAGTTTTCTGCAAACTGGGTGTTATTCTGACTGCAGTTACCTTCAGTTAAAATGCCAGCTACTTGGATGCCTTTGTCCAAAATTAAAAGTAACATCAATAAGGGTTTTCTGTTAGGGACTTTATAAAGTTGCAGAATTTCAGTATAGCAAGCAATAAGGACTGTAAGTTACTCTTTAACCATCAAACTGTTTGACTTTTTCTTTTTTTTTTTTTTTTTTTTTTTTTAGAAACAGTAGCAACTTTGTGACAACTAAAGTTTAAAAAATGCACTTGATTGCATAGTGACAGATTTGCAGAACATTTTTCATCACACACACATATGTGCTTTCAGTTATTAATAAAATGCTTCTGCCCTTAATCTGCCATTGCCTGAATATACAATTTCGGTGACTTGGATAGACAAATACTGTTAAGGAATTCTGTTTTCCCTGTTTGAGATGCAATTCAAATACACCCAGTAAAACTGTAGGCTATGTCTTTAAAACTGGCTTCTACATGCCAGAGAAAGGAATACTGAATCACTTTTCTATTAAGTTCCTCTTGGAGTGGAATGATACAAAACTTTCTTTTCTTCCTCAAGCCATCCTTCCCCCCTTTCCATTTTTTTTCCCCCTCATTTTAAACAAGGAAGAGCCATCTGCCTTGGATAACACCACAGGTAGATATTAAAATGGAGACAGCCATTATTTAGTGGCGACAGGAATATAAATACATGCACTAACCTATAAACTGGTGTTTACTTCAGGAAAGTAAGTCATATTTTTCCTCTGATTGCCGTGCTGTCAGTTTAATGCAGCGTAAATAAACAGTAGGTGCATGATAGCTTTAAGTAGAAAGTGTTCATTCCACAAGAGGAGCAGATTACTGAAGCCTGATGCCTATAATGGCAAAAGCAGAACTTCCATTTTACCTGAAAATATAGCCTCATGTGCTAAGAGACTTGTGGCTTTTCTATTAAATTAATTTGTCAGAATTCTATGCAAAATCTTATGTGCTCAAAGAACTTTACCAAAAACATTCATTTTTGCAGCCCTCAACGTGAACCATTTGAAAAAACAAAAGCCAATCACTCCTCTGTAATTTCATCATCCCATCGTTCTAAATGAAAGCTTTATATAATCAGCCTAATATAACAGAAAATAAAATTATATATGCAATTGCCTATACTTGGAGTTATTTTGTTCTTATAAATATATTCCCTGACTGAAAGTAAAAAAAATTCCCCTCTGGAAAAAGCAATGATTTCTGAGAAGATTGTATGTACACTCTACATCTATTAACATAAATTATGAGAAAGTAAAATGTTCCAGATGTGTTTAAACTGTTGTAGAAGGAAAGTTTGTGGCTTCATTGGATATATATTAAGTATATCTAGAGAGACTAATGGCAGCTCTATACAAGAATGTAATAAAGTGATTCAGTAGAATCTACATTAAAACTGTGTATTTCCTAGAAATATGACTAAAACATTTCAAAGTCATATTTCCTCCAGCCTTAATTCAGAAACCTACTGTATTTTTTTCTATATATCACAAACTATTTTATTAATAATGTCCTTGATTTTTTTTTCCACAAATGCATTTGGAAACCTTAAGGACTTCAAATTTATCTGACAATGCTTAGATTAAGAAAATATGTGACAATTAAAAAAGTGACAATACCTCAAAAAATTCAGTAGCTGATACAATTAAAAGAGTTGGGGTTTTAATTTTTTTTTTTTTCCAGGAATGCCAGGCTTCAGCTGTTCGTCTTCCAAATGGCAGTTGCACACATTTAGACTTCTGGCTATCCCAGACCTGACATGTGGGATGAGTTAGTGCTTATTCAGAACTTTGCTACTCCGAAGAGGTTTCCGTGCTGGTATCAGCAGTGGATGTGCCCGTGCTGCCGGCAGGACTGGACAGGGCTGCAGGCAGGGCTGTAGGCAGGGCTGGCACTGCCTGCCCTGGCTTGGGAAGCACAGCAGCAGCAGAGGGAAGATGCTCATCAGCTGACCTGCTGGGCCTATGCTGTGAACCAAAAAGGTGTCCTGCTGGTGTACACGCTCAGGCTACGGGGGCAGACCCTCTCTGCTTCTCATTCCGTCAAAGCACTATGTCCCATTAGCGAGTTACAGAGCGACTCTGCCTGCCTTAAGAGTGCTTCCTCGGGAGTATGCAGCAGCAGGTCAGGATTCTTGCACATCACTAAAGTAACAGGAGAGGAGAAACTACAAATTACTTTTCTATTTAAACTGTTAAGAACAAAGAATATAAAAAGGAAACGGCCAGTTTTTCAAAGTATGTGAACAACAAGCATTCAATTTAAATGTTTTTTTTTTTTTTTTGTTGTTGTTCCAGTGAACTCTTTTGTGTACAAAGGACTTATTTATTACATATTTGAACTTGTGGGGAAAAAAAAAAAAGAAGGAATGCACTGATTCCTGAAATAACTCTACAGTCTTTTTGGAGACTTCACTCTTCTGTGTTCTTGTTCTACTCAGAACAGTTTTATTCCAGGGATGGAGGAATTCCTTGGAGTCAGTTGTTTCTCTTCCACTAGCTGTTTGTGTTCTGCAGTGGGCATACATAGCATACTACCCAGTCATTTTAATTTCTCTTCTGTTGCCTTATTATGTGTGTGTGCTATCTGTTTAGATGCATGCTTACACAAGAACATGTTGCATTTTCTGCCTGCTCATTTTGTGTACCTACTGTCTGTTGTTACACATTCCTGTGCAAAACATTGTTTTGACCTGAAAAGCAAGGTAAAGCCAGTAACAACCTCAAATAAAAAATGAATTGGAAAATGAGTGTATGTGTAAATCAATTAAAAGAGCTGATAGGAATACTGGACTGAGAACAGTCCTGTCAAATTCTACAAATAGTGCTGCAGAGTAATTAGAAGACACAAGCTGCAGAGAACATCCTGCATTCGTGTTTTTACACTCCTGCTTACTCCTTCAAGTTGTTTCTGAATAGTGCGCCTGATCTGACACATTTCTATCTGGTGATTGTGTTAAATGCTTGAAGAGATAGTGAAATATCCAAGCATTCCTTGTGCTAACTACAGCTGAAATTTTACACTTATTGTAACCTTTTCTAACAATGTGAGAAAAACAGAGTAAATATATTAAATTTGTTTCATAACAGATGCTTAGGTTGTTAATATTTAAGATGCCTATTCATGCTATTCCTGTCTGCACATTTGTCAAAAATGTAAGCTTGAATGCTAATGTTTGCCAGCAGACTACAGCAGACAAATATACGAATGCACTGTACCAAAATAACATAAAGTAGAAATAAGGAACTGCTGCTAACTCCCACCCGAGCAGCATGGACCAGAATGAAAGGGCACTACCGGATCATACGCCCCGGAGCCTCTGCATCTGAATTTGTGAATTACTGTCACAGAAGCTCTGCGCTCAGTTGGACTGGCTAAAAAACAGCGGAGAGCCGTCGTCCGTTTAAACTCATTTCAGCTTAGGAGCTGGTGAAAA
The DNA here is from genome assembly GCF_027791375.1 of Indicator indicator. Lineage (NCBI taxonomy): Eukaryota > Metazoa > Chordata > Aves > Piciformes > Indicatoridae > Indicator > Indicator indicator. The sequence continues at coordinate 30,833,357 of NC_072020.1, forward strand.
GTATTTCATCAAAGTTGCATTTTAGCGAAGTTTCTCTCGCAGTCAGAGAAGCCTGGAGACTGGCAGAGGGGAACTCCGGATCGGGCAGGTGCCTGTCAGGAGCGCTCCCCCGGCAGCGAGCGGTAACGGCCTCAAAAGGACGACAGTTTGAGCAAAACCTCGGGTAGTGGGTTTGGAGACGGAGCGGAAAAATCAAATATAAGATCCTGGAGCAGAGAGGCGAGTTCCTGGCACTGCTCCCCATGACAGCGGCGGCGCCGGGTCGTGCCGCGGGCGGGTGAGGGGGGGCCCGTGCCACACGCCGCCGCCACTCCGCCGCCCGCGCAACTCCCGCGCCCGGCGGAAGCGCCACCCCACGACCCCCTCCTTCTCGTGCCCTCCACACCCGCAATAACCCGCCGCCGCGCCCCGCGCCCCCCGCCGTCCACAGAGTGCCGCCGCCCCGTCGCCCAGCGCCTGCCGCTGCCGGGAGGTGCGCGGGGCCAGGAAAGAACTTTGTCAAACTTTTAAGTGGTTTGATTATTTTTCCTCCTCCTCTGCCCCCCCCCGCATTTTTCATTGCCCCCGTGTCGGTGGCAGGAGAGGCGGCGGCAGGCGGAGAGCAGAGCGGCGCCCGCGTCGCGGTGGCAGGTGTGAGCCCGTGCCGGCCGGAGGCTCCAGCGGCGGCAGCGCCAAGCGGAGCCCCCTCCGCACCATGCCTCCCCCGCCCGCTTTCCTTCCCTCCCTCCCGAGTCGGCACCGCCGGCCTCTGTAAATTGCCACGGTGGGTGTCCCCATCACGGTCCCGTCCCCCCCGTCCCCGAGGAGCAACGCCGAAGGAGCGGGAGCGACTCACTCATGGGAGCGCGGCGGGCGAGGCCGGCGACACCTCCGGCTTCCGAGGCGCCGGCGAAGTTAATTGCACTGAAGTTCAAGTTGTCTTTTCACCCATCGGGAGTGGGCGTTTAAAGGAAGGAGAGCGAGGAGGAGGAGGAGGGGGAAGGGGAGGGGGGAGAGTCTCTCTCGCTTGTCGCTCGCTCTCGCACACACGCACACGCATGCACACACACACACACGCGCGCACACACACACACACGCGCGCACACACACACACGCGCCCGCCCGCCCGCTCGACTCCGCTCCCGAGCTGCCTCAGCAAGGAGGAGCCCGGACGAAAAACACCAGGGCAGCAAGGTACCGGCGCAGGGCAGCTCTGCCTCTCTGTGTGTCTGCGTGTGCCTGCGTGTCTGCGCGCCCCGGCCCCCCCACTCCCGCTGCCTCGTACGGCCCCTTCGGGTGGGGAGGTGCGCACTGCCCCCGGGGACAGGCGGCGATGCCGTCGGGGCAGCGCGGCGGCGAGAGGCCGGATGCGGACGGGGGTCTCCGCGCCGGCTGCCTCCTGCCTGCTCCTGCCTGCACGGCGGCCGCAGGTTGCGGGGATGGGGGGATAAATGGGGGGGGGGGAGGGCAGCGAGAAGCGGCTGGAACGCGGCGGCTGCGTGAGTGTGTAGGTGTGCGTGTGCAAGTGAGAGTGTGAGCGTGTGCGTGTGTGCGCTGGTGCGATGTGCGCGGCGTCTCCTCGCCTCAGCCCGCTCCCGGTCCCGCGTGGTGGTGGGGCTGGCTTGGTGGCAGTGCCGGGAGGAAGGCGTCCATGCCTGCAACTCCCTCTGCCCTGCGAGAGGGGCCAGCACACCTCCTGCGCCCCCGCCTTTCATGCCTCGAGCACTGCGCCCCCTCCCCGCATCCCCGCTTTCCCTTTTCCCGCATGCTCCCCTCGCACATCTATTTCCACTTTATTCACCCGCCCTTGCCGCCCCCCGCCGCTGCTCCCCTCGCCCCAGCGGCGGCCCCTTTCGGCCCAGAGCCATTAAAACTGCTGAGGCAGAAGCTCCGCAACCGCGCTGGCGACCTCCGTACGACGGCGGTGGCCCGAGGGGGCAGGCATCCCTGGGGGCGCGGCTGGCCGGGAGAGCAGCCAGGCCCCGCCGCACATCACCCCCGGTTCCCTAGTCTGGTGTTTTCACCTGGTACCACGTGCTCCTCACTAACTCGGTTCTGTGAATTGTCTTTATTCGTGTAACTTCTCCATGGGGAGGGACTTGTGCTCTCTTCTTTTGTTTTTTAAGACCTTCTTTCCCATCTTTGCTGATGCAGGATTTGGAAGTGGAGATCCAGGAGAGTGAAGGTTTCCCTTGAAGCAGAGTCTGTTTCTTATTCCCTAGGAGACTGCGAAGAAAGGGGACCCTGGATGTCAGCCCAGTCTCTGGGTTTTATTTGTCTTGACTTTGAGGCAGATGGCCTTTTTTAGCCCTGGGAGTTGACAGGTACAGTTCCTGTAGACACCTTTGCATGTCCTGGAAACAAGACCAGGACCATGAAGTGGATATGTCAGTGCTTTTCCTTGTTAACCACTGGTATGCCCTTCTATTAATTGCTATTAGAAAGTGCAATCTTGTAGCATGGTTATTGAATAATCATTAATCTGTGGAGGGCGCATAAGCTCAAAGGTTAATAATAGGAATAACAATTAATAATATTGACCTTGCCAGTGGGAAGAGCATTTTTGTCATAGTTATTAAAAGGCACTCCTATTTATACTATGTACAACGCTATAAATGTGGACCAAATACGCTGAGTACCAGATCACTGCAGCAGCACCAGAAATTAATTTACCCCATTATCTCCGTGTTATCAGACCTCTGAGTTTTTTCTCCCTTTAAAATGTATCATCCACTACTCTCTCATTTTGAATAGAAATGTTAAGTCTTTAATCAATTCTGACATTTCCACTGGAAAATAACATTGAGCTCTCTTATAGGGATAACACTTTATGTGCTTGCAGCTGATCTGTTGTAGTGCTTTGGACCTATTCATTTCTCAGAGAAGGCTTAGATTCTTAGAGTCTTTAGGTGCCAAGGGGTAATAAATATAAAGTCAGTACACAGTTGGCCATTCTTACTTTGATAGGTCCAACTGACCACTCCCTGGAGCTGCCCCCTGACATAGCTATTCAGGCTGACTGACACTTAACAGGCACCCTTCTATTGTCACAGACCCATCTCTTAATTTGTATCACACCCTTCTGACTGGGACTGCTCAGAAAGTCCTAGTGATAGTTATGTTTCCTGTCTCAGAAATCTAATAATCAAGTTACACATTCTTATAAACTGCACCTGAGCTGTTTGGGTTCATTGCATTATCCCCACTTTAAAGGCAGGGAAACTGAAATACGAAAATTCAACACATTTGCCTGAGGCCACACATGGATTTAAGAGCAGAGCCAGGACTGGAACTGAATTTAGATCAAGCTCTCTCTTGAAGATCCTCAAGTGCACTATGGAAAATGCTTCTTTAAAAAAGAAACGCAATGTAAACCTTCTTCTTTTTTTTTTCCCCATCAATTTTGTATATTAGTAAAAATACTCTTTTTTTAAAAATTTATTTCAGATTACATTTCTTTTTCTAAGCTTTTTAAAAAGTAAAATGATACCTTTGAATTGCATAAGGCAGTTTACTTAGGAAACGAGAAACATTGAATACGAGATTGTGAGCAGTAATGGGAACAGAATTGCTTGTTATTAAGTTACTGCAAGCAGTGTTTGCTGGACCTTGTGGGGTAGTTAAGAGGCCAACAAAATACAATGGCGAGTCCAGCATCAGTACTGTGTGGTGCTATTGCCTACCTGGTGTGTACTGGCTTTCACCATGATGCTCCTTCAGTATTTTCAGTATCAAAATACTTAGCATTGAAAAACGTGGGACAGCCATAATCTGTGTTTGAGAATTATGGTTTATCTCATTAAGCAGTGAGTTTTACCAGGCTGTGTCATTCATGTCAGTGAAGCAAGACACATATATATTGCCTGCCCTTTAGCTGTGGGCATGCCATCAAAGCTGCATTATGGTATGACTGAAGGCAGATGGCATGCCTAACAAGCAGGTGTACAATATAAGTTTCCTATTACTGACACATAGATATTTCCTTTTCCTCAGTGTCCACCCCCAGATGTTTGCTTGCTCAACATTCTGCAGGAACTACAGAAAGTCCTGCTCATCCTGCTAATCCCTGATGGCTGAAATTGTACAGTCAAAACCCTATACAGAATAAGTGCTTACATATATTTTTATGTATTTATGCCGACAGCTCCGTTCTGAGCTTTTCCAGAGTCCTAATTTGAGGGAAGTGGGTGCAGATCTCATTCAAATAATCATTCTCCAGTAGCATTAGCATTACCTGCCAAAACTGAAAATGGCATATGAATCACAATAAGCCACTCATGAATTTGTGAATTTAGAGCCTGCCAAGGAATGCCAGAATCCCATGAGTTTTAGGGACTTGGAATAGATTGTGAAAATACATTTATTCAAAGACCATCTTGTTGATGATCCCTTATATGTCTACAAGGTTTATAGACATAACCAATTCAAGTGAAGGACAAAACTGAAAATATTTCTGTTCAAATCTCTCTTTCAAGTGAGGTAATGAAAGTGGTGAATTGAAATTATGTCAGAGGCCCTTCCTGAGGTTCCCCTTACTGGAAGTACTACTGTGACATAATGATGTGGAAATAGGCTTTTGTGTGAGAAGAGCTATCAGATCCTCTGGGAAATATCCCAGATGCTTTCCAGTTCCTTTCAGACATGTAAATTTATTTGTGTTTAGACATGAGCAAAAGTGGGGTGGGAAGTAGAGTGAGGAGTAGCGTGGGGGTTAAAAGTATCCACATAATTCCAAGAACCAAATAAATTCATGTAGGTTTTGTAGGTTTGGGTGATTTTTTTTTTATTTGTTTGTGTTTGTGTTTGTTTGTTTTTTTCCTGTATCTGATGTCAAGTGGGGCTCAAAATGAAATGTTCCTTATGAAGAAGAAACGCTGTATGAATGTGTGCGTACTTTAGAGTTGTTTTGACCTGTGGTTGATAAAGAAGGCCACCTGCAGCCTGAAATTACTGATCATCAGCAGAGTTCTCTGTAATACTTAGGTACTTAAGTTGTTCCCAAGTGATATGTACCTTAGCAAGTATGGTTTATTTCTGGCTTGTAGTATATGGTTAATGCTATAGACATGAAAACCACTACATGCCCCCTAGTACTTATGATCACTTTCTTTCTTCATGTCTTGCTTTAAACACATCAGAAACTGAAAATAATGTTTGAGTTTGTGGTTTGTTTGGGTTTTTTTTTCCATTTTAACATAGAAAACCAGGAGCCTAAGTTTTGTAATCTATTGGTATGTTAATGTTTATGAAACATAGCAAAAAAAACCCTGCATGCTAGCACGGTCTACACATACCTGTCTCAGTAGCTCGATGATATTAAAGATTTGTTTTGAATAACTATGTTCTAGGTACTATTAGCATTATCTGTTGTAGATGGAAATGGCAGTGAACAAATGCAACCATGGTGGAGTGGCCTTCTGTGCATATTTTAAATACAAGTGGCCATTATCAGTAGCACCATAACCTTGTCTGATGTTTCATCTCACCAAGGGGTCATTAGAAAACTGCTGAACGTGGCTGCTGCTTTCAATGTATTTCTGAAGTCTTTTGATTGTTCCTGTTCTTTGTTGGTTAGGTACCAATCTCCCAACCTTAGACCTCTGCCACCTCACTATTTGAATGTCTCTCCTGAAAATCTGTTCACTGAAAGGCCATCATGGCTTAAGTTTCCTCCAGTCATTCATTGAATGGTCATGTTCCAGGCACTGATGATACACAATACCTCAGTCCACTCAGCTTTTATCCAAGATGGTAACTACTTTCTGCTCCACATCTCTGTAAAAGTACATCTTTTGGTTACCTAAAAAATTAAATTAAATTCTGGAGATTTCCTCTTAAAACCTAAGCTTTACAGAAGAGAAGATCAACTCTCTGCAGGTGCATCAATGATATCAGACTCACAGCTGTTTTGCCTGAATGTTCTTTCCATCTTCTGTCAGTTGAAAATTATTTTTTTTTTTAAGGATTGAAGGAGTTGCATTAATATTTGTGTGAACCAATTTTCCTGCACATTGTCTGTTCTTTTCTCCTTCCCCTTGGTGTCTGGTTTGTCTTGCCTGCTTTTAAAAATTCTTTTGCCTCTAGTGAGGGACTGCCAGTTTAAACCAGTGAAGGGAAACCAGGTGACTGTCTACTTTTACAAATATAGGTTGTATGTAATAAATTCAGGTTTTACATCTATGCAGATTAAAACCATCATATGATTCTGACTACATGCATTTTTTATTAAATATGGCATATATTTCACAAATTATATTTAACTTAGAGTTGTGTTTCTATTCTGAATGCCTAACAAGGAGTTACAAGGTATGCCACTAGAGTTTACTAAGTAGTCTTTATGAAAACAGAAGAAATAAGAGCAAATAATCTTTCTTTTCCTTGGATTCTCAGTATATTCAGTGGAGAGGCTTTTCCTGCTCTAAACCGGACTGTTTAGAGACACTGTTATTAAAAATGCAGAGATTTTGTAAAGGCCTAAACAGAACATGCCCAGAATAAGGAAATTTTAAAGCAATGTGGTTTTGGTCTGGAGTAGCTCATCTGGTTAGTAAGGCCTTCTGCTAATTTTCTGTCATGGAGTGCAAGACGTCAGTCACGACGTCAAAATAAACACAAAATTGTGTTTTCACCTCAGGAATACTGTGAAGTGAGAACAGGATTTAACACAATGCTTCCTTCGGAGTTTATCAACAGAGAGGCCAGTTTTAGTGTAAAGCTGTAAGCATTGCAATATGATTCCCAAGCTTAGGTGCACCATACTTTGAATAACCAAGCTGTCAGCTGGGCCATGACAAGGATTATGTTGTGAACATAACAACTCAGTGCTTGCAATGTGAACTGTCCTCAGCCACTGCGGCTGGTTTCTTCATAAATAAAAAGATATTCTGGTGAGCACAGAGATGCGTCTGTCAATACTTGTGATTTGGTCAATAAGAGGGTCTTGAGGGTGTGAAATGTGGGACTTGGGTGGAATTGAAGCATGTGGACAAACAGGTGTAGTACAGAAAAACCTCTGCTAAGCAGTTTCCTAAACCTCAAAGCAATACGTTTGCCTCTCATGATTCATGCCTTGGAGTTACTTCCTCTTCCACCTGGGACTCCCAAGTGGCTTTTCAGGTGAGCTCATGCCCATGTCCTCTGTAGGACTATGACATTTGTCCACGCAGAAGTGACCTGATCAAATTGACCTCATGTCTGGCTTCTTGTCAAAACACAACAGGGTCATGGTAATAACGGGACTTACTCCTGGGACTTTATTTTTTTTTTTCCAGTGGGGGGTTGTGTGTATTCCAACAATTTAACATAGCAAAGACAGAAATAATTCAGAGAAAACTCAGTGTGTGCTCCAGCCCTGGGAATAATCTAAACATTAGATTATGATCTAAGGAATCTTGAATTTGTTTGTGCTCAAGGGCACTCTTTCAGTAGAAAGGTCGAGACTGCCTTTTCTAAAAACAACATCAGCCTGATGGTCAGAGTCCTCCCTGGGGTGAGAGGAGTTGTGAATTGGGGCTTTTCAGGGCAGGAGAGATGAATCTCATGATTGTGTGAGTGCTCTAATCACAGAGTTGTTACATAGAGGGAGATGGGAAACCAGCTTCTCCTCAAGCTATGTTTTAATAAAACATAAGTTTTGAAGGAAAGATCACAGGAACCTATTTTCATAAAAAGAATCAAGGTGTAGATACTGAGTGGATGGAGGCATCTCTCAGACAGCTCTGGGTAGCACCCTGTCTTTAGAGGTAGCCCTCAGGTAGAGCCTTGGCTTTAGAGTGAGGCAGGATTTTAGATTTGGGACAAACCTAATTTTTTTTCCCTGGTTAATTCCAGCCATCTTGTATTGAGGTCAAGGTACACTGTGCTGGCTGCTTTCCAGGCTCCCCAGGTGTCTCTCCATGTGCACTGCAGGAAAGCTGACTTCTAAAATATGATCCTGAGTACTTGGTAAGGGACTATGGGCAGAAAAAATCGATGTTGGAACACCAGAACCAGTTTTTGGAGTGCCAGAATCCTTCATAGTATTAGGCCATAAGCCATATCAATCAGTATCTGTTTATTCATGGGTTTCATATTAACACCAATACTGAGTATCTGCTGGTAACTGTTCTCTCTCTAGTTTCTGGTCCACTTGTACTTTGTATTACAAAGGACAGCACAGGAAACTCTTCCATTCCATATCACACATGATGAAAATTCTCACTGTTTCCTATCAGAACCTGAGAGGGTTAGCGTGGCTAGACGCTCATATTGGTTTGATTCCTGTCAGGTATAAGGCTAGAGTTATATTTTTATGGAATGTAACTAAATTAAAATAAAAATGCATACTAAAATGTTTACCTCTTTTTTTTTTTTTAAGGAAACATGCACTGATATTCAGAGATGTTAATTTATCCTTTAAAAATAATTTAATTCTACCTGCTTGCAAAGTTCCAACATCAGAGGACTCTATTCCTTCAAAAAGAGTGTAACAGTGTGAGAGCTGAAATCCACCCCCACACCAACAATAACCAGGCTAGCTCAGTCTGGAAGCAAATGCAAGCTGTATTTACAAGCAAATCTACAATCTATGATGAAATGCAATGAATCTGTACAAATAGACACAATTCACAACATTTACAAATATGTACAATCAACAGAAAAGCACAACCAAGCCCCCTTTGCTTCCACCAAGGGGCCTCCCCCCAGACAGAAGGAATCCCCCCTATACCCCCTGGCAGAAGGCAGAGAGTCAAGAAGCAGAGAGGTTGTTAGACTTAGCTTGTCAAGGCCAGTGTGTTATCTTCAGCCAGAAAAGAAGAAGCAGGAGGCAGAAGCCCAGCAAGCAATCTGAGAACTGCCCAACTCCCCAACCTTGTTTTGAGCAAAGATTCTTAAACATTTCTCTCTCTCCAATGGAAGTGTTTAGAATAATCATTATTTTGCTTTCTGACACCCAGTAGTGATTTATTTACATTCTTTCACTTTGTCTGCTTGAACTTTGTGAAGAAAAATTAAAAAGACAGTCTTAAAACCATCACAAAGAGGTAACAACATGACAGCAGTCCAGTGTACAGATTCCTCCCCTGCCATGGTGTAACTGACTGCTTTTGCCACATAGAAGATGTATAGGCACAGTTTGGACAGTCTGTCCCATGCATGTTGCCTCCCCCAAACCTACTTAATTCAGCTGAAGAGGGCATTACAAAGCTGCCCTGGAACCCTTCCACTTGTGATCTGCATCCTAAAATATGGAATATTCTAAAGATCATGGCCTTTCCCTAGCTAGCAAGCTGGTTATTCTGGCTGTGCATGAAGATACAGATTTGGGTCTTAATTAACATCTGTAGTTTAATCAAACCATTTATGATCCTGAGAAATCTGAACTGTAGACTTACTGGTTTTGCTGATGATAGACAAATACCATGAACAAAAAGCAGCTGAAATAATGGTTTAGTACAGAAAGCATTTGCACCAGCTAGGGCTGTGGTACCTTCTGTGGAAAACTGGGAATTCTGAAGATCACATTTATCAGTGTCTGATGAAAACTTTGAAGATAATAGACCTGAGAATGATACATAAGGGGTTTCACAAAAGTTGTTGGTGTTAAAGTATAAACAGCATTCTATTTAATTTTGTAGAGGCTAATTCTCTGCCAGTGCCAATGCTGGAAATCTCCAGCTAGGCCTAGTTTTATTAGAAGATGGCCCAAAAGAGAAAATCTGGAGTAAACTGCTGTGAAAGTGGATTGACCTGTTTAGTCTGGTGACCTAGTGAAACAGTGCAGGACTTTATAATCTTCAGTGCAGACAGGTCTTCATTGTTGAAGGAAGCAGGAAGTGTAAAGAGGGCTGTAATTGCATATTCTTTAATAAGAAATATAATTGTTGCTCTCTCCAAACAGATCTCAGACAGATTTTAATAGTGTGCACACATTGAAAAGCCTCTGAAACACACCCTTCCACCCTAATTTGTTCATATACATTGATATATTCTGATGTATTTACATTCTCTACAGATGGAGCCCATGTAGAGCATTTCTGACGTATAGGGCTCCTTATTCCTTTTTCTTTTCCTTTTAGATTGACTATGATGTAGAGAAATATAATGGAACAAAATTCAGTAAAAGAAAAAAAAAAGGCCCAATAGATGTGTTTCTTTGGATACTTTGAAGTTTCTGCCTTAAAGGCTTATCTTGCCATGATTATTAGTCGTCATTCTTTACTGCAGTGTCAGAGCCATGCCATCATTCATATTAATTGAAATGCTTCCAGTTGGGCAGCATGTTTAAAAAGAACCTAATAACAGCATTGTGTTTTTGTTTCAGGAAACTTCAAATGAGTAAAGTGCATTTGTGAAGTCTAATTTTCTTTGACGAGTTTGAAGGGATCACATTGATGTAACTCCTGGTGAGGACAAGTGGTGCTGTGCAAAGCCTGTCATAACTACTGAATATGAAGCTGAGTGAAAAAAACAGACAGGAGCTTCTCCTAACACAACTTTATCTTTGGTGGCTGAAATTTCAGTTTCTCTTCTTTCTTCATGTTCTATGCTCTTACTCTAGTTACTACGAAACAAATCAGAGCCTGGGCTGCATCAAGAAAAGTGTAGCCAGGAAGTCAAGGGAGGTGATTCTCCCACTCTACTCAGCTCTGGTGAGACCTCACCTGGAGTACTACGTCCAGTTCTGGAGCCTCTATTGCAAAAAGAATATGAATGTGCCAGAAGGTGTCCAGAGAAGGGGCCATGAGGATGATCAGAGGGCTGGAGCTCCTCTCCTATGGAGACAGACTGAGAGAGTTGGGGCTGTTCAGTCTGGAGAAGAGAAGGCTCTGAGGAGACCTTCTTGTGGCCTTCCAGTATCTGAAGTGGGCTACAAGAAAGCTGAGGAGGGACTTTTTAGGGTGTCAGGTAATGATAGGACTAGAGGGAATGGAACAAAACTAGGAATGGGTAGATTCAGAATGGATATTAGGAAGAAATTCTTCAGCATGAGGGTGGTGAGACACTGGCACAGGTTGCCCAGAGAGGTGGTAAAAGCCTCATCCCTGGAGGTTTTTGCAGCCAGGCTGGATGTAGTGTGAGGTGTCCCTGCCCATGGCAGGGGGGTTGGAACTGGATGATCCTTGAGGTCCCTTCCAATCCTCACAATTCTATGATTCTATGAAATGATCTTTTAAAATCTCATTAGGTGTATGGCTTCCTGTGAACCATGGTAACTGAGGCTTGAGATTTAGGAGCTACTGTTCAGTTTTCATCAAACTCCCACAATCTGTAGATCTAAGCAAAGTCATGCCACATGTTGGAAATCAGTTCAGTAGTGACTGTGCTTCAGCTGTTGTGCAGACTTTGTATCGTTTCACAGTGCCATGGACAGCTTTTATTCAGGACAGTTGAGAGCATAGGTATATATATGAAATTATATTTATTTCCATTGAGTATTATATTTGATAAGGCTTCGATTCTTCCTTCTGTGAAATGTGAAGTTAGGAAAACATTAGCTTTGCAGCCAAGAAGATGCAAGTCTTCAGTTTCTTTGTAGAAAAGATACACCATGGATAGTGGACTTGTAAGATTCTCCACAGTGACCTGATTAATCAGCTCAAAAATGGTAAAAATTTCAGGCTTTATACTCATAAAGCTCATATATATTTTTTTTGGTTTACTACAAAAAAGAAAAAAAGGCAAGAAAGAAAAGAAAAAAAATAAAGCAAAGCTGTATTCTCTTGTAAATTTGCCATTAGCTTTAGAATATATATCTGATAGTAACTGCTGTGAGTTCATCAACTCCTTTTATATCTTCCACTAATCAGTCACCCCTAATAAAGTCTCTGCTTGCTCAGGTGACCTTTGCATGAGGTATCTCACTTTAGTCCCTGAGGGGTATTCAATATCACCTACCTGATTAAGGAAGAGTAGGACAGTCTGCAGTATCTACTGATGATATTTATACAACTGGGGTTCAGAAAGAAATTTGATCCAAAAAGGATAGCTGCAGACAAAGGAAAAAGACCAGGAGAGTTTGTCATAGTTCATACAATTTGTCTTTTTTGAAACCACACATTGAGGTAAGTCACCTCTGTGCAAGCAGGAAAACGAAACCGTGGTCTGCTACTGCTTGGCAATATTCATGCAGTGAGTCAAGTCAACAATACTGAGGTTGAGAAGAACATAAACCAAAGAGGTTGCCCATGCAAATGACACATCCTGGTTGCTTCCTCATGAACTCTTCCATGAAATCTTGCTGCACCCATCTCGATTGCATATGCTAATCTTGGCTTCTTAATTGACTCATAACAGATTTATCTGGATTTCCAACTTCCTCTTCTCTTTAGAATGTTAATTAAAAGAGAAATGATTACACTTAAGATATTCATGACAATAACAGAGTTTTCTGGTAGAGGTGTTTAGTGGCAAATTTTGCTTTTATTTGAAAGGGACTATTTAAAGCCAATGAGCTTGAGTCTGTTTCGCACTAAGGACCTTTTGATAACCACACAGTATAAAATGGCCTTAGGAAGAAGAGAAGACTCCTCATACAGTGTATTTTCTACATTTTAACTCAAGGAGTAAAACTGAGGGGGAAAAAGCCCCCAGCTTCTATACCTAGAAAATAGGTATAAGAGGTCAAACCCCAGATTAATTGTATGAAAATGAACCCCAAATCGTTCATTCAGACCTGTACCTTCTCTCTCTCTTTCCTTAATCAGTCCCTGTCACTATTAGGTTTGCAGAAGAAGACAAAAGAGGGCTGAAGTATTCATTATATGGAATGTGAAGATTTGGAGCCATGCACCAAGCATAAACAGATAATTGTCTCTTGCTCTTTCTTACGCCAGATGTGGGGCTTGTTTACTTTTACTTAGGATTTAGGACCTCCTTAAATAAGTTATGTTTTTTGTCACATGGACAAAAATGAGATTTAATTAAAGAAGGAGGAGGAGATTAAGATGCTCTTCTTCTTCCCCTTTTTTAATTTTTTTAAAACAACCAAACAAAGAGCAAAATAACTTCATTCCTATTGTGGACTTGCACGGTGTGGTTGTTTTGTTTTGGTTTTTTTCCCCTGTGTTGTTTTGGTTTTGGTTCTCTTTAGCAAGGCACTTTGTACCCCACAATATTGTCGGTGGTGATTTGTTTCTTTTTTATATTCAGTAGATTAAATCATACTATCCTATTTGGGATCTTCCCACCATTACAGCTTTTGCCACCCATAACCGTATTTTATGATCAAAGGGGAAATAAAGGGAAAGCAGCAATGTTAATAGGTTTTCCCATGCAGCCTCTGTGGGAATGGTCTTTTTATAAGTGTCTTGAACTTGACCTCTTCGGAAGGCCCAAAGGTCCAACACACATTTTTTAAAGTTGCATTTAAATTTTAATTTTTTTCTTTTTTTTTTTTTCTTTTTTTATTCTATGAAGCCATTTGAAAACCTGGCCCTCAAAACACAAAGCATAAATCTTTCAGGACAGTCATCCAGTAAAATTGATGTGTGCGGAAGAGAAGTTCCGGAAAACCCCTAAAGCTCTGTTGCTTTGCTTTTCATGTTGTTTTATAGATACCTTCCTTACAACACTCACCAAATAATCAAACAAAATCCAATGAATAATATTGTGATTTCATCACTCTGGCATTTGAACTTGCAAATACAATTTAGCAATGAATTAAGAGAGGAAAAGTTTTGCATTGCCCCACCCTCATTATAAAAATGTTCTTCGGAGCCAAACATTTGAGGCATTAGGAAGATTTACAGGAATAATATAAGTAGCTATAATGAACTTGGGAACGAGGGAGTCTTGTGAGGGATTCTCAGAATGAGAGAGACATTTTGTAAGCAATTCTATCAACACTAAATAAATATTTAGGAAGGTTGTCTTCTTTTAGGGAGTCTGTGTAATAATTGTAGTGCTAATAGGAAGTGTATGATTTGGATATGAGGAGATACATATCTCGGAGTCCACACAACTTGTTTGTGTGGGTGAATCTAGTTCTCATTAAAGGTACTGGTTTGACTGTCCTGATTGCTGCAGTTTCTTTCCATGAAAATAAGCCTTGTCACCAGCTGTGCAAAGTTTCCAGCCATCCTTCAGTTCATCTGAGGGCAACCTGTCCTGTCTGCAATCTCTTGTTTTCAGATGGGCAGCAGGGCAGTCGGATGTGACAGGCCAGTTTGATGATATACTTGGAAGGAAGCAGAGCACGTGTTAAATGATTGTACTTGACCTGCAGGTGGGAGTCACACTGTTGCCTTCCTAGCTCCAACTCCTAAATCCAAATCTCAGACCGTAGCAGTAAACAGAGAAAACTGAGGAACAGGAAGAGGCAAGGCATGAGGAAGGTGAGAGTGGCTGCCAGTCACCTCTGGCATGTCTGCCCTGACACCTCTGCTCAGCGTCCTGCTGCAAAGGGAGTGGCTGGGGTGGAGTGTGACCTCTTGTTCCTGGCACTTGCCCTGGCTTCCTGTGTGCAAGGTTGAGCTGAGGATGTGGGCACAGAAACAGGGAATCCCGTTGAAACTGCTGGAAAAAAAACAACCCTCTCATTAACTTAATGAGATTTGGAACATTACAAGGGAACTCCAGCTGGAACCAGATCTGAACCTGAGTGAGAAATATTCCTGAATACACTACCACAAACTTGTTTCAAGGAGAACATGTGCTCAGACATACAAATGGCTAGATTCTGATCTCAGTAACACCAGTGTGAGTCTCTTGACTCATACAAACTGCACTCAGAGGACTAGCCCTGAAGACTATAAAATGAAGACGCACACATGCCACAGGAGGCTGCGAAAGGAGGGTGGAGCTATGAAGAATTAGCCACACACCTTGCTGGAACACCTTAAGACAGGTAGATCTGGCAGCAGCTGGCTGAGACGGGACTTTCATCCTGCATAATCACTACTTTCCATAATGAAGTGCAGAGCCTGACTGAGTTTGCTCTTCATTGTGCTGTGGTCTGGCTATGCTCAGATCTTCAGTAGTAGACTTCTTGCCCAGCTCTCTAACGAATACACTTTGGTTTCATTTCTTTAAGATAAGTAGCTGAGCTGCAACGATTTCTGGGCTTCTCAGGGGGAAGAGGGCTGCCTTGTGAATATCAAAAAGATAGATGGAGGAGAGAAGAAACAGATTCTCCTTTCAGTATAATGTGATAAGGCAGCAGGCTGGGCTCAAAATAGGCAGAGAAAGTGCTGAATGACCCAAGTGATGACAGGCTGGGTGGCATTCTCCTGCATGTATAGAAGACACTTGTTTTGTCCATATGTCTCCATACCGTAGCTGAGAAGCTACTGCAGTGTTGTACTGGAGTGGTACTCAGACCGTGAGTTTAGTCTGAAGGGGAGAGCCAGTCTGTTTCCATCTAGTTTATGAACTTTTGAAAAAATGTCAGTAGAATGCAGATCTCCACATTTTAACTAGTCTGTGCTCTCTTCCATCTGTGAAAGTACCAAAAGCTCTAACTTCAATGAAAGTTAATGTGAATTTGTCTGAAATAAGAACTGGCCCTTGATGCAGCTTTGACTCGTCACCTATTTAAGAGTGGTCTTATCATCTTCTGATTTCTTACTCAGCACTGCCAAATTTAAGTTTCCTTTATTAAGTAACTTAATACTCAGAGCTCACAGAAAACTTAGCATGTCATTCATCACTTTCATTTTACCTGATTCAAAGCAAACTCTGCTCCTTAAAGCAGATCTGGTTGTTGTTTTTTTTTTCTTCCACATTGCACATCTGAACTTGCAGTGCGAAAGACTAATATAAAACAAATAAAAACTTCCTTTTTTTTTTTAAACTTTTGAACAAGTTAAAACACATTCAAAACTCCTTTTGCAGTAATTGATCCTAATTAAAATGCTGAAGCTGCATTAAGGAGGAGTATTTTGGGTCTTATCTTCTGCAATGTGAATGTTTTTCACGCTCAGCTTTTCATAAATGTGGAAATATGATACCTTGTATTATTTCCGTGAAAAATGCTATTGCTGTTTGGCATTTTATGGGGTGTGGCTTATAATTTTAATAACACCATCTGTTGTTTAAAAGATAATATAGAATGTTTAAAAATTACCCAAAACGCTGGTGTACACAGAATCAGGAGCAACATTTGCAGTTTGCTCTTTGCCTGGCAATTTATCTACACATAAAAGCTGATTCATATTGAAGCCAGTTGAATTTAACTCCTCATGGTTCCTATGATGATCTAAGTATCTCCACTGGACCATGCATTAACCACTACAAGTGTCATGAGCACATCTTATATCTGAAACAGATATATGTTATATACGAAACAGATGGCCTTTGCTGCCATATCTTCTTAAAAATGCTGAAGGGTAAGGAGAGAAATGAAAGGACTGAGGATCCTGAAGATCACCTTCAAACAGAATTCCATGTCTTTAAAAAGCAAAGGTAGGGCAGCAAGAAGAATGAGGAGTGGATTTGTTTGTGACTTGCATTTCTGCTAGAAACACTTGGACACATCTAGAGGAAAAAAAAATAATAAAAAACAGGTTTTAATTACTTAATAAACCTTTATTTCCTGAAGCTGAATGGAAACACAGTATCATGGGCAGGTGGTTTTACACATTTCACTCCACCCACAGCCTGAGAGCAGAGCCAGTAAAAATACAAAGGCAGGAGAGGTCATAAATACAGGAGGTAAGGGATGCTTGAGTGAACTTGGAGAAAGATCAGTGATAAAAGACCAGGAAAGATGCCTGTGGTTGGCCTGCACCCTGGCCAGGTGGAGAGCTATTTCAGCTTTGCTTAACAGACAAACCATCGTGGCTTCTCTGATCTCTGTCTCTAACCTAACTGCTTAAAATAAATAGCCAGTTGCATGTAGGGAGAAAAGAAAGAACACTATTAGATAAAGGTTTGACATTAATGATTTGACTTTTCTGGATTTATGGGGCAGAGACAATTGCTCTGTTTTGCTAGAGAAGTGAAAAAGAGAAACAGTCTCCAGCATGATCCCACAAAATAAAACACGTAACACTGACTTCCAGCCACACATTTCTTATCTGAAGAATATGCTGAGGAGGGCAAGTCCCCTGTTACCAAGAAACAGAAAAATCCTGTCAAACAAAGGCCCATCAGCCTGATGCTGGCTGCCAACACAAATATTTTGGACTGAGGAAAACTGCACTTCAAACTAACAAGAATTCAGGTGACAGACATTTTATTGAAGTTGATAGCATAGCTTTACCCGTCAGGAAAAATGACCTAACACAGATATTCTAGGGAGAAAAACAATCACAGAATCATAGAATTGTGAGGGTTGGAAGGGACCTCAAGGATCATCCAGTTCCAAGCCCCCTGCCATGGGCAGGGACACCTCACACTACATCAGGTTGCTCACAGCCACATCCAGCCTGGCTGCAAAAACCTCCAGGGATGAGGCTTCTACCACCTCCCTGGGCAACCTGTGCCAGTGTCTCACCACCCTCATGGGGAAGAATTTCTTCCTAACCATCTATTCCTGTACACTATTAATAATCTGGGGTAAAAAAAACAACTAACCAACAATCGCCCCCGCCCCCTCCCCCCCCCAAAAAAAAGAACAAACCAAATCCCAACTAAACAGAAAAAAAATCCTGAATGAGTGTTTCCACTTTATCTTAAAATTAGGCTGATTTTTACTCTAGAATAATTATTCCATTCACAATGCAGAGTAATTATTCCCAAATAAAGGGTTTTTTTGTTTTTTTTTTTAATGTGATAAGTGTTCACAGGGAGCCATCATGGAGTAGTTATCTCAGAATTACTATACTGCTTAACTTCCCCTGTGTATACAAGCCTTAAGAAATCATATCCAAGAAGAAGATCGAGGAGAAAAAGAAAAGCAAAGGTGTCTGTGCTTGTGTTAGAGCATAACATGTGCCTGCTGAAGGTTCTTGTGGTAGTTTTCAGGCTGTGCCTTTAATGTTTTTTCTCACAGAGTTTGAGCAGAAAAGTGAAAGAATGTAAATGAATCACAATTGGGTGTAAGAAAGCAAAATAATGATTATTCTAAACACTTCCATTGGAGAAATAGAAATTTTAAGAGTCAGTACTCAAAGTACAGACAGTCTCTCTGTCTGTCTGTCTGTGTAGTACTTCTCTGCTGGGCAGTTCTGTGTTTCTCTTCTGCAGATAACATACTGACCTTGAAAAGCTAAGTTTCTAACATTCTCTATGCTTCTTGTCTTTCTTCCTTTTGCCAGGGGGGGCTGGGGAAGGTGGGGGGAAAAAAAGCACAGCCCCTCTTGGGGTCAGAGGGCTTTGTTGTGTTTTTCTGTTGATTGTACATATTTGTAAATGTTGTGAAGAGTGCGTATTTGTACACACTCGTTGCATTTCATTATAGATTGTAGTTCTTGCCTGTAAATACAGCTTCATTTGCTTCTGAACTGAGCTAGTCTGGAGTTGTTAATGTGGGAGGGGAATTTCAGCCCACCACACCACACCAGTTCTACATTGTAATATAGATGCTGTAAACCATACATTGATCCCAGGAAGGTACATTGTAATAGCAGCACAAAGAGCTTTTGTGGAAACATGTGATAAGAACTCATGTCTTTTCTTTTAACAGTTACTTCCAAATATTTCAGATTTACCTTTTGCCTTCCTTCAGTGCAGACACACTGTTTACCAAACAATTTTTATGTTATTTCATCCCTGGATCTGTTGGGACTCTGTGGTTCACAATGATGGAACATGATAGCCCTGGCATGGTGCTGGGTCGTAACTCCTGAAATGAGCTGAACCGCTCAACTTCTGGTGTGTGTCTCTACAACATTAAACTCAAGAGCAAGAATGAGGAATGTTTTATTAGCTGAGCTGGTACACCTCCTATTATAGGAACACTTTGCTGAGATGCATAATGCAGTCCAACCTCTTTGTTGTTTCAGGCTGAGTGATGTGTAGTTGTGTAACTGTATTCGTTATATTTAATCATGTTTTCATGCTCTTTGAACTTGTGAAATAAAAACACAAAACCTATGTATGAGTCTTAAGCCTCCTGGAGTTTGTGGTCCTGGGAAGGAGTTGACTGCCTTGTCACTCTCAAAATTTCCTTAACTGTGGATGACTGAGATAGGATTATAGAATCATCAAGTCATAGAATCATAGAATCTTAGAGTCATAGAGTCATAGAACCATGGAGTCATAGAATCATAGAGTCATAGAATCATAGTCATAGAATCATGGAGTCATAGAATCATGAAGTCATAGAATCATAGAGTCATAGAATCATAGAGTCATAGAATCATAGAATCATAGAGTCATAGAATCATAGTATCATAGAACCATAGAATAATGGAATGGTCTGGATTGGAAGGGACCTCCGAAGGTCATCTAGTCCAACCCCCTCTGCAGTAAGCAGGGACATCCTCAACCAGACCATGCTGCCCAGAGCCCTATCAAGCCTCACCTTGAATATCTCCAGGGATGGACCTCAACCACCCCCTGGGGAAACCTGTTCCAGTGATCCACCACCCTCATAGTAAAGAACTTGCTCTTAACATCCAATCTAAATCTGCTCTTCTCCATCTTAAAGCCATTGCCCCTTGTCCTGTCCCTGCAGGCCTTTACGGTCTCTCCCCATCCTTCCTGTAGCCCCCTTCAGGTACTGGCAGGCTGCTCTGAGGTCTCCCTGGAGCCTCCTCTTCTCCAGGCTGAACACCCCCAGCTCCCTCAGCCTGTCCTTGTAGCAGAGGTGCTCCAACCCCCTGAGCATTTTCATGGCCCTCCTCTGGACCCTCTCCATCAGATTCATGTCCTTCCTATATTGAAGGCTCCAGACCTGGACACAGTACTCCAGGTGAGGTCTCACCAGAGCAGAATCACCTCTGACTCCTGTCATAGCCCTGTGAGAGGTACTGTTACGTTATCCCTAGCGTGTCCCAATGCCATCCCTAGGGCATACTGTGTGATGTGCTGTTAGACTTGTCTCCATTCTCACAGTCCCTGGCAAAGCTGCTTTAATATGTGGTCCTGAGCATGGGTACCACCAGTATGCATGCATGCTGCATCATGTGGCCACCACACAGCTGGAGAAGGCAAGGACTTATTCAAGCATGAGATAGAGAGTCCTGGTTTTCTTGGGACCTTCAAAGTAGATTGACCAGGTACCACTATCTACTGTGCTTTGTGCACAGTACCTGGCTCGTGAGAAGAGCTGCTGCTTCTGAGCCCAGGTTGGACATTTCTCTAGGTATGTATTGGAAGCCAAATGATGCTGCAGTGGCCTCTCAGGCAAGGCATGGCCAGCCCTGTGTCTGTAATTTTGGGACAGGTAAAGGAGCAGCACTGTGTTTTGTTGTGCTTTTCCTTTTTTTGACTGGAGCAGGTAAGCTGCCTATCCCAGGGCACAGACCGGTGGGCACTGTCTTCTGGAAGGTCACCAGGTAGTCCTCCCTAAATCAGAGAAGAGCAGCTTGTCATTTGCAAACCCCCTGGCCTTCCAAATCCAAGCAACTGCAGGGGAGAGGGAGCTCTGCAGGGTCTCTGCCAAGCCTTGCTGTGACCTTAGGTGCAGCCTCAGTGGACATGGCTCTGGCAGGGAGAGAGCCATGTGCACTGCCATCTGGGCCCACGCTGGCTAGATGACCCTCCCTCCGGCACTCCGGCTGCGGACACCTGTGCCTCTGTCTGCCTCCCCAGCCCCAGCCCCTGCTCCTCTCTCAGATCTCACCCTAAAAATCACTCAGGCATCTCCCTGTCTCTCCTCTCTGCTGACACTCTCTGTCTACCCAAGGCTTACTAACATGCAGAGTCAGGATGTGGATTTCCGTGGTCCCTCTCCTGGATGGTGGAGGTGTCTGTACAACCTCCTGGGATCCTTACTTGCCCCTACAGCCACAGAGAGGGTGTAAGCACCACTGGGTACTGGTTTGTCTCCTGCCACCAAAGGCTCTTACAGAAAACACAGGGTGGGGGAAATTTGCTTTAAGGTGCTTTTGATTTCAGTGATTTTGAGAGGACCCCTTCAGCAAGTACAAAAAAAATAGTATTTTAATAGCCAATATTGATAATAATCTTTCAAATCCTGTAGGGATAAGTTTCTCACTATACTAACACTCTTCCAATTTTTGGTTTGGGAAAATGTGGGGAAAAAACTACCCACCAAAAACTAGAGTTGGGAGGAATTGTTTGTTTTCACAAGTCTCCTAGTTCTTGTTGTGTTTTCATCTTGCTCAGCAGGACTACTAGACCTTTCCCTTCACATTCTGAATGCTTCTTCTTTGTGATCTGGATGTAAGCAGTAATTACAGAAACATTTGATTTTTTATTTTTTTTTTTAAACATGTTGCTGATTATTTTTAAAAGAATTGTCAGTAATGTTTGGGCTTACATTTGAGAGCTGGCTGATGAATCCTGTGCTGGAGTGATATTATTCCTACTTTTTTGGCACCAGATACTTGTTCCTATTGCTTTCAACTATTTTCAGTCAAGGAAACAAAATATTTGTACTGATTCTGATAATCAGCCTGTTCTTGCACACTTTCTTAAGTGTGGTATTGCTAAGGGTAATCTTGTCAACCTTTCAAACACCACAAGAGGATGTCACAGTTGATGCCTTTGTAATAAATGGGGCAGTCTGTCCACAAATTATGGAGCTGTTCCCATACTGGCTTGCACTTAGTTTGTTTTGTTTTTTCCTACAGTCCTCATTGTTAACACTAGGAAAATGTGCTGTTTGTCAGCAAGTCTCACACTGATGGACATTTAATTCACCTTTTTACTCTATAACTCTTGTATTACTTGTCCACTCAAACCCTTCTCTGTCTCACCTTATTATGAAGATCCTGCCCTGGGTCCATCAATTGTTGTGACTGAAATAATAAGAATGTCAATTATTCAGCTGTGATCTCCCTGGCCCAGTTTTCCTTTAAGGTTTCTCTGCCACATCTTTCCAAATTGAAAACATCTGAAAAAACCCAACCTAACCCAACCCAACCCAATCCAAGCCAAACCAAACCAAACCAAACCAAGCCAAGCCAAGCCAAGCCAAGCCAAGCCAAGCCAAGCCAAGCCAAGCCAAAACAACAGAACAGCAAAGAAAAACCCCACCAAAAACCCAGACCAACCAACCAAAAACAAAACAAAACAAAACCCCCCAAACCACTAAAACAAAAAATCCCCAAAAAACAACAAAAAGTCCCCAAACAAACAAAAATCCCCAGACAACAAATATCCCAAACAACAACAAAACCCCCAAACAACAAACTTCAAGCTACAACAAAAAAAACTCCAAACAACAACAAAAACAAAAAAAAACCCAAGCAAAACCCCAACCAACCAAAACAAATAAACCACCACCACCAAAAAAAAAAAAAACAACCTTTCCTTTGTTTTAAATCTTGTTTCTTTTTCTTCTGCTATAGGTAAGGGAAGTATGTCATTGTGACACTTGAACAGTTCAGGCGGTGCACAAGGCTGCAAGATAATACCTGCTGTGGTTTTACCTTGAATGACTGAGGGAAAGGTCTTTTCCTCCTTGTATTTCTGTAAAGGGCTCATTTTGTGAATGCAACTTCTGTTGGGATTCACGTTCCCAACTTTGATTTTCAGAGATATGCAAAGCACTTGGCCTGACATCTTTAATTTTCCTGTTGCATTGAAGTGATTGGTGTTGCTACATATGAAATGATCTTGGCCTAACGAAGAGCAATATGAGGAATGCATCTGAGACTATATTGGGGGTTGTTGTGGGTTGGTTTTGGTTATTTTTTTCTTTCAGAGAACCCTGTTGATCTGAATCTGTTGTTCTCCCTCATTGGGTAATGAATGAAGGCACGAACTCCATTGCTGTATAGCAACAAGATTCCAGAAATGCAGAGAATCTCAGAAGTCCTCCCACTAGTCCTTTATTGTGGTGTTGTAGAAGCCCTTGCATTACAGAGTCCCAGAGTCCCACTTACAGAAGAAGTCCTGGAAGCCCTTAACAGACGAAGCAGCTAACAGAAGTCCTGAGCATATCCCTAGAAGCAGCCCTACGCCAGAGACCTAGCCAGAAGTAGCTGACAGAAGCAGAAGTCCCTAGCAAAGCTATAAAACCCTCAATCTGTTCCTACCCTAAGTGCCTAACCCCAGTAACTCTTGCTCAGAGTGGCTGTTTCTATCCTCTTTGTTATCAATCCCTTAACCAGTAAAACCCAACCACATCTCTAAGCTCAAATCTTTTCCCAGTGAGAGGTGCCAGCATGTCAAGGAGGTGGCTTCTGCAGCATGTTCCAATCCAAGGGTGCCAAGGTGAGGCTGTTGTTCTTGGCACCTATGGGATGTGATTGTTTTGCTCTAGGCAGCCTGCTAAGGAATTGGTCAGCTAAGGAATCCTGAACTCTGCACGTGTTCAGCAGCTGCCCTCAGAACAGGCTGCCAATGTGAATCCAGTTTTAATTCTGAGATGAAACAAGCCAAGAAAACTTGTCTTGCGTTCTCAAAATGGGGAATGACTGGAGTAAAATAGGTGGGTGTGGCAGTTTTAGGCTGATGCCTGGGGAATTTTCCACAGATTGAGCAGAAAGTGGTAGAATGTAAATAAATTACCATTGGATGCAAAAGAAAAATATTGATAAGGTCTAAATAATCCCACTGGGCTGATAACTAACATAAAGTTAGCTGTATAAATTAACTCTTTCTCTTTCTTGGCTCTTTGCCCTAGCAGATACTAGCTGGTTGCTTCTACTGGCTTGTTGACTTGGCTGTGTTCTTGTTGTGGCTAAGCACTAATAAGCTACTCTCTGCTCTTCTCTTCTCCATTCTCTTTTTCCTTGTACAAGAAGTGGGAAGGGGGTCAAGAGGAGGAAGCTATTGGAAGCCCCCTGGTTTTGTCCAGAGGGGTTCTTGTGTTGTTTATAAGTTGTAAATACATGCAGATATTGTATATTTTGTATATATTTGTTGCATTTCATATTTCTAGATTGTAGTTTTGCTCGTAAATAGAGCTTCAGTAGGCTGAACATAAGCCAGCAGTGTGTCCAGGTGGCCAAGAGGGCCAATGGCATCCTGGCCTGCATCAGGAATAGTGTGGCCATCAGGAGCAGGGAAGTCATTCTGCCCCTATACTCAGCACTGGTTAGGCCACACCTTGAGTCCTGTGTCCAGTTCTGGGCCCCTCAATTCAAGAGAGATGTTGAGTTGCTTGAATGTGTCCAGAGAAGGGCAATAAGGCTGGTGAGGGGTCTGGACCAGAAGCCCTGTGAGGAGAGGCTGAGGGAGCTGGGGGTGTTTAGCCTGGAGAAGAGGAGGCTCAGCAGAAACCTTATTGCCATCTACAACTGCCTGAAGGGAGGCTGTAGCCAGGTGAGGGTTGGTCTCTTCTCCCAGGCAACCAGTGACAGAAGGAGAGGACACAGTCTCAAGCTGCACCAGGGGAGGTTTAGGCTGGATGTGAGGAAGAAATTCTTCCCAGAAAGAGAGATTGGCCATTGGAATGTGCTGCCCAGGGAGGTGGTGGAGTCATCGTCCCTGGAAGTGTTTAAAATAAGCCTGGCTGAGGCACTTAGTGCCATGGTCTAGTTGATTAGATGGTGGGTGATAGGTTGGAATTGATGATCTTGATAGACTTTTCCAAGAGGGTTGGTTGATTCTGTGATACATTTGCTCTGAACTGAGCTGGTCTGACAATCTTATTTTGGGGGTATTTTCTCCAAATTATTTGGGGGGTAATTTCAACCCACCAGAGCGGGCAGGAATCCTGTGGTGATGGGCCCTACACTATTCACATCACTTCTTAAATTCTCCTTTCGTCACTCCATTTGAAGAAAAGCCCAACCACCCACCCTTTAATTAAAGTGACATTTTCTCAAGCAGGGTGCTCATATGGGTAGCTACTGTCCCTGTGACAGTTACACAGGGCAGCTACGTAACACAGCTGTGTGGAGGCACCACGGTCCCTGTGGGCTGTCAGCCATAAAGCTAAAAATGGGATTATCCCTGGCATGGCAACTCATCTACAATAAAGTTTATTCATTTTGGTCATAGAATCACAGAATCAACCAGGTTGGAAGAGACCTCCAAGATCCTCCAGTCCAACCTATCACCCAGCCCTAAGCAATCAACCAGACCATGGCACTAAGTGCCTCATCCAGGCTTCTCTTGAACATCTCCAGGCATGGCGACTCCACCACCTCCCTGGGCAGCACATTCCAATGGGCAATCACCCTCTCTGTGAAGAACTTCCTCCTAATATCCAGCCTATACCTCCCCTGGCACAACTTGGGACTGTGTCTTCTTGTTCTGCTGCTGGTGCAACGTCCGTGACCCCCTTTATTCCTTATTGCTTTGGATGTTTCACCTCCTGATACCAAGGTGTACCAGAGGATAAAAATAAGTCTCTTTTGTGTGCTGGCTCTAAACAGAATCGATTTCAACATGTCATTTCACTCTCACAGACACAACAAAAAAGTCCCTTAAGGTTTAGGTGTGTGAACTTTACCCAAGATGCACAGTGCTGACATCTCTGTATGATTCATAAAGAAACATTCTGTTTGTACCTCAGCATGAGCCTCAAGAAGTAGAGTTTAGACACAGCTTAAAATATAGAACCGAAATTGATTGTAATCATAGAATCATAGAATTGTTAGGGTTGGAAGGGACCTCAAGGATCATCCAGTTCCAACCCCCCCCTGCCATAGGCAGGGACACCTCACACTACATCAGCAGGTTGCTCACACCCACATCCAGCCTGGCTGTAAAAACCCCCAGGGATGAGGCTTCTACCACCTCCCTGGGCAACCTGTGCCAGTGTCCCACCACCCTCATGGGGAAGAATTTCTTCCTAACATCCAATCTGAATCTACTAATTTCTATTTTTGTTCCATTCCTTCTAGTCCTATCATTACCTGACACCCAAAAACATCCCTCCCCAGCTTTCTTGCAGGCCCCCTTTAGATAGTGGAAGAATGATTTGGCATTTGATTTTCCTAGAATAGCAGCAGATACAAGGTTGAGAAGTGAAACATGAATATGCATGTTACCATCAGTGCTTCACTCAGGTTTAGTCTAAAGCTTTTGTTCAGAAGCTTGTGACTCAGAATCACAGAAAGGGTTGGGTTGGAAGGGACCTTCGAAGGTCATCTAGTCCAACACCCCTTCAGTGAGCAGGAATATCCTCAACTAGATCAGGTTGCTCAGAGCCCCATCAAGCCTGACCTTGGATGTCTCCAGAGATGGGCCCTCACAGAATCATAGACTCACCTATTAATGTCTACCAGGTGGCAAAATTGGCACCAGGGAGCTTAAAAATTGAGGCTTTTCTCAAAAAAAAAAAAAAAAATATTGCAAGAATAAGTGTTCCATCTTGAAGTTTTGTGAAATTATTTAGGAAATGTATTCTCTGAGGTGGAGTATCCTAAGGCAGAAGAAGATCCAAAGGGCTGCAAACAACAAATACAGAAATGGATAGTTTTGAGTTTTTTTGTTTGTTTTTAAAACCAATCTTGGGTCAAAACAGCCTTCAAAGAAGAAAATAACCAACCTTCAAATTGTTACAGTTTGAAGGGGGAACTTTAGCCTAGTCCCTGATGGCAAAGACTGAAAGTAAAATAAATTACCATTGGATGCAAAAGGAAAATAATGCTAAGGTCTATGGAATTCATTGGATTGCTAATGGGAATATAGAGCAGAGGCATAAACAGTTCTCTCTCTTTTCTTCTTCTGCCTCTTCTGCTTGCAACGTTCCTCTTTCTCTTCTGTGGCCCTGCCAGGGGATCTCTGTTTTGACTACTGTGTGAGGTAATAGGGAGGAGGGAGGGAGTGGGGGAGGCAGTAAACAGGTCCCCCTGCATCGGTCCAGGGGACTGAGGAATTTCTGCGTTTGTAATTTGTAAATATATCTATATATATTGTACATCTCTTGTATATTTTGTACATATTCGTTGCATTTCGTATTTCTAGAGTTTAGTTTGCTTGTAACTAGAGCTTCATTTGCTTCCATCCCAAGCTGAGCTAAGTCTGAAAGTTTATTTTTGGAGGGGGTAGTTTCTCTAAATTAGCTGGGGGGTGATTTCAACCCACCACACAAATACCTAAGAATAATTAAAGCATAACTCTACTGAGTTTTAAGAAAAAGAATTGTGTGTGTTATAATAAATCTCAGAAGCCTTATTTCACTTGGAAAGACCTTTGAAAGAACTGCTTGCTCTCACAAGTGTAGTCACCTTCGAAGCAACTCATTCAAACAGTTGTAACTTTTGGAAGCACGTGAAGTCTGTAGTACTTATTCATGCCAAGCAAAAGTGCAGGCAGAAAAACTTGTAGCTGTCTGATAGTGCAGAAGTTACTGTTGTTACAGATCAGTCTTTTGTGTGGTTAAGTGGTAGGGTGGAGAAGGGTGCGAGGGTGAAGCCAGAAGCTGCATTTCCTTTCCATCTAATTTGAAGGAACAATAAAAAGAAGAATGAGAGAATGATTTTCTTGATTTTACAGCAGCTTCACAGTTCTCTGAGTTAGGCTGCTATTTAATTTTTTTTTTTTTAACTTTCTGGTAAAATGGACCTCCACTGATATTAAGCACCATGTAAGATATTTCCTTTTCAGAGGCAGCATGCTCCCAGACCCAAGAAGCAGGATTTCCAAGCTGTGTCAGATGCCGTTTGGGAACAGAATTCTGCCTCCCTCTGCTCTGCCTCCCATATGTTGGCTGCTCATGTTGTAGAACACTAATGAACACTAATGGATCTTAATGATAAGGAAGTTTTGCTCAAGCCAAAGGTACACATGGAGAAGCATCACGTTTCTCCACAGCAGGACAACAATCAGAATTGATGTGCAAATGGCCACTGGCAGATGCTTGCTAAAGATCGATGACCTTTCCCCCCCCCCTCTTTTTTTTTTAAATCTTTTCTCATGCTCTATATACCTTCACATTTTTTGGGGGGAGGGGGGGGGAAGTCTGTGGAGGTTTTCTAATTTGGATGACAAAGTGTAAATAGGAAATCAGTCTTTTCATTGTAGGGCTGCACATCCACAACCCTCATGAACAGCACATGGCCAATGTCTCTGACTATCAAAACAATTTTATTTAAGTGTGTCTCTTTCTGGGAAGTCCAAAGAGATCTTATTTACCATGATCTGTGAAACTGCATCCAGGAACTGCCTCAACTTTTAATGTATCTTTTTATCCCTCTCTCTCTTTTTTTTTTTTTTTTTCCCTGCCACCGTATATTTCTTATTTAACTGCTGTGGAGCATTTGTTCAAATAGTAAGGTTATATTTACATTCCAGTAGTGATATGTGACCTTAGCCAAGGGTCAGGACTGGATGATGGGGTTTTTTGCAAGCTGTTTTGCCTTTGTTGAACTATTAGGAAAAAACATTATTCTGACCCAGCAAGTTTACAATCAAAGTCTACAACAAGATACAACAAAGGGCTGAGGCAGATGAATAGGCAGTAATATGGCAAAAGGAAGAAGAGAAGGAGGAGGAGGAGAAGAAAAGCATATTTTTTCCATAAGAAATAATAATTTCCACTCTACCTGTTTGTTCACTGTTTCCTCTGGGATATAGACTCCAGGAAAGATTACTTGCAAGTGCTTGAGTCCTCCATCCTGCGAACACCTGCACAGGTGACTAAATCCACACATTTGCTTTAGAGGATTGTATCCTCTGAGTTTTACACTTTCGTAACTTCAGCCTCATGTTTGATTCTGGCTTTTTTTTTTTAATATTATTATTACCTTCTTGTCTACTGTGGCAGTGACAAAATGACAATCAGGCATTTCTGCTTTTATATTTACTGTAACTTTGAGTGATCATATGGGGACTCACACAGGAAAGCATAACTTACTTTGAACCTCCTACCCTTTCCTCATATACAGCTTAAAATAAATAGGCACAGTTATCAAACTCCTGTCAGGACTTGTAACTTGTCTGCAATAACAAGGTTAACCAGCAATAGCAGTCTATGCTTTGTGGTTGCATGCCAGTAAAACACTGACAAATTGAAAACTATAACGAGAACAAACACATTATGCATTTACCAAGCACAATGACGCTTTCACACCAGAAACTGTGGGCCTGCTAAGTTCCTTGTCCTAACTACCCCTTGTCTTTTGAAATAAGGCTCCATTTGAAACTTATCATCTGCTCTAAAACAGTGGTAATAAATGTGTCCCATGTGCCATAACCCTCGGTTTTCAAAACGTGGTTTAAAATTATTTGTCTGCTTAGTGTATTCCTACTTCCCCCAGCAAACAAGATTGAAAGTTAATAACAAGAATGGTTTCATAAATGAAACCACATAAATTGTCATGGAGCTGAATAGAGTTGTCATTTATAGGCAATCAGAATCTTCAAGCAATAATTGTTCTATTGTGTTTGTTTGGGGTTCTTTTAGTTTGTGGGGATTACATTTTTGTGGTGTTTTGTTTTGGTTTGGTTCTTTTGGGTGAAGATAACAATTTGGCCTGTGTTGATTAATAAAACATTCATGCTGGAAATCATTTTCCAGCAATGAATTTTTCCTCAAATGAACTCAGTGATGTTCTGCAAATCACAAAGAGGATTCTACACAGACAGGAGAATGTGACTGCCTGGTTTGGTATATAGCATGGTAAGGATGTGAAAGGGTGGGTTGCTACACCAGGACCGAGAGCTATAGGTCTAAATTTGGCTCTTGGCATGGAAAAGTGGAGTGCACAGGGCTGTTTGAGTCCCCTCCACCACATGTATTATTTTGGAGTGTGGAGGAGGAGAGCAGTCAGAGGCAGTCAGTGCAGTGGGCAGCCCTGGCAGGGAGCAGCACAGCCCTCAGCAAGCAGGTGTGCCGCAGTCAGGAGCGAGCGAGGTTGGCAGTGCTGTGCAGGGAAGTTTGTGCAGGGACTGCCGGCGCTGGCTGGAGCTGTCATTATCTTTCCGCTTTCTGAGTGAGCCTTTGCAATGTCTGCTTAATTCCTCCCTTCTTCCCACCCCTCCAGCAAGTGAGGTTTGGCCTGTACCCATAGGGAATATGTTGTGCAGGAGAGGGATGGCAGAGTAGGAAGGAAACTTTGGACCCTGGACTCGTTCAGGTAAGCCAGGGTGGTTCTGCCAGTGGCTGGAAATGAAAGCGCGTGCTTTTACATCTCCAAAGCTGTTTGTGTTGTGGAGGATCTGCTCCCAGATGAGCCCTGGCTTCCATGCAGGACCTGACAGGCTTCCTTGTGGGCGTCCTAGACAGCCCAGGAACTACAGCACTAGCCGTTGTTGTCACTCAGATTTGGGGAGCAGGATGTCAAAAAGGCAAAGGGAGGAGGTGGGGCCACAGACTTATTATCCCTCCTTATCAGCCCATGGAGTGCGGCCAGTACCTGAGGGAACAGTGTGGAGTGTGATTGCTCACCTCCCATGGAGAGAGGGTGCCTGCCCTGAGACTGTAGCTGGGTGGTTTTATTGTCCTGCCAAAAATCCAGAAACTTTCCTCTGTATCACAATTAAACAAGTGTTCTAAGGTGACTCTGGAGAATCCAGTAACCCAGAGGTCATTAGGATACTCACATGGAAGACAGAGACCCATACTGCGAGCCCTGATTTTGCTTCATTCAAACTGAACATTTTAATTTACCATGTCCCCTTTCACACCATCCTAGCATTTTTTAAGGGTGGGATTTTCCCCACTACTCCACACAAATGCTTTCTCCACCCTGTGTGAATTGGTTAGGCAGTGAGAGGGAGGTCAAGCAGAAGAGGTGAGACACCAGCCTGGACTAAGACAGCCTCAAGCCACAGGCTTCAGCATTAGGCAAATTTTTGTCATTGTCTTACTTCAATAAAGTTCCTTCTAGGGAAAGACAGCTAATAACAATTCCCTCTCAGAAAACTCAATCCCATTTTAGTCCTGATGGCAGGTGTGACAGGTCAATAACACTGAGGAGAGGATCTGTATTGGCAAGTGTGAACAGACAGGCTGTCTGCCTCTAAATGCTTTCTGAGAGCTGCAATAGTGTATAACTTCAGCACACTGAACTAACTGATGCAGGTGCCTACATCGTCCTGTGGGTTATGCAGAGAAATTAGGCTTTCAAAACAGTTGTTTGAACATAAGAGTTTAGTGCTGTCTGAGACCACAGAATCATAGGGTTGGAAGGGACCTCAAGGATCATCCACTTCTAATCCCCCTGCCATGGGCAGGGGCACCTCACACTACATCAGGCTGCTCACAGCCACATCCAGCCTGGCTGCAAAAACCTCCACAGATGAGACTTCCACCACCTCCCTGGGCAACCTGTTCCAGTGTCTCACCACCCTCATGGGGAAGAACTTCTTCCTAACGTCCAATCTGAATCTACCCATTTCTATTTTTTTTCCATTCCCCTTAGTCCTATTACTCCCTGACACCCTCAAAAGTCCCTCCCCAGCTTTCTTGTAGCCCCCTTCAGATACTGGAAGGCCACAAGAAGGTCTCCTAGGAGCCCTCTCTTTTCCAGACTGAAGAGCCCCAACTTTGTCAGTCTGTCTCCATAGCAGAGGAGCTCCAGCCCTCTGCTCATCCTTGTGGCCCTTCTCTGGACACCTTCCAGCACCTCCAGATCCTTCTTGTAACAGGGGCTCCAGAACTGGAGATACCTTCATGTTACCTGCCTGGCCTGCAACTGCTGCAGCACAAGGGCACAGCTCTCCTGTAGTGCCTATGTTACACTTGTCAGCCTTGACCTGAAATCTTGGCTACCCTAAATTATTCCAAGCACTTGATGCTTAATTCCAAACAAAGTAGTTGAATCCTGGGCTCTTACTCTGAATTACCTTGTTTAGCTACCTGGTGTAAAGCATGCCTATCTAGCTGGTATGACAATGTCCTCTCTCCCTGAGGTCTGAGCAGATCAGTTGAGTGTCTTAATCTTCCAGTCCTGGCCCCCTTGGGAAGAGCCCAAACTTGGTTTGGAAAGCTCATGCAGGAACTCCCAGCAATGCTGGGCTCTGCTAATGGAGGTCAGATGGCACGGTTTATATCATGTTTCCATTCAATCTCTTTTCACTCTCTTGTTTTATTTTCTCATCTCTCCTTGGTGATTGATGACTAGCCTCATCTGTGATTCTGGGCTGAAGCTTACTTTAATGCAATTTCTTGGATCACCTTCAGATTTGGTTTCTTCAATAGAAATACAGTATTTGCTTATTTTCCAGTCAACATACCTAAATGCTTTTCATTTCAGTAATTTACAGATTCTGATGGCACTGAACTGGCTCTTGGAAAATACTAAATAAAACAGATAAAAGTGCTGAAGAAACTATTACTTTAACCATTTTGCTTTCCCAAGGTGTTAAATAATGAAAAAAATGCTCTAGAATAATTTCCTTTTGAGTGAACTGAGGTTTGAGCTTTTACCCCAGGAACAACTTTCCTAAGACTGAACTAACTGCTGGTTCTGTCAGGTCATCTGTCATATTGATGTCTTTAGCACACATGTAAATCTTTGTTGCAGCTAAAGAACACTTTTCCAGTGATTCTCTGCTTTTCCACAGCACTGCCTTTGGCTACTCTTAGTAGTCAAGCTAAGGGTAAACATGTGCTGTAGACAGCAGCATCACGTGGAACTGTGTAATGAAGAGCTTCATAGAGGTTAATACACTCTGCCAAATAAACTTTAGCTGAACTAGCCAATAGCCATTGTCTCCTACTCAATTTTATATCATTCAGTCCAAACCCAACTGTCAGTCACAGCAGGGGTTGTGTTACTTAACCATCAGTGCACTGTCAAGCAAAAAATGCTTCAGGTGCATGGCAAAATGGGACCCACTCAGTGCTTTGCTATGATTATATACATAATGAGGGAAATGGTGTTGGAAATCTTCTTTTTCATCCAGTCTTCCACTCTCCTCTCATTTTTTTTCCAAGCAGTAATAGTAACCACAAAAGTCCTGCAACCCAGATTAAAATCACAGGTGTTAAAAAGTAACTTTTTTTTTTTTTAAGCTGAAATGAAAACTGAGCCATGTGAATCTTCTTTTTTTTACTTCAAGTTCCCTTCCCAACATTCAGATTATATTAGCATTTTGTAAAGATTTTTGATATGTATGGATGTGGGAAAGAAATAATGCCAAGGTATCTGACACATATAGCTTAGTCAAACTGTGTGTGTATTCACATCAGGAGAAACACACCACCTGGCACCAAGGCAAAGAGTTTGCAGAAGATCACAGAATCACAGAATGTTAGGGGCTGGAAGGGACCTCAAAATCTCATCCAGTCCAATCCTCCTGCCAGAGTAGGATCACCTAACACAGGAACACATCCAGGTGGGTCTTGAATGTCTCCAGAGAGAGCGACTCCACAACCCCCCTGAGCAGCCTGTTCCACTGTTCTGTTACCCTCACAGGGAAAACATTTCTTCCTCATGTTTCCATGGAACCTCCTATGCCTCTAAGTGCTCTAATCTTGGTTCAAAAAATATTTTTTAATGTAAATATTCTTTTGTTCTTGTTAGATTATGTCTGCGAAGTTACAGCTGAGAAGAAGACCCTTACGAATACGCACAGAGTAAAATGGCAGTCTAAATAAAAAGTTGTTGTTAGAGCTGAGCAATAAATAATTTTCAAATGGCACTAAGATTTTCTAAAGTCCTTTTTCACAGAATTTCACAGAACCATTCAGGTTTGGAAAAGACCCTCAGGATCATCAAGCCCAACCCCGAACCCTGCTCTACAAGGGTCTCCCCTAAACCATATGCCCAAGCACCACATCCAAACCACTTTTAAACACATCCAGGGTTGGGGACTCAACCACCTCCCTGGGCAGCACATTCCAATGCCTGACCACTCTTGCCATGAAAAAAAAATTTCCTAATGTCCAGTCTAAACTTAGCCAGCCGCAGCTTGAGGCCATTCCCTCTTGTTCTATCACTGATTACCTGTGAGAAGAGACTAGCACCAGCCTCTCTACAACATCCTTTCAGGTAGTTGTAAACAGCAAAAGGATGAACAGTCCAGAAAAGGATGAACAGTCCAGAAAAGGATGACCAGTTCAGAAAAGGATGAACAGGCCAGAAAAAGGATGAACAGTCACAATCTTAAACAGAGAAGCATCTTAGTTATGATATTACATCATAGATCAGCTCTTCTCCACTCCTCTTTTACTCTAAGCTCTGCTAGGCTTACAAAATTTCCTACAATCTAAAAGCATCAGTAAATCTGGCTTTATTTGCTATCTTGAAAGACAGAAATTAGATTTTCCTTTTCTAAAATCTTTCTAGAAAATGCTGAAGCTGCTCCCACCACTTACTTTCTGTAGCCAAAAAAGTCCCAGCTACCTACCATGTGGGAGGAGGAGAGGCTCTAAAATGTAAAGAGGCTAGTACCACACCAGCTGATAGTGAGGAAGCTGAAAGAAAAATGGCTGGAGCCATGCCAGTGAAAAGTTGCTTCAGTTCAAGCAGAAGAGAGAAATTTGTCCAAGTAAGTGAAATAGAGAAGTAGAGGAAAAAATGATGCTCACACCTACCTCAGCTGCAGGAATCAAAATGAAATTCCCTTGAATAAGTGTTCTGTAATAGTGTCCAGGAAACTACACTAGATTGAAAGCAAAAAGTTGCAATATTCGATTTAAGGGCTAAAACCCCCTCTTAGGCTACACTTCCTATCAGGGCACTGATAGGGGCAAACCCTTAATGATTTTTTTTATCTTGTAACATCTGAGCACCTCGTCTTTCACAGACAATTCTTAAGAAAGTGCTTTAGCATAAGGAGCCCAACATGCATTTTGTAAAGTAGCAGGATTACAACACAGTGCATGTTACACAGATGATTTTGCAACAAAAGTGCCACCTCCATTTTACTTGAGGGAGCTGTCCCACGACCCTGCTCCTCTCTTTTGCATGGCATTGAGCACTGGCTTTTAAAGTTAACCCTGCAGAGCACTTAGACAGTGATTGATGATGAGGTGATCTGCCTCTGCCCTTGTTCCCTGCTTCACTTTTCTGAAATGCATGATTTTTCATTTCTCTTATGTAGTAGCTTGTTTTCAACAATCTTTTTTTAACTTTTTTAACTGCTTTAGCAAGCATCGGTCATACAAAAGTGGGATAGATTCATCTTGCAAAAGCTTACACTTGGTCTTGTATGTTTTCTAGGTATTAAGGTGAGCTCTCACTCTCCTCCTCTTTTTTCTTGCATTTTTAGGTATCCTGCCAATATAGTTCTAATTTTAGGGTATCAATTTTTAATTCTCACTCTAAATTTCATTAATTTATTCTCCAGGAGCTTGAAATAATCTTCATAATGTTTGTCTCTTCTGGCTGTTAAAAAAAAAAAAGAAAAAGAAAATCTATGAATTGAAAAAAAGCCACAATGCACCACTTTGTAATGCTTGGCAGTAGGGCTTTTCTGATAAGGCAATTAATAATTTTTGTCATATTTATTTTAAAGAAAACTTTAAAAAAAGTATTAAAATTGTCTACCAGAGCTCTTCAAGAGTAAGGGTTAGTTTTACTTGGATCCTTTCAGGGATGTGGTTTATTTCACAGCCCAACATTTAGTTGTGCTGGCACAACCAGAGGGAGGCAAACTGTGAAGTGGGGAGTGGGAAGGAGGAAATAGAAAGTTTCTTCACCACCAACTCCTCTGTATCATAGAATCATAGAATTGTTAAGGCTGGAAGGGACCTCAAGAATCATCCAGTTCCAACCCCCCTGCCATGGACAGGGACACTTCCCACTAGGTCAGGTTGCCCAGAGCCTACATCCAGCCTGGCCTTAAAAACCTCCATCATTGAATGACAACTTGCATCCCTCCCTGGTATTTTTGCACCTACCCCAAAACAAGGGATCCTTTTCATAACATGACCAGCTGTATTAACCACGGAGGGCAAGTTAGACTCCTGGGCTCTACTGCCATTAATCTTTTCACAGTCAAGTTGCAGTCTCTACCACAAGTAATATGTGTTTTTTCACAGCTCTCCCCACACATTCACAAGGTCAGATAAAGTTTTCCTCCGGTTACTGAGAACAAATCACCAGGTAGCCAGCTCATCACACTGTAACTCAGATTTTTTCTCTATAACTTTTAGCCCTAAGAACAAGGAGGAAAGAAAAGCCTTCACTTTTGTGTTGCTTTGCACTGTGGTTCTCAGAAAAGCAGAATGTAACCTGGCTCATCATGTATTGGTCACCAAGGCTAATTTTGATGTGGCGTCAGGGTTTCCTCCTCTTAAAGGTACTGGTTTAATCACTATTTGCCCTCCAGAGGCATTTGGAAGAGAAATTTTACAGTATAACTCATAAGAATGGCTTAACCAACATGTATGGCAACAATGATGAGCATCACAGAGCAAGCCAGAACATAGCTGGTTATGGATCTCAGTTTTTGCACATAGAGGGCACAACCAAGTAACTGTTGTAAGGCCTTTTTTTTTTTTTCCTGGTGAGTTGTTTGTTTTGAATTACATACATGACTTTGGGTACCTAAAGTATTTTTACCACCACTGTTTATGGGAAGCACAGGAGAGAACTTCCTACATTCCCAAAGACAGTGAAAAGACATGTAAGGAACCTTAGATCCTTAATACATAGAGCAGACCTTTGGAAATGTGAGTTTAACACCAACAAAAACATGTAGAATCATAGAATTGCCAGGACTGGAAGAGACCTCAAGGATCATTTAGTTCCAATCCACCTGCCATGGGCAGAGACACCTCAGATCCCTAGATCAGGTTGCTCAGAGCCACATCCAGCCTGGTCTTAAAAACCTCCAGGGACGGGGATTCTACCACCTCCCTGACCACCCTGTTCCAGGAAGAATAATATCTGATGATTTAAAAGGACTTGTTTCCAGGGTTTTCTAGATGTTACTGTCAAGAATATCTCCTGTCTCGTAACAGGAAGTCAGATCTGGTAACCAGTAACCTATTTGAATATTCTGAATTTCATTTTCTTCCGTAGCTCAAGATCTGCTTGTTAGGAGCAAGACTGTGAGAACATTTGAGCATTCACTCTTTGAACCCATTGACCCTAAAATGGTCAAGACTAAGACTAATCAACAAGCTGTTTTAATTTCATAGAATCACAGAACTGTCAGGGTTGGAAGGGACCTCAAGGATCATCTAGTTCCAACCCCCCTGCCATGGGCAAGGACACCTCACACTACATCAGGTTGCTCAGAGCCACATCCAACCTGGCTGCAAAAACCTTCAGGGATGAGGCTTCCACCACCTCCCTGAGTAACCTGTTCCAGTGTCTCACCACCCTCATGGGGAAGAATTTCTTCCTAACATCCAATCTGAGTCTACCCATTTCTAGTTTTGCTTCATTCCCCCCCAGTCCTATCACTCCCTGACACCCTAAAAAGTCCCTCCCCAGCTTTCTTGTAGCCCCCTTCAGATAGTGGAAGGCCACAAGAAGGTCTCCTTGGAGCCTTCTCTTCTCCAGACTGAACAGCCCCAACTCTCTCAGTACCGTCCAAGTAATACACAAGACAGGTAGAGATGAGGATATAGATGTAGTCTGGTCAAGGTTAAGACCAGACTGTGACTGAGCTGTTACCAAGAGTGGATTACTTCTCTTCCTTATAAAACTAACAAGCTCTTCTCTGACACAAGCTGTGCAAGCTGGTTTTTTTTATTACTTGCAGACTAAGATCACACCATGTGTCTTTTCTACTGGTTATAGTTCTTCAGCACCTGTAAGTAATTTGATCCTGAAAATGTAGAAATGTGCTTTTAAGGATTTTATACCATTCATCTCTAAAAGTTTAATATGCTGTATTAAGGTTACAGTGCTAATGACCATTCCTGTTTTCCATTGCTCTCTTTTGTTCTGATATGTCTAAAACTACAGCTTCATCCACAGTCCACTGAGGTCAAAAGGAGTCTTCCCTTAGCATCAGCTGGCTTTGGATTAGTTGTCTCAGTTCCTCCAGACAAAGATTCTACCCTCTGAATTGATCAGTGTGTGGTTTACACTGGTTAATTTTCTACATCAGTCTGTTGCAGGTTTATAACTCTTCACAGTGGAGACCTTGCTTAGATCATGGTTCCACCAATACAACGAATAAAATTAAGTGAACTTCTAACTCTGAGACTATGCAATTAATTTCTCTTCAGGAGAAGGAAGAGAGTGCAGTAGGAATGGATTCTCAAGTACTAAGATGACCAACGTTTCTAAAGCACACCAGCACGCAGGCTTTTGCTGAGTAAACTACAAACTTCCATGCTCTTGCAGAATGACTGTCAGTTCCTGCCTCGTGAAATCTAAATGCAACTTTTTTTTTTTTCCCAAAGAGTTAATCAAAGTACACCACCAAGAATAAGTAGTTCCAAGAATTACCATCAACGAACTCGTTTGAACCCAGCCCAGCTGCTGCCTCCAGCTTCAAACAGATGCACCACTTATTCCAGGCTCTCTCCCCCCACTAGTTGTCCATCACATCTCTCTGGAAAACAGGCAGAGCAACTGTTACAGCTGCAGAGAAGGCTACAGAAAGGTTGACACCAAAGATGTGGTTTTCCTTTCTCAATGTGCTAATTTTCTTTTAACTTTTAAAACCAGTGGCTGGTATATGTTTTGACAGGCTTATGCTGCTGGCTCTATTTTAGATCACCAATGGTTAAGGACCATGAATATTAGAATGAAACTGTAGTTTTGGTTTATTTCTTTACAATATCTCTTTTCCTTTTGGACTTTGTTCCATGAAAATCTCCCTCCACAGATGAGATGCAATACCTGTCAATGGAAAGTAGCTTTCTGCCAGTTTTCTGCATGATGTCTTCACTTTAAATAACTAATATTTTGAAAAGATCTGCAAACCCCAGCACTGATTGCAAAGAAAAGAAATTTTAACTGATTCCTACAGCAGAGTAACAACATTTTTATACGTGCACTATTTAACAGGAGTTCAGTAGGTTTTTATAGTAAAATAGACTAAAGGTGGAAGATTCAGGTAAACTGACAAGAACATAACTCATATATTAGTGAATGACTGAATCAGAATTACTCTGGGTGATTAAGGAAGTCTGAAGGTGTTTAAGTACACTAAAAGAGAACCAAGACAGCGCAAAATACGTCTGTGAAGAAAGCATAAATCACACCAATTTACCCCAGAATCTGACCTATCTGACTATTGAAGGTGCACACTGTGCAAATCCATAAAGCCAGCTACCACAGGTTCTCAGATTGTTGAATGTTTTCACAGAATCACAGAATGTCAGGGACTGGAAGGGATCTCGAAAGCTCATCTAGTCCAACCCCCCTGCCAGAGCAGGATCACCTAAACCAGATCACACAGGAATACATCCAGGAGGCTTTTGAATGTCTCCAGAGAGGGAGACTCCACAACCCCCTGGGCAGCCTGTTCCAGTGTTCTGTCACTTTCCTCATGTTTCAATGGAACTTCCTGTGCCTCAACTTCCACTCATTGCCCCTTGTGCTGTCATTGAGCATCGCCAAGGAGAGCCTGGCTCCAGCCTCTTGGCACTCACCCTTTACATATTTATAAACATGAATGAGGTCATCTCTCAGGCTCCTCCTCTCCAAGGTAAGGAGCCTCAGCTCCCTCAGTCTCTCCTCATAAGGAAGATGTTCCACTCCCCTCATCATTTTTGTGACTCTGCACTGGACTCTTTCAAGCAGTTCCCTGAGGTCCTTCATGAACTGAGGTGCTCAGAACTGGACGCAATACTCCAGATGCAGCCTCCCCAGGGCAGAGTAGAGGGGGAAGATTAATTAATTAAGGGGATTCTCTCAAGGTCTTTTTCACTATTAGGAGAATATTGTATACAAAACTAGAGATGGTGAACATGTTTTACCTCATTACAAGCCCATTCAAAGACCATTTCTAATAATGAAATATTATTAGCTTCTTTTTCTTTAGGGGAGATGATCACACAGAATAATATGATAAAATAAGGGAAGTAGAAGAAAAGAAAGCAGCATGGGAAAACAAATACAGACAAAGTGTGAAGAATGGACATAATAATATGGATAACATGGACAGAGTTTCTGAAAGCAATATTAGTAATACCTTCTACCCATGGTCCAAAGACATATCTGGCACATTAGGAAGCAGTGTGTTTTTTCCTGCCTGCTAAGTTAGGGTCCAGTCCTAATTCTTACTGGGGAAAAAAATAAAGAGAGAAG
The DNA here is from genome assembly GCF_027791375.1 of Indicator indicator. Lineage (NCBI taxonomy): Eukaryota > Metazoa > Chordata > Aves > Piciformes > Indicatoridae > Indicator > Indicator indicator. Next base: position 30,873,340 of record NC_072020.1, read on the forward strand.
GAGCAACCAAAACCCAAAAGACAACAACAACAAAACAACAATAAAAACCCAACCCAATCAAAACAAATGAAAAAACATCCACAACCCAAAAGCAAGCAAGCAAGCAAGCAAGCAAACCAAAACAAAACACAAACCCAACCAAATCAAACCAAACCAAACCAAACCAAACCAAACAAGCCCCCCAAACAAAACAAAGGATAACAAAAAAAAGTGGTTTAAATTACATCAATGAAATATCTGCAAAGTCAAGCTAGAACTGCAAAACCTGTGGACCACAAGAATAACATGAAATGTTCACAGACATTAAGTTTACTCAAGACCAACGATAATCCCCTGTGAAATGCAAACTGAAATTTGTTTGCCTATCAAAACAAGGCCTTTTCTTATTCCCCCTTCCCATTCACAGATGCAGGCATGTGTTGACTTGTTATTGTAGTTTATGAATGTTGGCCTTTATTTCTGTGAAATTAGTGTTATCAACTTCATTTGACAAAATGTAAAATTACATGTAAAGCTGACAGGCTTAAAAAAAAAAGTAATAGAAATTAAAAGGAGATAAACATAGCTTTGTGAAGCTGTGTTCTCTTAAACAGTTCTTTTACTCTGAGGAGCTACATAATTACACCGAGCCATATGTGTGTCTTTTTTCCTTTCTTTACTCTGTGTTCATGAAACTGGACAAGTGCTAACAGCACGGCTCAGCAGAATGGCATCTATCATTCACAAAGTTCTCGTTATAGCTTACTTTATCTGTTCAATAATGGGAAGAATTGCCTATAAATCAGAATCTCCAATTAATGTTTTAGCTGAAGTGAAAATAATACTCTAAGGTCTGATCTTAAACATGTTGGATTGGGCAAAAGTCAGCCACACAAGGTGTCACTTTGTCTTTACCTGGGGATCTACAGGACGAATTATACAGACCCCACATGGCACAGGTCAAGAGGAATTTGCAAAAACACATCCCATAGCACATAAATCATATGATGCAAAATAAGCACTCCATAGCTTATAGGTGTTAGTATCCTGGAATTAAGATTTCTTATGCCGGTTGGTAGCTTTTTGTGTTCTTCATCGGCCTTTCAACAACAAGTCATTTGATCTTTCCATCTAATTGCTCTCATGTCAATAATTATGTGGGGTTCAGAAAGCTCTAACTCTTAAGTGTGCATATGGGAGGATGTGGAGTTATGACATCCCTGCAAACTCTTCGTGAGAAAGACGTGACCCAGGGCAGTGAGGAAACTCTCTTGGAAGAGCTGATGAGCTGGGCACAGTGCCACACTGACGTAGCTGCCCTGTGCCAGCTTGCCGTGCCGACCTGGGTGGTCGCCATCCCTTAGAGCCAGAAATTTTCCCCAGAACCCTCTGCCTGAGCATCGCAGGAGAGTTTCTAGCCCCAGTGCTTTTATGGGCTTGGTTTTAACTAAGTCAGAGTGTGTCACAGTGTTTTGGTTATTTGCTGTCTCAGGCAGGGAAGCTGCTTTATGCAGGTAGTGGGCTGAGGCTTTATAGAGCTTGCAGGACTCCCTGAGAATCACCAAGCAGGGACCTGAAGCCCACATTACTGTCTCACACACACGAATGATAGGAACATTTTTCTTATTTACTGTGACTCTGATGATTCAACAGTGGTGTAGACTACCAGACATTTTATCTTGAGAAAGCTGGATGAAGGCTGCTGCCTTTCTGCTTATCCCAACACCTCCATGAGCAATACAGCAGACACAACTGTTTTGTGGACAGTCACTTGTGCACAAGCACTTGCACAAGCATGGTGAAGAGGCAGAGACTGATACAGTGTTTAAACCACCTGCAGTATGGAATATGTCAGACTTGTTTTTTTCTAGAGTAATAAATTGAAATAGCAAGATTCTCTTGTTCTTGTTTAGCCACACTGACTGTGGAATAGGGCAAGTTGTAAGTAGAGATGGAAGAAGAAAATTTCTTCGGCTTCTGCCTGCCTGCATGGGAAGCTGAAGTTCCTAGTAGGCAGCTTCTGTTCTCTCACTTCCATGGCCAGTGGCATGAATGTACAGCTAGGAGGCAGTGACTGATTTTAACAACGTCTGTTACCACTAGACTTGATGAAAATCTTAAGCATTGTGTGGAAGGCCATACCCATTTTGCCTGAGTATGGAAGGAAGGATCTAAGGAGGAAGGAAGAAAAAGAGGCCAAGCTGGACATAAATGTCAGAACAGTGGGTAATCAGCTGCTTCAGTCATGGCTCTGCTCGAACACGTGGCATCTGGGGCATTCCTGTGTCAGCAGCGAAGTGTGCAGGGAGCCATCTTCTTCATCCAGTAGTGGAAAAACAGGTCTGTCAGGGTACTGGACTGCAGCATTCTGGAAGAGCATGGAGCATGATTTTTCCATTTTCCCACTTCCTTATGCTTTTTGATCCACTACGTTAAGAATGGGGCTGCTAACACTCAGGTGTGCCTGGGAATGGGTTGTTTTCTGTTTCCTTTGCACAGGGAGCTCAGGGATTTGCACACTGGCACATGCTGCAAACAGACAGAAACAGCAAGTGGGGAGCTCTGGGGACTTCTCTTCCTGCCCCCTTCCTCTCAAGCCCCTCCACACACCCACTCCTTGCTACTGGTAAAAAAAAAAAAAAAAAAACCACTAACAAAAAACCCCAAACAACAACAAAACCCCCAAAGTCAAAACCTTTCAGCAGATTAAACTGCTTTTGACTGAGCCATTATTGAGGTACTATTTCCTCTTACAGTTAGTATTTGTATGGGTAGTTGCTGCTAACTCTTCATGAAAAAATCTACTACCTTAGCTATATCTTGTATTATTCAGCATAAAACATATTTCACATAAAGAATACCTTTTGCTTTCCCCTGCATTTTTTTTTTCTAAGCCAGAGCTGATATTTTTGTTTTTAGATTGGATTCTAGGAACACGTTCTTTACCATGAGGGTAGTGGAACACTGGAACGGGTTTCCCAGGGAGGTAGTTGAGGCCCCATCCCCAGAGATATTCAAGGTGAGACTCGACAAGGCTTTGAGCAACCTGATCTAGCTGAGGATTCCCCTGCTTACTGCAGAGGAGGATGGACTAGATGACATTTGGAGGTCCCTTCTAACCCAAACCATTCTATGATTCCCCCCCAACAACGGCAGAAAGGCCAAGGGGAGCTCTCTCCTGGCCGGTGCAGCCCGCAGCTGTGTGGTGTCCCCTTGCAGCACGGCTGGGATGCTTGGGACGCCTGGGATAGGCAATTCAAAATTAGGGATAGTGCAAGGATGGGGACCGTGAGACTTTGTCTTGCATCTTCTCCCAGTCTGGTAGTGATAGTGCCATCATAGGAGCCAGGCATTTCACCTGAGGCCATATATCTTTTCTTGTCCAAGTAAAAGCTTTATCTGCTGCCCTGCTCTGCCTTACCCTCACAGCTTCAGCTGCAAAAGCTGACACTCACTCGCACCTACCCTGGCTCTCGCCAAGCTGCGGGCGCGCATCTGACAGCGCCGTACAGCAGGGGGATGGCGGCGAGCACCGAGCGGGTACACAGTGACGTGTGGGCGCAGGAAGGCCACCATGGGGGTGGATTGTGACGTCTCCCGGGGACGGAGAGGCACGGGGGGCCAGCGAGCAGGTGGTGCGGGGCTGCGCGGGGGCCTGTGGCAGCGGGCTGGGGACGCCGCTTGCCGTGCCGGTGGCGGACCACGAGATGGCTCCGTGCGGGGTGACCGGACGCCCGCTGGCACCGGAGAGGCCGCGCCGGGTGAGAAAAGAAATCCGTCTTTCTTGTTCTGTCACATTTTTAAGGCGCTTGCTCATCCCCGGGGCTGCCGGAGAACAGACACACCCCGCCGGCAGAGCCGAGAGCCGCGCTGCCGAAAGCTGTGCTTCCTGGCTGCCCCGGGAACGCGGCCCGAGATCAGCCCCAGGGACGCCGGGGAAGTCTCCGAGCGCTGCCGCTTAGCCTCCTCTCGCCTCTGTCTTAAACCACGCAGTGGGCAGCTGGTTTTCCACGGCGAAAGTCCTTCTAACCCGGTTTTAAAAGTAATAGACCGTCGGTGGGGAATGGGAGGGATGACTAAGTAGGTAAAGGTGAGAGAGATGTTGCTAAGACTTTCAGGGCTTTAAAAGTTGGAAAAGAAGTTGTGATTCCCCTCCCCCCCTTGCTCCTTTGAGATAGGCTATTTCTATGAAGAAAATTCTGCTCACATTACAAAAGGGGGATATCAGGGGGTTTGACTGTCATTGAAGTTGAAATGAACTTTGTCACCCTGTTTAAATATTTAAGTCTCTTGACACAGGAAAATACATCGCAAAGTGATAAAAAATATATTTAAAAATACAGCTGCCTTTGAGATTAAGCATTCCTATTCCCACTCTATCGGTTCACTTTGCTCAAGCAACCCTGAAGTACAGAGTATGGCAAGAAACTGTGGACCAGAGAAGCAGCTCCATTATCAGAATCTGTCTATTTGTGCATTTGAAGTGGTAACACTTTGTTTTAAACTAATAGTTTCAGCAACTCTATTGATTTAACTTATTTCCAAGAGGTTAAACATCCTATTGATGTGCATGTGTATCAGTTTTCTTTATGTATCCAGTCATATTCATGCCCTGTTCCCTAAAATACCTGTATTTTATGGTAGTTTCACCATGTTGCATACTGCTAATATTTAGGGGAATTTAATTTTTTGATTTTCACTTAACAGTCTTGCCTTCCCTGCACACATTCAGGGTTTCCACTGCCTCGTTGCTACTTGTATTAAAAGTCCTAATTTAACTTAACAGTCAGAAAATGGTCTTTAAACTCCACTCTAACACATCTCTACTTTGAATGAAACATTAAGAAAGGTATTGGATGTACTTTAAAATAAAAGATTTTTTTTTTTTTAATTGAGTCCAGTGCAATCATTTTGTACTGAAATTGTAACGTGGTTCAGGGCAGAAGCCACTTTGTCTGAAGTGATGTCAGATGGCAATAACCTGCAATGTGACTGTGAATGTGGAAGGCTGAAGCTGGAGGCACTTGTGAGTGGAAGCTCTCAGTCATGATTTGAAGTCTTATCTCAAGGACAAACATGAAATAATACTTTAAACTTGTGCATACCATATTGACAGCAAAGGCAGGCTTTCCACCCTTGTCCATGGAAGGTCTCAGGATCATCGTACAGTTTTCCTCTCTTGTCTTCACAAACCACTCCCTGTGTGTTTGGAACTCAGGACTGGAAACAGGCTACAGAGACCTGAGGGAAGGCTCACCTCACACACATTGGTGTAAATGATACTATAAAAGTAATGCAGCCCAGCATGAGCAGCAAATCGCAGTTTTCCTGATGGTTTTTGAACCTCCAGCTCTAACTCCACACATATATATGGTTGTGATGGGCTTAACTGGTAACATAAACAGCTTCCAACCTCTAGATGCATGAAGGATGCTACAGACTCCCACAACTGATGAAATCCAAGTAATTTATACCTCCTAACAGATTGCTTTGTACATTTCTTGAAGGCAGAAAAATTTTGCCTAAATCCTCCTGTATCTGAAGGAGGAGAGCACTCAGGTGGTGTTTCTGTCCTTACAGCAATGGGACTACAGTGATCTGATTCTGAAAAGTTCAGAGCTTATGCAGCACCTGCTGGGATAAATGGGGACTGAAGATTCTCAGAGTTACTGAAAAAAGAATCACTCCAGTTTCCCTGTGACTATATAAATCATACATCATGTATTGACATATATGTCCTTCAGCTGTATGACATCACTTGTCACTTAATGTAAATTTGTTCAAGCTATACCAAAGCCAAAGTAGATCCTGTGTCTGAAATCTGAGCTCCAAGTTATGAAGAAACATACTCTTACTGACTGACTCACTTTTTTTTTTTTGCCCTTATGTTCAAACTAGTGAAAAATGAGTATGAAACCAGGAATTAAGACACAAGTTAAAACCTGTGTAAGAGGTTTGAAGCAAACTCTGCAAACTGCAGATCTGTGTCCAGATCTCAGCTGCTTTCAGTCACAGAATTGATAAGTGTATGAATAAGCACTTGCAGTAAGTACAGTGGGCTGGGGATTCGTTGTGTGACACTGATGTGTTTGACCTGTGGCTGGCCAAAGGTAAGTGCCTGTGTGTGGGCAGCAGGGACACTATCTGCTTGACAAAGTGTATGCATGACAAATATGTTGGGCCAGCAGTTTAAGCAATATATTTGTTAAAGCTTTACCCTCTGTGAATAAAGCAGCTCATGTTTTAGCCTGCCACTTACACTCCAAAAGTTACCTATTTGTCTAACCATCCTCTGGTTCACTTTGGTTTTAGACGGTTTTGCTGTGAAGTGCTGCTTCAGGGATATGCAGTGGGATGTATGTCATGGGATATGTGGTGGGATATATGTTGTGCTTGAGGTGATGAGGCTATGGTCCTCCTATGCATACCAGATGTGAATTCCTTTCTAGATATGTGTCCCAGCTGCCAGCCAAGTTCTGTCTCCTGCACTAACATGTTTCTGCACTGAGAGAAACTCATTGTTCATGTCTGGAGAGTAGCTGATGTAAAGTGTCATGATTGCAGAGGACAAATCAATCCCACACAAAATCCAGACTATTCATCTATGTTGATTTGAAAACGCAAAATAAATTCTTGAATATGACCTTGTCTTCAACAGGAAGCCAGTGGAGTGGCCACCAGCAATGATGGTGTGATATCTTTTTATCAGAGAGGCTACTCTGGTCTAAGTCACCTTTCTTGAGATTAGCTGTTTCAAGCCAGGATACCTGAATGATATTTGTGAATTTTCATCACCAAATCTGCATGGACTAATGTAAACAGCAGTGCATCCTCTCTCCACAAAGGGACAAGAGCATTTTGAAAACAAGGATGAATTGTGTGGAAGGAGAGAGATGTTCAAAGGCAGCCTGAGTCTGGGCCCATTTGTAGTGATCCGAGAGGAGATGTTTTCATAAAGGGAGACACTGTTGTGTGGATAATAGTGATGTCATCAGAATCCTCTGATGAGGAAAGTGGTATGTGATCATATCTATGTCTCTGCATGGATGATCTGAATAAAAATATAGGCAACATTTGGGAGAGGACAGATGTGAGGATCCTAGTAAAGAGGATAGCAGGAAAAGAACTATGAAAATATTGCAAGAGGTCTTTAAGTAGAAAAAGAGTTAAGATGTTGAAGAATAAAAGATTAAAATAGTTTGAGTTACACATGGGTTGTTTGTTTTCACAGAATCACAGAGTGTTAGGGAATGGAAGGGACCTCAAGAGATCATCCAGTCCAACTCCCCTGCCAGAGCAGGATCACCTAGACCAGATCATGCTGGAACTCATCCAGGCAGGTCTTGAATATCTCCAGAGAGGGAGACTCCACAACCCCCCTGGGCAGCCTCTTCCAGTGTTCTGTCACCCTCACAGGGAAATAATTCTTCCTTCTGTTTCCATGGAACTTTCTATGCCTCAGCTTCCACCCACTGCCCCTTGTGCTGTCATTGGGCATAGCCAGGAGGAGCCTGGCTCCATCCTCTTGGCACTCACTCTTTACATATTTATAAACATTAATGGGGTCACCCCCTAGTCTCCTCTTCTCCAAGCTGAAGAGCTTTCACTTATACACTGGAGCAACAACACAAAACCAAAGTTAAAAAATAGAAATTCTATGCTGAGCTCAGGAGTGTAAGACAGGTGTAAGTTGGGGAGATGTTTTCAGGTCCCAGCTTTGCAGCATCACGGTGATACAGGCAGAGACAGCGTGAAAGCCAGTTTCATTTTCAGCTTTGATCACTGATGTAGGTAGGAGCAAGTGTACATGCACATCTGCCTGTTTTAGTGGTAAGTGTATAAGTAGGACAGCACGTAGTGAATTTATCTGAAGGTTTTATGACAGTTGTGTCACCTTGCACAACCTTGCACTACCTTGCTTATGTAGTTAAAAGTGAAAAGTGAACATGCACCACTTACGTTTCTTCGTTGTTGTTTGTGTGTACTGAACAATATACAACGTTGTGTATTGAGTACTTAATGTGTTTATAACACTCTGCTGTAGTTTAGATGCAGAAACCACAAGTATAGATTGTCCAACTTCTCTTCTGGAGCTGTTAGAGGTGGTACTGCTGCCTCTCTTTCTCCCTCCTTCAAATATGATGCCAGGCTTTAGGAGTTGTGTATAGGCAGGGGTGTCCACCCTTCTTTCCTCTTCTTTCGCCCTCATTTCCTTGCAATAATGCAGTCATCTGAGTCAGCCATACTTTTCTACCTCCAAAACTACTCCCATTTTCTCTGTGGAAATGTCAGGCTGCCAAATGGCAGTTGTGGACCTCTTGTAGAACACCTCTTGGGTCAGTCTAACCATGTGGACATGATACTGAACATGCAAGGGACAGGAATTTGTTAGGAACCCACAGTGAGGTATTTAAGTATAAGCTCAGCTCTGAGGATGAGAGTGTTTCTCAGACTTTACAAGATGATCCCTTTTCTTAAAGCTAAGGATATGCTTCTGAGAAGGATCTGGTCTTTATAAGTTGCCTTCACACAACCTGAGGCTGCATAACAGTTCAAACTTGAGAGGTGTGACACCTGTGGCAATAAGAGAAGAAGATGGGTTTGGTTAAAGTATTTTTACTCTTTAATATTGCCTGTACCACGTTTGAAATGATCAGTTGGTCGTGATACGTTACCTGCCTCTCTTGGCCAGGCTTTTTGGGTTGTTCAGAAAGCTTAAAAAAAAAAAAAAAAAGAGACATAGTAGGTTATCCTTTCACTTTTCCAAGGAGAGAAGATGAATCCTTTTCTACATTTTTGGGAGCTTTGTTTAAATAAAAAGACATCAAAGGACATACATGTTCTTTGTTTATTTAGTTTGTTACATGCTTTGTAGCATGATACCCTAATCCCTAAGCAACTTTACTGGAATCAATAAGAAGCATTGATCCATCCCTCAGCCTCCCCCAGACTTCTCCCTCATGGCAGCTCCAGAGCTTTAACACTCCAGGTGGAGTATGTCTGGCTCCAGGTAGGGTCTGTCAATATTTTTCATCTGATGCAGTGTATATATTTTTCATAGGCATGAAGAAGGCAGGTTGGGCAGTACCAAACAACTCTGAGAATTTTATTTCATTTTATAAAGTTATTTGTTGAAACCAACTAAACAAAAAGTAACTTTCCTTAAACTTCTGAAAATAAATTGGGAAAAAAAATAGTTGTTATGGGATTTTTTATTGCAATACTTTAAAACCAGTAGTGTAATTTTCAGGATTTAAAAGTAAAGAAAGTCTCCAAATCACAATGAAACGTTTGTTTTGGGATAAGTTACATATTTTGTGCATTAAAAAAGTTGTTTAAAAATGGTAGATTTGCTAAATATTTTTAGATTCAACTGAATGTCCTCTGAATGGAAACATCACCAATCATAGAATAGAATCATAGAATTGTTAGGGTTGGAAGGGACCTCAAGGATCATCCAGCTCCAACCCCCCTGCCATGGGCAGGGACACCTCACACTACATCAGGTTGCTCAGAGCCACATCCAGCCTGGCTGCAAAAACCTCCAGGGATGAGGCTTCCACCACCTCCCTGGGCAACCTGTGCCAGTGTCTCACCATCCACATGGGGAAAAGCTTACTCGTAACATCCAATCTGAATCTCCCCATTTCTAGTTTTGCTCCATTCCCCCTAGTCCTATCACTCCCTGACACCCTAAAAAGTCCCCCCCCCAGCTTTCCTGTAGCCCCCTTCAGATACTGGAAGGCCACAAGAAGGTCACCTTGGAGCCTTCTCTTCTCCAGACTGAACAGCCCCAACTCTCTCAGTCTGTCTCCATAGGAGAGGAGCTCCAGCCCTCTGCTCATCCTCGTGGCTCTTCTCTGGACATGCTCCAGCATGTCCAGATTGTTATCACACAACTTTAGTTTTTGACTCTTTAACTCTATTCCTGGGGGGTGGAGTGGGGGAGGGGGAGGGAAACCACAGGTAGTAGCCAATACTAGTGTTTATTTCCCAATAATTTAAGCAGCCAGGTACATCTTTTTAAAGGACACATAGGAGATTAAGCATACAGAAGGTAGAGTTCAGATGGTGTGTAAATCAGGCTTCCTTTGGTTTAAAGTCCAAAGATGGTAATTCAAAACAGAGAAATACTCACAGAATCACAGAATGTTGGGGGCTGGAATGGACCTCAAAAGCTCATCCAGTCCAACCCCCCTGCCAGAGCAGGATCACCTAGAGCAGATCACACAAGAACTCATCCAGGCAGGTCTTGAATATCTCCAGAGAGGGAGACTCCACAACCCCCCTGAGCAGCCTGTTTCTTGCAGGGAAAATTTTTTTCCACATGTTTCTGTGGAACTTCCTATGCCTCAACTTCCACCATAGCCCCTTGTGCTGTCATTGGGCATCACCCACCAGAGCCTGGGTCTAACTTCTTGGCACTCACCCTTGACATATTTATAAACATCAAAGACTCACAGCTCTTTTGTATTGACTGCTTCTCAGCTTGTGAGTATCCTTGGGGATTCAGACAGACTTTTTTTTTTTTTTCTGTGACCATCTCTTTTTATTCTGATCCTCCTGCAATTCCTAATACCATCTGGCTTCTGACTCTCCTGATCAAGGTGGTTTCAGGGAATGCGTTGGTCTGCAATTTAGTCATCATTTATATGTTCATAGTGATCTTGCCAGTAAGGAACAGATACTTAGGATCATTCTGGGGTTGTTTAGCCTGGAGAAGAGGAGGCTCAGAGGTGATCTCATTGCTCTCTACAACTACCTGAAGGGAGGTTGTAACCAGGTAGGGGTTGGTCTCTTCTCCAAGAACGAGGGGACACAGTCTCAAGCTGTGCCAGGGGAGGTACAGGCTGGATGTTAGGAGAAAGTTCTTCACAGAGAGAGATTTGCCATTGGAATGTGCTGCCCAGGGAGGTGGTGGAGTCACCATCCCTGGAGATGTTCAAGAGAAGCCTGGATGAGGCACTTAGTGCCATGGTCTGGTTGATTGGATAGGGCTGGGTGATAGGTTGGACTGGATGATCTTGGAGGTCTCTTCCAACCTGGTTGATTCTATGATTCTTTTTTTCAAATTTGCCTGGAAAACAGAGATACTTGCTATACCACAAAGCTATCTGTAGATCATAGCTTTTGCAAAGAAAAAAATTATTGTAAAATTTTCAAATTGTGGAATGGTTAATATTTGCTAACAGCTAAGTGCCCAGCCAGCTGCACTCCTCCTCCTCAGCAGGAAAAGGGGAAAAAATAAGAGGACAAATAAAAAAACAACCCAAGAATGAGAAGGCTTCTGGGTCAAGGGAAGGACAGGTAGATAGCTTACCAATTATGATCACTGGCAAAACCAGCTCAATTTGGGAAAATGAATTTATTGCCAAGGTAAATAGAGTTGAGTAGAAAGAAACAAGAATGCAAACATTAAACCAACACAGTTCCTTCCCCTGGCTCAACTTCACTTCTTCATTTCCAGCTCCTCCCACTGCACCATTGAGTGCCACCAGGAGGATGGGGAATGCAGGTTGCAGTTGAATACATAACAGTTTCTTTCTGCTACTCCCTCCTCCTCACACTTTGCCCCTGTTCCACTGTGGGTCCTCTCCACAGGCTGCAGTCCTTCAGGATGCAGTGGATGGGAGGTTCACCATGAACCAGCAGTCTGATCTTGTGGCCAAGAGGGCCAGAGCCATTCTGGGGTGGATTAGAAGGGCTGTGGTTAGTAGTTGGAGAGAGGTTCTCCTCCCTCTCTACTCTGCCCTGGAATACTGTGCCCAGTTCTAGGCCCCTCAGTTCAAGAAGAGCAGGGAGCTACTAGAGAGAGTCCATTGCAGAGCCACAAATATGATCAAAGGAGTGGAACATCTTCCTTATGAGGAGAGCCTGAGGGAGCTGAGGGCTCTTTAGCTTGGAGAGAAGGAGCCTGAGAGTGACCTCATTCATGTTGATAAAGATGTGCAGGGTGAGTGCCAAGAGGCTGGAGTCAGGCTCTGCTGAGTGATGCCCAATGACAGCACAAGGGGCAGTGGGTGGAAGTTGAGGCAGAGGAAGTTCCATGGAAACAGAAGGAAGAATTTTTTCCCTGTGAGGGTGACAGAACACTGGAAGATGCTGCCCAGGGGGGTTGTGGAGTCTCCCTCTCTGGAGATAGTCAGGATGCATCTGGATGCGTTCCAGTGTGATCTGGTCTAGATGCTTCTGCTCTGGCAGGGGGGTTGGACTGGATGAGCTTTTGAAGTCCCTTCCAGCCCCTGACATTCTGTGACTCTGTGTTCCTGTGTGGTCTCTCCATGGCCTTCAGTTCCTTCAAAGATATGCACGTACTTTGTCATGGTTTTCTCCTCAGGCTGCTGAGGAATATCTGCTCTGCTATTCAGAACCTCTTCCTCCTCTGATCTTGGTGTTTTCTCCATCGTTTCTCCCTGTTTTTTTTCCCTTCCTCTGCCTATCCATTGTTTTCTATGCTTTTCTAAGCATGTTTTCATCGAGGCATCACAGGCTCCCCTGGGCTCAGTTGTGTCCAGTGGCTGTGTTCAACACAGGACAGCACCCAGTCTCTTCTCTCAGAGGTCACCCCTGCAGCCCTCCTGCCACCAAAACCTTGTGAAATGCAACTGATACAATGGTACATGAGTGTATTCACTACATTGTCTTTTTCTGTTCCTTTCTTTTTCCCAGGAAGCTGTAGGGGCACTGCAATGAAGACTGGTAGAGTTTGCAATGACTGCATCAGGTACAGAGGGAGAGGAAGAGAGAGAGGTGTTTGTCATACCTGCCTGAGACTTAGAAGGCAGATCCCCAGAGAGAATCATAGAATCAGTCAGGGTTGGAAGGGACCTCAAGGATCATCCAGTTCCAACCCCCCTGCCATGGCCAGGGACACCTCACACTACAGCAGGCTGGCCAGAGCCTCATCCAGCCTGGCCTTAAACACCTCCAGGGATGGGGCCTCAACCACCTCCCTGGACAACCCATTCCAGGCTCTCACCACTCTTATGGGGAAGAACTTCTTCCTCACATCCAGTCTGAATCTTCCCACTTCCAGCTTTGTTCCATTCCCCCCAGTCCTGTCACTTCCTGATATGCTAAAAAGTCCCTCCCCAGCTTTCTTGTAGCCCCCTTCAGATACTGGAAGGCCACAAGAAGGTCACCTTGGAGCCTTCTCTTCTCCAGACTGAACAGCCCCAACTCTCTCAGTCTGTCCTCATAGGAGAGGAGCTCCAGCCCTTTGCTCATCCTCATGGCCCTTCTCTGGACACCTTCCAGCATGTCCAGATCCCTCTTGTAATAGGGGCTCCAGATGCAGTACTCCAGGTGGGGTCTCACCAGAGCTGAGTAGAGGGGGAGAATCACCTCCCTTGACCTGCTGGCCACACTTCTCTTGATGCAGCCCAGGCTCTGCACGCTGACAGCTCCTGTTGAGCTTCTCATCCACCAGCACCCCCAAGTCCCTCTCCTCAGGGCTGCTCTCCAGCCAGTCCCTGCCCAGCCTGCATTTGTGCTTGGGATTGCCTCGACCCAGATGTAGGACCCTGCACTTGGTCTTGTTGAACCTCATGAGGTTGGCTTGTGCTCACCTCTCCAGCCTGTCCAGGTCCCTCTGGATGGATCCCTTCCCTGCAGCCTGTCTGCTGCACCAGCATCTAGGAAAGTTGTAAGATACTAAAATCAGCTCACTCTGAAAAATGCTTGTTGACTAATGGCAGCAATGACTGTGTCCTGTGTTCACTACAGAGGTGCCCAAGGACACTCACCTGTAGTGTGTTAAGAAGGAAGAGATCAGAAATGTATTAGTGCTGGATAGATAAAATATTGAAATTATTATAGCTAGATGGACTAGAGAGTAATCTGATATGTATGCATGCAAGGTACATTTTTATATTAGAGTTGCAGCACAAATGACCCCATTAAATCCTGTTATTTTTCTAATCCAATAAGCATTTAATCTCATTGCAAGTGTTGGAAATAATTATTCATTTATACACTTGTTTTTGCCACACATTTGATGTCAACAAAGAGTGTGCCTTTGACTAATCAGTTAAAACAGCTGGCAGATGAAGTAGTGAAAGAGAATCAAGAATGTGCTGTTCCCAGGAAGGAGACTGTTGGTGGTTTTTCTTTGGTCTGAGATGTTATTGACTCTACAAAGAAATGTTGTATCATACACAAAAAAAAGTCATTGTAGGAGAGACCCTACTTTGTGTTGACAAACACCAGAACAAGAGTGAAAAGTAAAAAGCTTTGTGGTTCTCAAGCTGCCTCAGCCTGCTGCCTTACTGTCTCTTAAGACATTGCAGCTGTGAATAGCTCTGGATAGGTGGAAGGGCTCCAATCTTTTGCAACACAAGAACCAGAAACAACTGCTGAAAGCCTAAATTGCATGTGCGTATAAAAAACTGCCTTGACATTGGCTCGTTCAAAGTGATTCCTCTCAGTGGCTTCACCAAGGCTCTTAGAGGTGCCAGAGTCAGTATTAAAATGGAAATCTGAAAAAGTATTTGATTGATTGATTGATTCTGTGATTGATTAATCTACTGCACAGCACTGACTCATATCAGTGAGGTTCATATCCTATGTTTCTCCTTAGAAAACAAAATGCAGCTGTGCCCTTCACCTACTGGATGCCCTTGAACATACAGTTTTCCCAATAAAAATGGCAATATTATTTCCTCACCTTTGGAAATCTCCATGAAAACAGTTAATAACAAGCATTTCTCCTGACAAGGAGTCAGGCAGTATTCTTACTGCTGTGTTATTCTGGTAATTCCTGTAGGTTATAAGAGAAGAAATTTCCTCTGCCAGCATGAAGCCAAGAGGGAACTTTTAGCTGCTGTAGCTATGGCTAATCTGTAGCTTCAGAATGGTTTGAGGTCAGATAGATTTTCACAAGCCTTAAAAGTTGCTTCTGGAGGACAGTAGCAGAAAAGACCATGAGTATCCCAAGGAAAAAAAAAAAAAACCTGACTAATTTTCCTTGCAATTGGTTTGCATCAGTCAGAATATCTGTGAAAGACAAAGGTCAAGCAACTTACATAAAAAAATTCTGTGTGAATCTAAGATTAACCTTGACATTTTCAAAACCTTAGAAAATTAGGGGAGGGGCTGCAGCCCTGAGGATTGTGGTCCCTCAGGCTGACTGGAGAAGAGATTATATTAAACATTTGGAGGCCTGAATGATCCATTCTGTATTAGAGAAGATTTACAAGATCCTCAGAGTACGCTTGAAACATCTGACTGAGAGAGAGTCTGTGGACTTTCTGCTTTCTTGGTAGGGATTCCCAAGGGCACTATTAAGGAATCAACTATTATGATTGATGGAAAAATAAAGAAATTGAAGAAGAAATGAAGACAAACTGTAATGTGGACTTTTTCCTGCAGTCCCATGATATCTTCAACATTAAGTGATTTTGGCAGATAATTTCTGCTATGAAGCATGTGGATAGCCAGAAGGCTATTAAGAGAGAATGATGCTGTAATGTAAGCGTGGAGGATTCTTATAAAGTGTATCTTTCTCTCATTCATAGTGCATGATGAAAAATTATGTGTCCAGAGTGTTAACAAATTATGGCAAATTATAAATTCTCACTATATGTATATATAATACTAAGCTGCCTTTATTACCATAAGTCACCATTCTTCCTCTCACCCCACCCCAGTCCTGTTACACATTTCCTCTTTATAAAAATAATCTCAAGTCTATCTTTTAGCTGATCGTGGCTATCTCTGTACACAAGCTGACACTGTGCCTGAGGTGATAATATGTCTGGTCAGTTAGACCAGCGTGTGGTAGATGGAAAATGCTTAAAAGGGAAGGCAGAATTCTGATGGAGTGAGAGCCCATGTTCACTTTGTGCAGATGAAAATGATCTCATCATGTGCAGGATGCTAAGGGAGTAAGACTCCTCTCTTCCTGGTACCAGTTAAATCCTAGTGATGTGATGAATGCACACATGCAGCTAGATGAATTCTCTTTCTCCCACTCATATGTACGGCTTACAGAGTCATCTTAGTAGTTTTTCTTTCCCTGTTCTGTGAATTACTTGTGAGGATGATTATTTACTTATTTATGTTGGGTCATAATTGTGTGTGATTGCTTTGGGTTAGAATCATAGAAGTGTCAGGGTTGGAAGGGACCTCAAGGATCATCCAGTTCCAACCCCCCTGCCATGGGCAGGGACACCTCGCACTATATCAGCTTGCTCACAGCCACATCCAGCCTGGCTGCAAAAACCTCCAGGGATGAGGCTTCTACCACCTCCCTGGGCAACCTGTGCCAGTGTCTCACCACCCTTACAGGGAAGGATTTCTTCCTAACATCCAATCTGCATCTACCCATTTCAATTTTTGCTCCATTCCTCCTAGTCCTGTCACTACCTAGCATACTCCAGGGCTGTTCCCACTGTGGTGTTACTGATCACCTCAGCAGCATGGGATTGCTCCCAGTCTCTGCCTGAACAATTTCCAGCATAATGCAAATATATAGGTTCTGTTTCTATTTTGAGTGACTTTTCTGGGTTTGTGTGTCCAAAATACCTGTTTTTTTTTTTTTTTTCATGCTACCATAGGTTTAATAGAAAGCTTTTGCTCTCCCTGTTAACTGCATTGAGTTTCTATACTTCGACTACGATCATTTTGAGCATATGTCATGCCCATGAGCATGGTCATTTTCAACTTTTTTCTGTTCCCCAGGGAAGGAAGACAAGAGCAGTTTTGCAGACCTCAGTGATGTAAACTGGCATTCAAAATTCCCTTTTGCTCATGCTTATTTTAAACCTCGTTCTTCCTGGCCCAAATCAGACAGACTTCAGTCTGCAAAAAGCTCCTTTCAAGGTGTATCTGCTTGCATCTGTGCCAGTACTCTGGGCCGGAGGATTACGTGGTGCTAGCTGCAGGAATGTCAATACTGGTGCCAATATTTTTATCTGCATTAAACCCAATGCTTTGGCCTGGTATTTACAAAAAGCAAAAACCAAACCCCAATTCTTCTTCATGGCAGGGACGGTGTCAGGTGCGGCACGTCAATATTTTGAAGAGTTTATTGATGTGCGGTTTGTTTTCTATCGCCACTACAGAACATGTGCTGAAGGAATATGTGCAGCAAGGGTAATCAGCAAGTACTTAGTGCATTCTTGTTTGGAATTCATAAATAAGGATAGTTCTGGATGGCAACTAAAGGCATGTCTAAGACCCTGTAGTTGCAGGTGAGGGAGAAATCTGGCTAAGCCAAGAGACTGCTATTTCCATGCTCCCTTTGTTTCAATCAACCTTGTCTGCTCTGGTCTGTGTATCTAGAATTCCAGTCAGCTTCACAGGCTACAAACAGAAGTGTAAGGCTCAGGGTGAAAAGGAAAAAGATTTCTTCTGTTTGCTTCCACAGAAGGAAGATATTTTTTGTAGAGTTGGGATAGGTTTCTATCGTGACAGAACAAAAACTGGCTTTTCAGCTAGTGCCTTCCTGCTGCAATCTGCTTCAAAGGAACAACTGTCATTTTTGATAAGGATAGTGAGAATTACTGTCGTCTGGAGAGATCACTATGCCTCTGGGTTGTGTAGTATATTACAACAGAAGGATTTATTCTCTACGAGATGAATAATTACTCCACTACAGCATTGGGTTGCTGGTTTAGAAAAGATGCTCTTTGCACCTTGTGTGATTATAATGCTGCTCTTTAGCTAGCTGTCTTCAAATATAAACCTGTGAGATGCCTTTCTTTTTTTTTTCTTTCTTCTTTTTATATATATATGTTTTTTTTTTTAATAGCCAGGAATTTGGCAGAAAAAGTAGTCAGTTAGTGGAAACCTGCATAAAGCAAGTGGATTTGGGGGGGCGTGCATGCATGCTGCATGCCACCCTGCAGCCAGGATCCAAAGCAGAAGGTCATGGTCTTGCAGAAGCTGTGCAACCAAAGGAGTTGTTATGGAGAATTTCTCTGTGGCTGAGCCAGTAGGAGCTGGGTGCTAAACTTGTTTCCGCTTGAAGTGGCTCTTTGCATACTTGTTAAGGCAGAATGTTCTACCTTTTCACCTCTGCAGTACTGGGTGTGAAACATGAGCCTCTAGGTGTTTCCTGGCTGGCAGGAATTCAATGGTAATAAAATTACTAGTAGAATAAATGTTTCAGAGGCAGTTA
Organism: Indicator indicator; assembly: GCF_027791375.1. Taxonomy (NCBI): domain Eukaryota; kingdom Metazoa; phylum Chordata; class Aves; order Piciformes; family Indicatoridae; genus Indicator; species Indicator indicator. Next base: position 30,891,440 of record NC_072020.1, read on the forward strand.
TCCTCGCTCACCTGTTTGTAATTTTTTATTAATTATTACAAATGTGTTTAAGTACACTGCTTGATTTTAATCTGCTGTATTCCCAGGATTTACATATAAAGGTCTTTTTCCCACAGAATAATGAATAATCACATATGTCAGGGTGTGGTGTTAAAAAATTGAAGGTTGGGTGATACACCTCCTAGCAGTCACTCCTTTTGTAAAAGGCTGGATTCTAGAAGTAGTTTGCTTTTTTATGGCTCCCATCCAAAATTCTGTTGAAATCAGACTCTTACTGAGCTGAAAAGCTACGGAGCTGGTCCCCAACGTTCTTTTATGGAAGTGTTTGTAGTGCCATTGTTGACAATATATGCAGCACTGGGTTTGTGAACTGTATAAGTAGAAATTTTACTTTTCCCAAAGCTCTTGCTCACTTTCATGCATTCTTTGCTCAAGCAAACAGCAGGTAGCTTGCATGAGTAGTGGGGTTAATGGGACTACTTAAGTGAGCAACTCTTTATCTGAGCAAGAGTGAAAAAAACCCCCACAAACCAGTCCTCAGTATCAGAGAATTTAGGACTTGCCAGATAGAACTGAGGGCTATAAAGGATTAATATTATTATATATTGAAAGAAAAGCTGGCTGGCATAGTGATGGCAGAGGGAAGAAGGGGTTGTTGTTCCAAGAGCAGCTGAGCTAATGAGATCTAATGCCTTTGTTTCCTAATCCCTGAACTGAATTAATCTTTCTCCCTTCCCATGTGACACCATCCCCTAGGTGCAGGGAAGCTTCAGAGCAAGGTGCATGGTGCCCAGCCTGGCAAATGGAGGAGAAGAACTGTGCTTTCCTTTACTAGAGACACTAACCTTGTCCCTTCTCTCCTTCCATTTTCCATTCTCACCAGTTAAATGGAAACATAGCCACCTTTGGCATTTCAACAAATTATTTGGGGGGAGAGAAGGAAAGACAAGACAATTGTGTAGACTCCTTTTCCAACCCGCCCCCCCCCCAAAAAAAAAAAAAAAAATCACCCTAAACTCTGCTTGAAGAGGGCTGATCTTAACTTGTAGTTCCCCATTTGGATGCCATAAGTGCATGGCTGTCATGAGTTTTTATATATATTACTTTCAGAATAGTTTACCTTGAAAATGCTAAGCCCTAATAAGATGATCAACTGTTTGTATTAGAAAGTGGATCACATGGATCTTTTTGATTTCACACTATGCCAGCTTTGTGCCAATTAACACTTTACCTTAGACTCCTGCCAAACTAGGAGGACGAAAATTGAACATTTTAGACTGTTTCATAATTTGTTCTTCCTTTTACTTCTTCTCTTCAAATTTTTTTTATTTTGCACAACTGATTTTTAAAACCCCCATAAATACCAACATATTGAAAGAAGTGAAGGTCTATAATATTTGTGAAAGAAGCAGCTTGTAACTAACCAAAGTCCTGACAAGCTCTGAAGAGGCTGAATTTTTAATGTTGATGGATCTCTAACTGCAGCTACACAGCTGGACATCAGTGTTACCTGGGCAAATGTCAGGTAGGATTTCACAGCATAATGGCTACTCAAAAAAATACCTAACACTCTTGTGTAGCAGACAAGATTTATAAATATGAACAGTTACTGTTTGAAAGTTAAGGAAGTCACAAAGACCCAGCAACAAAGCAATCCAACAGAGAAATCTTCTTCCAACTTTCAAACTCAAAAAGTGATTCCTCTGAAGCAAAAGGAACATCAAATGCTTCTTTAGATAAAAGATACTACAAATAAGAAAGATCCTCGAGGAGAGACCTTAAAGTGTCTTTCAGAATTAGCAGGCACAAAAAGCCCACAGGTCAAGAATCAAGTCCTTCCCTCTAATCCGTATTCACTAAGACAGCATTTCAAGCTCCAGCTCCTGGAACTGACCTTCAAAAAGTCAGCTCTTCACAAAATGTGTGTTATGCTATTGTTGCTATTCATCCACCTCTAAACACCTGGCATCAGCCAAAGTTCAAAGGAATCAAACAATGAACTGACCCCTTGAGGAAAAACGTAACAGCAGGTCCAGGGCAGGTCGGAATGCTGGAAAAGGGACAGTGATATCTGAAGCAAAAAGTATTGTGTGGTCAGGGATCTTGACAATTACTGACTTTGAAACAAATTACATTGTGAAAAGTAAGATACTTACTGAGTTTGAAATAAATTACATTATGAAAAGCAAAGTATTTATTGTGTGTATGGCATATATAAGTAAAAGCATTTCCTTGCTGATGAGGGATCTACTCAAGAGAGTTCAATGGAGGGCTACAAGAATGATGAAGGGACTGGAGCACTGCCCTGTGGGGAGAGGCTGAGAGACCTGGGGATGTTTAATCTGGAGAAGAGAAGACTGAGAGGGGATTTAATCAATATTTGTAAATATCTGAGGGCTAGGAGTCAAGAGGGAAGGGACAGGCTCTGCTCAGTTGCACCCTGGGATAGGACATGGGGCAATGGGTAGAAACTCCAGCACAGGAGGTTCCACCTCAACATCAGGAGGAACTTCACTGTGAGGGTCCCAGAGCACTGGAACAGGCTCTCCAGAGAGGTTGTGGAGTCTTCTTCTCTGGAGACTTTCAAGCCCTATCTGGATGCATTCCTGTGTGACTTGTGCTGGATTCTCAGGTCCTGCTCTGGCAGGGGGGTTGGACTCGATGATGTCCAGAGGTCCCTTCCAACCCCTAACATCCTGTGAGCCTGTGATCCTGTGATGAGTCTGGGCAGGTTGCTTTGACTTAACTAACCTAAGAATTAGTAGCAATTGTATCCAAAAATATTGCCTCCTCCAATACTGTGCTTGAAAACAATTTCAATGATTTATGAAGTAGAAATCCACAGTAAAGGTAAAATTTACTGATTCATTGAAGAGAACAGAGACTTCTGAATAATTTCTGGATTTTATTTCTTGTATCCTTGTCATGTGAACTGCTGTTTATTCTTGCTGGAGACCTTCCTGATGCATTGCAATACAAGCCTGAAGTGACTTGAGTCTGGGGAAGTCCTGACACAATTCTCTGAAAACCTCAAAGGCCTTCTACTTTCTGTTAATAGTGATGACAGCTCTACCACATTTGAAGTATTCAGTGACTATTACTAAACATGTTATAGGATTCCAATCACAAATAGTTATCATGCATTGCAAAGTTTGAAAGCTTTGGGTTAATATGGATTAAGATGTCAAAGGTGGAGAGAGAAACTGAAAAAGAAAAGTCATCGTGGATGCAATTTTATTTTCTCTGCAACTAAACCCCATAGCCCAATTGTTGAGAAATCAGATTCAGGAACATTTAAAGAATCCCAGATGACCTGCAGGGCAGAAATCTGGCTTTACTGGCTAAGAAGTCAAGGAGGAGTAATTCTGAGCTTCTGGCTGGGCAGGCTCTGGAGCATTATTCTTAGGAAGACCAATCTGTCAAACCAGAGCAATGTGTGGCATGTGCAGCTCTTGAAATGGACACAAAGGTTGACTTTAAAGCTACAGTAATGTGGGGCATGCTCAGGAATCACATTTTACTACCACCACAGCCATGGTTTATGTTAGGTTTAGAAGCTGGTTTTGGTATTTGTGGGCCTGTGTGGACTCACAGACCTAGAAGAAAGGGTTCTGTCTTGAGTAAAGGCCCTTTTATGCCCTCCCACCATAAGAGAATTGACTTCCCTACTAGACCTTTATTTCCTAGCGTGAAGCTGGTGGATGTCTCCTACATTTGCTGCCCTTGACTCCCCAACAAAAAGATTAGATTGCCCTGGGGATAATAGAGATGCTTTAGGGTAGTTGGACTGGGTGACCTGATTTGGATTTTATGGTAGAGCACAGCTTTGCTAGCAGAGCCCCTGGTGAATATCAGTGCAAGTTCCGGTGGGGAGGGACTTCGTAGGATATTGGGTAGTGATAGGACTAGGGGGAATGGAGCGAAACTAGAAATGGGTAGATGCAGATTGGATGTTAGGAAGAAGTTCTTCAGCATGGGGGTGGTGAGACACTGGAACAGGTTGCCCAGGGAGGTGGCAGAAGCCTCATCCCTGGAGGTTTTTGCAGCCAGGCTGGATGTGGCTGTGAGCAACCTGCTGTAGTGTGAGGTGTCCCTGCCCACGGCAGGGGGTTGGTAGTGGATGATCCTTGAGGTCTCTTCCAACCCTGACAATTCTGTGATTTTATGATTCTGTGAAATTAAAACAGCTTGTTGATTAATCTTAGTCTTGGCCATTTTAAGGTCAATGGGTTCAAAGACTGAAGGCTCAAATGTTCTCACAATCTTGCTGCTAACAAGCAGATCTCAAGCTACGGAAGAGAATGAAATTCAGAATATTCAAATAGGTTACTGGTTGCCAGATCTGACTTCCTGTAACGAGACAGGAGATATTCTTGACAGTAACATCTAGAAAACCCTGGAAACAAGTCCTTTTAAATCATCAGATATTAATTTTCCTTTTTCTTCGCCCTGAAGAGTTGTTTATACCCTGTGGGCATTTGATGAAGTTTGTGGGCATGACCCCAGTTAATAAGATGGGCACTTCCAGATTTGCTTGAAAATCTGGTGCTTAGTTATATTTCTCAAGAGGGATTTAAAGAAGATTTTTTTTCAGTGAGACAAATGCTGTACTTGTATATTCTCCACTGACTAATACATCTGAACTCTCTATAATTTAGGGAGAAATTAATGGCTCCAAAGTATCAGAGTAGTAAATATCAACATTAAAACTAATCACCTTTATGGACATCAGGTATCTTTGGATATAGAATGTCCACTGATGTGATCCCATGTAGTGTGGACTAAGTGATTTAATTCAAACAGAACAGTGAAAAACAAAAATGAAAACATATATCTATAGATATCTATATATATATACATCTATATATATATAAAGCCAGAAAGCCAGGAATGGTCAGAACAATCCTCACTATCAATATAGACTGGAGGATGAGATGTTAGAAAGCAGCCCTGAGGAAAAGGACTTGAGGGTGCTGCTGGATGAGAAGCTGGACAGGAGCAGGCAGTGTGAGCTCGCAGCACAGAAGGCAAATCCCAGCCTGGGCTGCATCCAAAGCAGCATTGCCAGCAGAGCCAGAGAGGTGATTCTGCCACTTTGCTCTGCTCTGGGGAGACCTCACCTGGAGTGCTGTGTACAGGTCTGGATCCCTCAGTATAGGAAGGACATGGACCTGACGGAAAGAGTCCAGAGGAGGGCCATGAAAATGATCAGGGGGTTGGAGCAGCTCTGCTACGAGGACAGGCTGAGGGAGCTGGGGGTGTTCAGCCTGGAGAAGAGGAGGCTCCAGGGAGACCTAAGAGCAGCCTGCCAGTACCAGAAGGGGGCTACAAGAAGGCTGGAGAGAGACTGTTTGCAAGGGCCCTGCAGTGACAGGACAAGGGACAATGGCTTCAAACTAGAGCAGATTTAGATTGGATATCAGGAAGAAGTTCTTTACTATGAGGGTGGAGGAACACTGGTACAGGTTGGCCAGAGAGGTGGTTGAGTCTTCTTCTCTGGAGATATTCAAGGTGAGGCTGGAGGAGGCTCTGGGCAGCCTGATCTAGTTGGGGATGTCCCTGCTGACCACAGGGAGGTTGGACTGGATGACCTTTGGAGGTCCCTTCCAGCCAAGACCGTTCTATGATTCTATGATTTTTGACAGAGGTTCAAATGCAGAGTGAAGCTGCTGTGTTTAACAAAGTTGCTGAAGGCTCATTTGGGTGTAAGTTGAACAAGTCTGGTTCCAAGAGTGACTTAACAGTGACTCAACATGCTGAATTGTTGCTCCAAATAGTAGCTATCAAAGGCATCTTGCCTTTGCGTAAATGACTAATATAATTAGCTTATAACATCACCATAGGCATTGGCAAAAGTAATCATCATTACTATCCATTGTGTTCACAACATCTGAACCATTCATTTGGAAGCCTGTGAAACAGAAACTTCTCTCCATCTCAGGAGAACTTTGTTTCCCCCCCTCCACACATTTTCTGCAAGGGTCTGTTTTTCATGCCTCTCCATCCTCCTGCCCATTCTTAAACTGCTTTACAAAACGTAATTGCCATTGTTCCTGCTTGTTTCATCTTCACTTTGCTTTAAAAGAGTGAGGCGGATATGTGGGGGGGAAAAAAAGTGGGGTTTGCAATAAAAACAAATACAAAAGTCCTTTGTACACAAAGCCTTGTCCTCCATGGGTAGCTCAATTAAACATGCAGAAATAGGCTCACAAAGTTGGTCCTATTTTGCTGTGAGCTTCAGTTAGGCAGTTCTGAAGTTCTATGGGTAGAACCAAGGACAAAGTTTAGTCCATTGTGTGCTTAAAAAGAAAAAGAAAGTTCTGTCAGAATGTAAAGTTTCACTTTTCTAACAAAAGGAATCTGCTTCCATAGCCATGAAGATAAGGACATGACTGGGTAACCATCCCTTTGGTACTGAGGTAACTAATCTGATCTAGAATGCTGTGCTTTCTCAAGAAAAATGCACATCATGTGTAATGGTAGCATGGCAGCACTACCATTTTGCTACAGAGACCTCTCTACTATTAGATCTTCCTGTAATTGCAATTAAAAGTTTGCCTTATTTGCTAATACACCCACTAATTAACCAACTCTTGCTGTGAACTTTGCCTCTTGTTGAACATGCTTGGCAGCAGTGTTAAGGAAGGCTTTAATCCTTTTAGACAAAGAGACTTTTGTTCATAGGCCATGCTTAAGTCACATCTGATCTAAGACTAGATTGCTCAGCATCTTGTAGGATTAAGCACAGTCACACCTTTCTGTTTCTGGCTTTAGTAATATGCAGGTTCATGGAGTAATAACTGAAATAGGGCTTCAAATATCCAGGTAGGAATTCAAGTCTATCAACCCTACCAGTGTTGCCAGGAGAGCTACTGTCTTTCTGTGGTTATCTGCTGCCTGCTGCCCTGGATGGTGATCTTTCACTTTACTAGTGCAGGTTCAAGTTGTGGCTTGCAGAAAACTAATTAGGTCTTTGCATAGATGACTGTGGCAGTTTAGGCTAGGTGTTTCCTAGGCTGCCTCCAGTGTCCAGAATGCCAGCCCAGTAGGTGGACAAAGGAAAAAAACATATTTCCATCCATAAATCCTGCACCCTTATAAATCTGGCTGCAAAGTCATTGTCTTTCTCTTTCTTCCCTCTCTGCTCCTGTGGGAGATGCTTCCCTATCGGATAACAGTGGGGGAGTATCTCAGGCCTCTTTGGCCTGTTTATGCTTAATGCCAGGATAAGAAGGGGAGGGAGAGGGGGTGTTGTCTCAGGCCTGGCCAGCCTGAGACTAGCCTAGCAGTGGTGGGGAAGAAAGAGCCCTGGGGTGCACCCTCAGGTGGGGAGAAGGGAAGTGTTGGGGGGCTTTTGGGTGGGGTGTAAGGGAACTCTCTGTGCTTTGGGATATGCTCACTACTATGCTTTGTAGTTTTTGTAGAATATTAACTGCTTTTCCATTTAAACTGTCAGTATCCAAGCCATTTGTGTGAGCATCATTCCTTTGCCACTCTCAGGGCAATAGAGCATCTGTCCTGCTCTAAGCTAGGACAGTCACAAAGAGCAGGATGTGATGAACTGACTCAGTCTTTGTGTGTGAAGCAAACTGGGCATGTTTGGGATGTGCAGGGGTAGTTATATCCAGTGTTGTAGCCACTGTTCTGAGGGCAGCTGCTGGATGCAGGCAGAATGCAGGATTCCTTAGCTGACCAATTCCTTAGCACACTGGCTAGAGCAAAACAACAACATTCCATGGGTGCCAAGAACAACAGCCTCACCTTGGCACCCTTGGGTTGGAACATGCTGCAGAAGCCACCTCCTGGACGTGCTGGCACCTCTCACTGGGCAAAGATGTTAGCTTATCTATGTGGTTGGGTTTTACTGGTTAAGGGATTGAAAGCAAAGAGTATAAAAGCAGCCACTCTGAGCAAGAGTTACTTTGGTTAGGGCTGCTAGGGACTTCTGCTTCTGTTAGTTACCTGCTACTTTTGGTCATGGCTTCAGTTTAGGGATGCTGCTAGGGATATGCTCAGGACTTCTGTTAGCTGCTTTGTCTGTTAAGGGCTTCCAGGACTACTTCTGTAAGTGGAACTCTGGAACTCTGTAATGCAAGGGATTCTACAATGCTATAATGCAGGGCTTCCGAGAAGACTTCTGAGATTCTCTGCCCTCTGTGTTTCTGCACTCTCGCTGCTATATGGCAGCAGGGTTCATGCCTTCATTTGTCACCCAATGGAACCTTGTTATAAGGAGGCTACAATTACATTCAGCTCCCCCAGCCCAGGGGAGCAATGGTATTGTCTGATACATGCTGTGTTAGATCCCTTGCATGCACACAGGTAAACTACACATGTGAAGTACGTCCAGGTTGTCTCCTCTCAGATCTGCTTTTATAGTTGTGTAATCTCCTGTCTGCTTTGCACTTTCTTTCCAGTGTCAGGACTGGCTCCTTTCCCTTCTCCTTCACCACCTCTTTGGGCTTTTCAGGACAAGCCCCTCTGATTAGTCCCTTTCCCTAGTGCTCATTAACAACCCATAGTAAACTCTGCATGTATTTTTCTGTTTTCTAATAGTTTTCATGAATTAGAAACTAAGATTTTTTTTTTTTTTGGAAATGTCCTTCTATCCATTATTTATAATACATGTGTTTGGATTTGACAGACAGCCACAGAGATGATGCTTCTTTTATTAATAATGCAAACACTGCACAAACTTATTGGTTTGTTTATAATTTGGCACGGCTTGTTTTTAAAGGTCAGATTAAAAAGTTCTGAAGTGTTTTTGAAAGTTTGGAGAAATGATGAACAGAGAGATGCTCAATTAAAAGTTTGTTTCTGCAAGGCTTCAAGAAACCTCCATTCCTTCCTCCAACTTACCCATCCTCAAGACCAACATCTTTAAAAGATGATACTTTAAGATGTGTTTCTAGGTTATAGACACCTGAAATAAAGACCTTACCTTCATGCTTGCAAAATATTCACAATTCACATTGGAATAATTTTGGAAAAATATAATCAGGAATCCTTTAAATACCATAGGAAAACCTAAGAATTAAAAAAAAAAAAAAAAAAGGTAATTTTTTTTCTATAAACACAGCAGAAGCTTTAGGATGCATTGCTTGCTATACTCTTGGTTTTGGCTTTGCATCCACTTTTTTTTCCCCTTTAAATAATAAAATGCTAACTAAAACATTATTTAATTGCTTGTCATGCAGCCCAGTCCTTGGCTGTGATCTCATGGTGGTAAGCCAGCAAAACCAAACCCGAAGGATCCCACCAGTTCTGGTTTTGCATGGTGCTGGAAACTGCTGCAGCTCTGCTGAAGATCAACACATCCCTGTTATGTTCCAGCTGTCCATGTGGGCTGGTGACAAGCACCTGAACTTAAAGCAATCTCAATTAATGTCATTGAGAGATTGGTTTAGCTCTGAGTCTGAGAGTCAGGAACTGGCAGTTGAGATCAATACACAAAGAACAGGCACGTTTTTCAATCTCCTTTTTTTTTTTTTTTTTTTTTTGAGCTGAACATTTGAATGCAAAATCTGATCCTACGTACCAGCTCAACTGTGGAAGTGTAATGCAATGGCATTTAAAAATAGCAGCTGCCAAGAAGCAACTTAACACAGAGGAAAACCGTTTGGAGGTGTTTGGTGATGCTTTACACCAGGCAGGAGATATATACACACACATAGAGTAGGTTAGCATTTCCAAAGGGCAGAGAGGGATGAAGAATAAAGGGTAGTCTTTTGTGGCTTCAAGACATGTGAGCTTTGTGTTCATTTGCAGTTGGAAAGCCCAAGCAGTGCTATCTTTCAGTCAGGTCTTGCTTTACTCAAGAGTTTTCTTTAAAGTGCCGTGGCAGAAAGTTGACAACATTAAGAACATACCTATTTATGTGCATCTTTTCAAAGAAGGAAGATAAACCCCATTCCACATCAAGCTTTTTGCAACACCATACACTGTTTATGCCTCTGACAAACAATGCAGGAATTTGAAACCTGCCCAAAATATGTTGAAGAGCTGTACTGCTGTAGATTAATGCATTTGTGACATATTTGACTTGAATTTCTCTCTGCTCATGCTCAGTGATGGTTTTTTTTTTTTTTCCCCCAAGAACAATACAGATAAAAGCTGAAGATTACAGTTTGTGTTAGAATGGGTGAGCACAGATAAGGGTATTTCTCTGTGTGGAAGATGAAACAAATGGAAGAAGAGCCTAAGAACAACAAAGACACTCTTTCACAGCAGGGGATATATTCAATGACCTACAGTGAATATTATAAATGCCTCAAAGTGCTTTTATATACAAGCATTGCTTTGTAGTAGGCACTTTGCTGTCTATATTTGCTATTCTCTTCCAACACAAATAAATACCAGACTGGAGGAGAATTATACAACCACAAGATTAGGAAGGTGATGAAAATCTAGCATTGTCAGGAGTCAGGGTCAAAGACACCAGAGGCACGAACTCCTCACTGATTTGTTTGCTACACTAATGCTTAGGGCTAATATATGCAGCTGTAATAGACAGGTTGATTTGGGCAGCAAATGTTAATTACTGAGTATACATTACAGTGGAATAGAATATCATGCTGGAAGGTGTCCAGAGAAGGGCCATGAGAATGATCAGAGGGCTGGAGAACCTCTCCTATGAGGAGAGACTGAGAGAGTTGGGGCTGTTTGGTTTGGAGAGAGGAAGGCTCCAAGGTGACCTTATTGTGACCTTCCAGTATCTGAAGGGGGCTACAAGAAAGCTGGGGAGGGACTTTTTAGCATATCAGGAAGTGACAGGACTAGGGGGAATGGAGCAAAACTAGAAATGGGGAGGTTCAGGCTGTATGTAAGGAGTTCTTCCCCATGAGAGTGGTGAGACCTTGGAATGGGTTGCCCAGGGAAGTGGTTGAGGCCCCATCCCTGGAGGTGTTTAAGGCCAGGCTGGATGAGGCTCTAGGCAGCCTGATGTAGTGTGAGGTGTCCCTGGTCACGGCAGGGGGGTTGGAACTGGCTGATCCTTGTGGTCCTTTCCAACCCTGACTGATTCTATGATTCTGTGATTCTATGATTCTATGATTCTATGATTCTATGATTATGGATCATGGAGCAATGCAGTGTAGCTGAGCCCTCCCAGTTAAAAAAATAAACGGGAGCTCAAATATAAAGTGGAGTCCTAGACTTCAGAATGAGCTTCTACCTCTGATACTGTGTGGGATGTTAAGACTAGAAGATTGTACCAATAATTGAGAGATCTGTCACTGGTCTTGAAATGTTTTTCTAGGGACCAACTTGAAGATGTTTCACCTTCGGCTTGAACAAGGGGGAGTAAAAGCCAGCAGCAGCATCTGGAAGCTCTTGGAGAGCTTCCAAGCATCATCTTCAGTCATATAGGGTAGACTTTCAGATACTTTCTTTGCATCACGGGATATTGTGAATCAATGAAAAGGAGACAGAAAGGAGCCAATTTGTGCCCCCACCTGTAGGACAGCTCTATGACAAAGCAACTTTACTTCTGAACTCATTTGAGGCATACAGCTCATGGCTGAGGTGCTTGCAGCAATCTGGAAAGAGGGAGCAGGGTAACATGAAGACTCATGAGGAGTGGAAAGGCTGGATGGCTCAGAGTCATAATAAAATAAACCTCAGAGTGCTTAGGGATCTGAGGCACTGCATTTTTAGGATTCTCAGCTCTGATAGCCAGAAACTCCTAATCAGAGCCCCAGCATGGTGGATCTAGATCACAGTATCAGAGTATATCAGAGGTTGGAAGGGACCTCAAGAGATCATCAGGTCCAACCCCCCTGCCAGAGCAGCATCACTTAGGGTAGTCTGCACAGGAATGCATCCAGGTGGGTTTGGAAAGTCTCCAGAGAAGGAGACTCCACAACCCCCCTGGGCAGCCTGTTCCAGGGCTCTGTCACCCTCACTATAAAGAAGTTTCTCCTCATGTTGAGGTGAAATCTTCTATGTTCAAGTTTGAACCCATTGTTCCTTGTCTTATCCCTGTGCACCACCAAAAGGAGCCTGGCCCCCTCCACTTGACACCCACCCCTCAGCTATTGATAGACATTGATCAGATCCCCTCTCAGTCTTCTCTTCTCCAGACTAAATAGCCCCAGGGCTCTCAGTCTCTCTTCATAGGAGAGATGCTCAAGTCCCCTAAGCATCCTCATGGATTCTCTCCAGCAGGTCTCTGTCTCTCTAGATACAGGTTGAAATCCCAGCAAATGAGTCCAGTGGGGAATTCAATCCTTTCTGTTTGTACATATATTTTAAAATGAAACCACCTATGACCTTTCCTTCTGTAATTCAGACTTCACTGCTGTGCTCCTCATATCCAGACATGCTGCAGTGGTGATGGATGTTGTGTTCAGGATCTCAATACCTTCTCCCTTTGGCTTCTGAGAAGAAGTTGGAGCTCAGCTTTCTTGTAAGCTTGTAGGAAATCACAGGGCTAGAAATAAGTTGCAAACAGTGAGAAAAGGACAGGGTGAAACTGAGAGGAGTTAGGAATAAATGCCCAGCACTTGGGGCTGTGGGAGTGAGCAAAACTAGAAATGGGTGGATTCAGATTGGATGTTAGGAAGAAGTTTTTCACCAGGAGGGTGGTGAGACACTGGCACAGGTTGCCTGGGGAGGTGGTAAAAGCCTCATCCCTGGAGGTTTTTGCAGCCAGGCTGGATGTGGCTTTGAGCAACCTGATGTAGTGTGAGTTGTCCCTGCCCATGGCAGGGGCTTGGAACTGGATGATCCTTGAGGTCCCTTCCAACCCTAACAATTCTATGATTCTGTGTTGTGGGGGACAGTGTCAAATGCTTTGCAAGAGTCCAGGTAGATGGCATCAGTTGCTCTTCCCTTGTCCATCACCACTGTTACCCCAGTGTAGGAGAGAAAGGGATGTAATATTAGACCTGGAGGAAGCACTAAAAAAAAAAAGTAAGCAAAGCTAACTGATCATTTGGTCATGCCTTTCTGTAACAATTGGCTTTATTCGCAGTATAAGAATAGCCATGGCTTTTGCTAACAATCTGGAAAAAAAAAAAAAAAGCTTACATTTTCCTAATTTTTAGTGAAAGCCAGCCAAAAATCTTTATATTAATAATGTTTGGTTTCTGTTTTAAAAGATGTATTTGCTTTCTAACTCGATGTGATCAAGGCACACCATGCTTTTTGCCAAAGATTGAAAGACTGTTCATTGTTCAAATATTTGGCTTTAAATTGCCCAGGGTTTTTGATCAAATAGTTTGAGAAAAAGGATCTGGTTTATTTTCACATTGGAGGAGGTTCCCCCCCCCCCCCCCCCCCCCCCCATTTTCTCACTTCTCTGTTTTTCCTGTCCTTTGATGAATCCTGACTGGAGCTCTCTATTTAAAGGCTGTGAGCATCCCAGGGCCTGCTGATATGCAAGCAGAGGGCACAACCCTGTGACTGCTCCCTTCTCCACCCTCCCACTGTGCAGCACAGCCTCCTGGACTTCTCCTGAGAAGTGTTGAGGCCCTGCCAGTTCTAGTCTGGGAGCTGGGTCTGTTTAGTACCTCTGAATACTAACTATGTTGGTTTTACCCAACAGTAAGATGTGACAAATTAAACAACATAAATTTTATTTGGATCTTAATTAAAGCCACAGCAATATTCCCCATTAACTTCAGTGGGGCCAGGATTATATCAAATATTATTTAAACATTTATAATGGCATTAGATAATGGGTTTAGAATAATTAAGAGTCTATTGGAGAAATTTAGCTTGATGGTGGAAAGGCAAATTATGTCAAATGAACAAGAACTGTCGTTTACGGAGGCCTATTGAGATAGTCTTGTTTATTGAGGGAAGAAAAGGAAGCTCATAGGAATCTTCCAGGGGCAGAATCTGAAGGTCTTTTTGGGGCTGAGAAAGACATTAAACAGATGTGTGAGGTGGGAACAGCGTTTTTCACCAGCACACAGCCTCAGCAGTCAAGAGGATCCAAAAATTAATTTGTGATTGGTAAATTGAGATCTGAGATTCAGTGTAGGTGGTTTCAATTAGGCCTGTGCAGATACACAGAATTAATGGGTCAAATAAGTAATTAATGGTGTTAATATATCAATCACTTTTCTAATAAAAGTGTCTGAAATGAGTCAGGGGGAGAAAAAGAAAATCTAATAATTAATTTGAAAACTACTATGATGCTTCAATTGATTTGGGACTAGGAGAAAAAAATAATTACAGAATCACAGAATCACAGAACCATTCAGGTTGGAAAAGACCCTCAGGCTCACCAAGTCCCACCCAGAACCCTACTCTACAAGGTTCACTCCTAAACCATAGCCCCAAGCACCACATCCAAACCACATTTAAACACATCCAGCCTTGGGGACTCCACCACCTCCCTGGGCAGCACATTCCAATCCCTGACCACTCTTGCCATGAAAAAATGTTGCCTAATGTCTAATCTAAACCTACCCAGTCATAGCTTGAGGCCATTCCCTCTTGTTCTATCCCTAATTACCTGTGAGAAGAGACCAGCACCAGCCTCTCAACAACATCCTTTCAGGTAAGAATAGTAAGAATAAAAATCCTACTTTTAGTCCTCAAATTGGGAGGAAAATTAAATAGCAATGGGATTAAAAGTAGGATTTATTTTTATCTCTGTAAGAAGACTGAGAATGTCAACTATGGTAGAAACCAATTTTTTATTTTAAAAGGGCTGTACTAGCCCTGTTCTTCCCCACTCTCACTCATGTTTGGCCCTTTGCTTCTTATTGCCAACACAAAAGCCAATTAACAAGCAAATAAGAAACAGTCACAGTTCTTTTGAACAAAACAATCAAGATTTAGTCACCTCTTCTTTGAAAACAAAAGATATATAATTGCATGGGGTTGGTGTGGCCAATGTGTAGAACTTGACACATCTAAGTGCAGGGTTCTACACATCGGCCACACCAACCCCATGCAGTGCTGCAGGCTGGGGTCAGAGTGGCTGGAGAGCAGCCAGGCAGAAAGGGACCTGGGGGTGCTGGTGGACAGCAGCTGAACATGAGCCAGCAGTGTGCCCAGGTGGCCAAGAAGACCAATGGCATCCTGGCCTGGATCGGGAATAGTGTGGCCAGCAGGAGCAGAGAAGGCATTGTGCCCTGGACTCAGCCCTGGTTAGACCACACCTTGAGTGCTGTGTCCAGTTCTGGGCCCCTGAGTTTAAAAAAGATGTTGAGATGCTGGAATGTGTCCAGAGAAGGGCAACAAAGCTGGGGAGGGGTCTGGAGCACAGCCCTGTGAGGAGAGGCTGAGGGAGCTGGGGGTGTTTAGCCTGGAGAAGAGGAGGCTCAGGGGAGGCCTCACTGCTGTCTACAACTACCTGAAGGGAGGCTGTAGGCAGGTGGGGGTTGGTCTCTTCTCCCAGGCAACCAGTGACAGAAGGAGAGGACACAGTCTCCAGTTGCACCAGGGGAGGTTTAGGCTGGAGGTGAGGAAGAAATTCTTCCCAGAATTGGAATGGACTGCCCAGGGAGGTGGTGGAATCACCATCCCTGGAAGCATTTAAGAAAAGCCTGGATGAGGCACTTAGTGACATGTTTTAGTTGATTAGATGGTGTTGGGTGATAGGTTGGACTTGATCTCAAAGGTCTTTTCCAACCTGGCTAAATCTCTGATTCTGTTTAGACATAACACAGGCAACCAATGGTCACCCCAAACAATCAACAGCTAGAACTGCTTTAGCTGATACCCTGATGCTTTGAATGAAAAGCAGTAGTTAAAAGTACATAAAATATAAGTAAAACAAACGCAAATGCCAGCTAACTCTTTTTTTTTTTTTTTTTAATGTGTTTCTCAAGTAGACTGTAGATAACTCTATTATCCACCATTACTTCAAAACTGTATCATACCTCTTTGGAAGCTGAGATGCAGGTATTGATGTATAAATACTAAACTAGTGTGGTGTGTTGAAATTACCCCCCAAAATAAAATTGCAAGACTAGCTCAGATGGAAGCAAATGAAGCTCTATTTACAAGCAAAACTACAATCTAAAATATGGAATGCAAGGAATATGTACAAAATATACAATATTTACATGTATTTACAGTTTGTAAACAACACCAGAACACCCCTGGACAAAACCAGGGGGCTACCAACAGCTTCCTCCTCTTCTCCCCTTCCCCCCTGTACACAGGACAAGAGAAAAAAAGGATAAAAACAGAGAAGAGGCTGTTAGTACTTAGCCACAACAAAGAATGCAGCCAAGGTCAGCAAGCCAGCAGAAGCACCATCTGACAGAGGGAAGGAAGCTGAAAAGAGAGTTAGTTTGCACAACTAACTTTATGTTGGTTATCAGAGCAATGGAATTATTTAGACCTTATCATTATTTTCCATTTTACATCCAATGGTAGTTTATTTACATTCTACCATGTTTTGCTCAAGATCTGTGGAAAATTTTCCTGGGCGCAGCCTAAAACTGCCACAACTAGGCAGCACTGGAGGAGTGAAACATTACTTGAGATGAAATGACTGAGTATACAGACTGTGGTTATTCAGGTGATCCAAGCAACCCTGGAAAGCTTTTCAGCTTAAGAAATGCTCTTTCCTTGCATTAGAAGCAGTTGTTCTCTCTTCATTTTATCATGAATTAAACTTAGCATATAGCTATCCTTTCCCTGGAAGTGTCTGGTTTAATGCAGCATGCACTGGTTTTGGAGGTTGTGTTGTTTGCTGCATTAAAGTTTCCTTAGTGTTTATACCAGGCCACTGCTTCTGGGCATGATGTGACAAGCATGCTGGCTGCAAGGCTCTGGTATATGTAGAAGAGTGACTTTATTCAAACAAGAAGCTGTTGCTGCTGCTAAGTAGGCATTGTGTTAGTACTTTAGTTAGTACACTGCTGAGTAGCAGCTTACTACAGTCTGCAATTGTTTCATCTGTAAATGACACCTAGAAGCAGGTCCCCAAACTGTGGACCAGTAAGTTGCAAAACACATTTGGACTTCCTGAGAAGTAATGCACTATGCAAGCAGGGAGGAAAAAAAAAAGAAGGAGGAAAAAAAAAAAAGGAGGAGGAAAAAAAAAAAAGAAGGAGAAAAAAAAAAAAGAAGAAGAATAAGAAAAAAAGATTAGTACATCAAAAGGCACATGGTAGTGTGGTGTTCAATAATTTGTCATTTTAGTATCATTTATTTCTCATCTAGATTCCTCATTGTGTGTTTGCTTGCAGGACTTAGAAAAGCCCAAAGACAAACCTCCTAAGACCAGAAAATAGGGGTTTGACCAGACCAGTTCAAGAGGGACAGGGCTGTGGTTACTGGTTGAGAGAGGTTCTCCTCCCCCTCTACTCTGCCCTGGTGAAGCTGTATCTGGAGTATTATGTCCAGTTCTGGGCCCCTCAGTTCAGGAAGGAGCTCAGGGAACTGCTTGAA
The DNA here is from genome assembly GCF_027791375.1 of Indicator indicator. Classification (NCBI taxonomy): domain Eukaryota; kingdom Metazoa; phylum Chordata; class Aves; order Piciformes; family Indicatoridae; genus Indicator; species Indicator indicator. Next base: position 30,908,801 of record NC_072020.1, read on the forward strand.
AAAGTCCAGGGCAGAGCCACAAAAATGATTAGGGGAGTGGAACATCTTCCTTATGAGGAGAGCCTGAGGGAGCTGAGGGCTCTGGAGCTTGGAGAGTAGGAGCCTGAGAGGTGACCTCATTGCTGTTGCTAAAGATGTGCAGGGGGAGTGCCAAGAGGCTGGAGCCAGGCTCTGCTGGGTGATGCCCAATGACAGCACAAGGGGCAGTGGTGGAAGTTGAGGCATAGGAAGTTTCACATAAATATGAGGACTTTTTTTTTTCCCTGCGAGGGTGACAGAACACTGGAAGAGGCTGCCCAGGGGTGTTGTGGAGTCTCCCTCTCTGGAGATATTAAAAAGTCGTCTGGATGCATTCCTATGTGATCTGCTCTAGGTGTTCCTGCTCTGGCAAGGGGGTTGGACTGGATGAGCTTTCAAGGTCCCTTCCAGCCCCTGAAATTCTGTGATTCTGTGAATGTATCATCCAAGTAAGGTCCTTTAACCATGTTTTTGTTCACTAGATGATAACATCTGAAGAGAAGGAAACCCAAGTCACCATTTAGTTGTGTAATAAAAAGTGTGTCAGGAAGCCAGAAACTCTTGAAACACTAATCATATTTGCCTCTAGGTCTATTGGAATCCTTGCACCTTCTTTCGCAAGCAGGTTAGTGTACTGAACAGGCCTCCATTTCTGGTGGCTAAGGTCTTGGTCTCCTTGACAACTAAACTTTTCAAAGATTACATGAAAAATGTTTTCTTTAGCCCTCGAGCTGTTTTAATGCTTTAAAATGTCAGAGAAAAGATCCTTTAGTCCCAAGAGCAAGGAAGAGTTGGGAATGGAGAGGGAGCAGAATATTTAAAAACATGTTTACAGAGAAATTCAGCACCACAGGACAGCCCAGTAGGAATGTCCTCAATTTGAAAATTAACAAAATTCTGTTTCTTCAGAATAGTTTGAGATGTTGGTGCCAAAATGAAACATTAGACTTCTCATTTACCTCCCTGAATTTAGCTAAAGTTGGTAACAGGAATTCCATCTTAATATGTGCTTTTTGGCTTCTGCTGTGTGACAAAATTCACAGAGAATGAGCTTAGTCCTCTCCTTGACAGAAACATGGAGTTGTGTTAGCTGGAAGTGGATTCATTGTTTGGGTCAGGGTTGATAATACATTTGGCTCCATGCTGTACTAATGTCGTTATTGCTTGAACAGTGAGTTAGTTGTAATAAATGCCAATCTCTGTGTCTCATAGTGAGCTAAGTGGGTAATAAATGCCAATCTCTGTGTCTCACAGTGAGCTAAGTGGCTCTGTGCTCTGTGTGGCACGCAAGGGCAGCTCTGTGTGCAAGAATGGCCCTTTTCCTTCAGAACAGTTTCTCACTTTGGGCCCTAATAAGGCATTGCCAAGGGTGTAGAAGAGAAAAGAATCAAACAGCAGTGGAAGTGGAGCCATCAAGCCATTTAGCAAGTGGACCTGGGCAGTGGTTGGACCTGGGCAGTGGTCGGACCTGGGCAGTGGTCGGGCCTGGTGTAGGTTTGCGGAGCGGAGCGGACTGTTCCAATGGGTACTGGAGCCTACACTACTTCCTACTGAAGTGCCCTTCCCAAGGGGTGACATGGAGACCTGACATGGGAAGAAGGGGCACAGCTTGTTTCCACATTTGTATCAGTTTGAGAGCTGAAATCCCACCCCCACACCAACAATAACCAGGCTAGCTCAGTCTGGAAGCAAATGCAAGCTGTATTTACAAGCAAATCTACAATCTATGATGAAATGCAATGAATATGTACAAATAGACACAATTCACAACATTTACAAATATGTACAATCAACAGAAAAGCACAACTAAGCCCCCTTTGCTTCCCCCAAGGGGCCTCCCCCCCATCCAGAAGGAATCCCCCCTATACCCCCTGGCAGAAGGCAGAGAGTCAAGAAGCAGAGAGGCTGTTAGACTTAGCTTGTCAAGGCCAGTGTGTTATCTTCAGCCAGAGAAGAAGAAGCAGCAGGCAGAAGCCCAGCAAGCAAACCGAGAACTGCCCAACTCCCCAACCTTGTTTTGAGCAAAGATTCTTAAACATTTCTCTCTCTCCAATGGAAGTCTTTAGAATAATCATTATTTTGCTTTCTGACACCCAATAGTGATTTATTTGCATTCTTTTACTTTCTCTGCTTGAACTTTGTGAAGAAAAATTAAAGAGACAGTCTTAAAACCATCACAACATCTCAGAAGCAGAGGTTGTGATGCAGTGAGTCAAGAAAATGCCACCCTGCAACCAATAGGCAGCACAGCTTTGGGCTTCTTTTCCAGCAGGGCTTGCTCATAGTCAGGGGAAGCTAGTGGTAGCTTCTGTTTTGTAAGTAGTTGCCAATGTCTCACATGACCTGAACCTGTATTTACAGAGGTAATTAAGGGTAAGGTGGTGAGAAAAACTGCTGAAGGGAATTTTTTGCCTGGGGTGAAATATTTGCAGACTTAGGAGAAGAGCCTGTTGTCCATAATCAATATAAGGTCCATTTATGGGAACAGTAACCTAATTCACTGTTCCTTGTTCATACTGACTTGTCTACTAGTTTATCTCAAATTGTCATTATAAATTTGCATCTTCATTTTTGCTGGTCTTCAAATGCTGGGAGTTCTGAAAGAAATTGAGTTCTTTGTAGTCTTTTTTTTTTTTTTTCAGATGAAGGGTCACAGCCTGGGACAAGGACATGCAGGAATGGGAAAGCAGGTGATGGGCGTAAGGTATATGAATGATTACGAGTTTGCTTATCTTCAGCATAGTGTCCCTTTTTTATTTGCTTTTGTTGTTTGAATAAAACTCCTTCCTTCAGTTGAAGCTGGTCTTGTTCTGCACACGTGGTGCAAGCTGGTGTAATGTCACTGGAGCTTGCAGCAGTTACCTGAAAGAGGACTGCTGTAATTTTTGACCAGAACGTTGATTCCTTAACTCACTCATCTGCTGTGATTCAGAGGAATGGAGTGGAACCCACTGAGTACACAGTAAATCCTTGTGGATCCTAGTGCACAAGACCCAAGATTTGCTGATGGCAACTAAGAGGCTGATGTCTTTCAATCAAGGTACCCTTTGCCCATGATTCTTTATTTTGCACACATTACTCTGACCAGGCAGCTAGAGTTGGCTGATGGCAAACTTCTTCTACATATTCAGGAACTTCATGAATCTAGGCTGAATTCTAGATTTCACTCATCTGAAGTATAGTATTCTAGTTTCAGTTCAAGTGTGGCAATGTGGTCAACTGACAGCTCTCCATTCTGCTCATGTCAGTTAATGCTGAGAGCTGTATTTGGTGATTTGCCATGCAAAGCCAGAGTAAATCATTACAGTTTGGACTGATGCATTCTGCATCTTGCCCCATCATGCTTAGCAATTCTGGGTTAAGCCACTGGTCTTTCCACAGAATTTGAAATAGATAAAAATATTGCTGTTGGGTTTGTCTTTACCATCATTTTGGAGAGACTTGGACTCCCTCATAACAGGATACAACAACTGGAAGTTTTCTGTGGTCAGTGGTGCCCCAACACTGGAGCCACAAGCTGTCAACAGACTTGCTGCCTGATACCTTTGACAGGAGAGTGCAGATGTCACACTCCACCTACTAATCTCTGATCTAAAGCAGTGATTCATTTGACTCCAGAAGGAGTTTGCTGCCTGACACAGAATTTGCAGATGTGTGGGAGTACCTCAGGTACAGGATTCCAAGGAATTCCCACCTTTTGATGCCTTAATTGGATGACCATAGAATCATAGAATTGTTAGGGCTGGAAGGCACCTCAAGGATCGTCCAGTTCCAAGCCCCCTGCCATGTGCAGGGACACCTCACACTACATCAGGTTGCTCAGAGCCACATTCAGCCTGGCTGCAAAAACCTCCAGGGATAAGGCTTCCACTACCTCCCTGGGCAACCTATTCCAGTGTCTCACCACCTTCATGCGGAAGAATTTTTTCCTAATATCCAATCTGAATCTATCCATTTCTATTTTTTTTTTCCATTCCCCTCAGTTCTATCACTCACTGACACCTTAAAAACTCCCTCCCCAGCTTTCTTGTAGCCCCCTTCAAATACTGGAAGGCCACAATAAGATCTCCTCAGAGCCTTCTCTTTTCTAGACTGAATAGCCCCAACTCTTTCAGTCTGTCCTCTAGCTCCATCCCTCTGATCATCCTCATGGCCCTTCTCTGGACACATTCCATAACTTTGTCAAATAGAACTCTGGCCTTGTGTAGCTTTGTGTAGGTGACTGAGTCCTGCTCTAACTGAAGCTGGAAGCTAGTAGCCCCTGCATCTTATTAATGAACTATTTAAAGCTCTTGAACAAACTTGCCTTTTCAGGGAGCATAAACTCATCCAACAGGGTAATGAGAGCAGATCTTTTTGTGCAGTTGGGACAGGTAAATTCTGTCCAGTCCTTGCCTTTCTAATGCCGTAGCAACATTCCAGCATTTTATTTACAACAGGGAGAGGAAGATGTTAGGCTAGGATGTAGCAGCATGTCTGCATGACACCCACATTTATTTTGGGAACCCAGGAACAACACAGTTGGCATGTTCAGTTTGTCCTCAAATGCCTCCACCATAATAACCTGTTTGCCAAGATGGAGAAATGTAAATGTAGTCAGATGGTTGTGGAATCTGTGGGCTACAAAATTGCCTTTGGGGATGAACCGGGGAAGGTTCTTCATGAGATTGCTGCTCTGGTTGGCTGGGCTTCTCTGGGGGATATGTGGAACACATTGCACCATTGGTTCAGAATCCTATGTTCAATTTCACACCAAATGTGAAGAGTCTGGATAGCAATCTTATTAGTCCTTCTGGCCAGGACAGCATGCTTTATGTTAAGATAATCCAAAAACTTAGGCGCACAAAGAACCAAACTCTGGGGATTTTGTTGTTTATGGAATCACTTGTTTCTGCAGTGTTTTCCAGGTCTGTGCTGTAGAAGGTCATGAGAAAAATTACAGTGGGGTTTCTAGAGGAGACAGAGATGCTGTTGTCTAACATGCTCTCCTTGATGAGGAGATACCAAGTCTCAGCTTTGGAATTCTGGAGTATTGCATAAAACCATCTATAACAGCTGACTGGTTCAGTATCTGGGAGGCTCTGGGACAAGCAAGTGGTAGAGAGAAAATGAATTATTTGCTTTCCTTGTGTTTTCTACATTTCCACTCTTACTCCACTATTTGCTCTCTAGAATATTTCTTCCACTTTGTATTTCATGTGAAAGCCTGAGTGGCTTCTAGAGAGATGAACACACACAGATTTTACCAGCACCTTGTCTCCTCAGCAGCACTTCACTGAAAACATTGCCATGCACTATTTTCTCAGCCATCACATCTCTCATCAGCCCCCAGTTTCTCCTCTGCCAGGATTTTCCACCTGTCCAGGAATCATCAGACTGCACAGCTGGGAGCATGGGAAGATAAATCTTATTGTTTAAATGTTCTGTTTTGATATTCTGAGTGGAAGAACTTCTGAAGAAGGGGAAGTGTTTCTCTAAATGTGACTGTATTAGGAGGTGCTCATGCTTCACATCAATTTACATCTGGTTTAAAGTCCTCTGAAAGGGTTATAGGGTTTATCTGATAGAGACAGAGGGTAAAAGTCTTCTGTGTCTGAACTGCTGATTGATTGCATACAGTAGTACAACAAATAATTCTTATTATGACTCATAATTCACCTATGGGGTTTCCCATGAGGCTTGACAATAGATTTATGTGGGTTGCTTGGCTTCCCTTTTTACCTCTGATTAGAAAGAGGGGAAAAAAATTCCCGTCTATATCAAATTGTTTTCACAGGGACATTTCTTGTATAGAACTACTATTAAAAACATGTTTCTAGTTTATAGAAGATGTTTTATATTGCTGTGATTCTACCTTTCTCAGTGTATGTTGTGCAGCAAGGGACCCTGCCCCAGCTGTAGAAAACCTGTAAAACAAGGCATATAACTGCTTATCTACAAGGACTTCATGTCACAAAGAAATTCTCTGTCTGATTAGCACCCAAGTATTAACTCCTTCACTGCTACTGGCACTAGGAACTGAGCTGGCTGTAGCAATTAAGTAGTTTTGTGAGTATAGCATTTTGCACCTCAGTAGAGACATTGTTCTCAGAATTCTCTTTCTTATTAATTTGTTTGATGCTCCTTAAGCTTTTCATTAACTCAGGCAGCTTTGTTGCCTTTTGGTGGTGATAAAATTACAGATGAAATGGGAGCAAAGTGACTCAGCTAAAAGGTGATTGTTGTCACTTCTGTACCTTTAATCAATAACATTTGTCTCTGAAATATAATCATATAATGGCCTCATGCAATGGACCATAGTAACTGGTGGAACTGCATGACTTCTTTTAATGTCAATGCATGACCTAAGAGGTGTTAAAGGGGTAATAACACCCACCAAAGACAATCTCAAAAGCCTGGGAATATACTTGTGTTCCTCTCTTCTAGTCTTTTGCTCTAATTACCCCACTGATTGTTCACTCTAGATCAGATTATATCTTGTTGTCTTGTTGGAGGTACATTGGAGCTTCAAAACAACAAACAAACCAACCACAACCCAACCCAACCCAACCAAACAACAAAAAACAAACCCAAAACAAACTCCAGGAGACATTTCCTCTGAGTCCTCACTTTCAATAGGAAAATGGACAGTGCTGCATATTTCTCTTCTGCTGCTGGACAGCTTCGCTAAACAGCCTGTAGGAGTAGCCAGTCTACTTTCTGCCTTATTTTTTGAAGGCCAAAAGATGAAGGGAAGTGTAATTCCTCTTTACACAGTTTGTTTGCTAGGTAGAAGAAGAAACAACAGAGAGAGCTCTTCCTAATCCCTCTCCCTTGTAAACAAATTGTCATGATGAAGCTTTAGGGTCAGCACCAGACTTGTCCTGAATAAGAGCTGCCTTAGGGTTCCAAGCTATGTTTGTGTCAGTGCAGGAAGGATGAATCAACAATGCAGGTATAAAAACAAGTCTACATCACTGAAAAAGTGGGCCTCTCCCTCTCCCTCTCCCTCTCCCTCTCCCTCTCCCTCTCCCTCTCCCTCTCCCTCTCCCTCTCCCTCTCCCTCTCCCTCTCCCTCTCCCTCTCCCTCTCCCTCTCCCTCTCCCTCTCCCTCTCCCTCTCCCTCTCCCTCTCCCTCTCCCTCTCCCTCTCCCTCTCCCTCTCCCTTCCACTTTCCCTCTTCCTCTCCCTCTCCCCCTCCCTCTTCATATCGCCCTCTCTTTCTGTGCCCCTCCCAGCCCCTCCTTTCCCCTCCTCAGAAATTTGCTGTGTTTCCCTGAGTGTAAGCTTTTGATTAAAATGCAGGGATTCTTTTAAATAAAGTTCACAGGATCCCAACCATTTATTTAGCATAGATCTGTTTTACTGTTTTTGGTTTGGGTTGAAGTGATTATAAGGAATTCAGCCACTGTGAGGTTGCCTCCTTTGTTCATGTGTCTCAACAGACTATAAGAAGGTGTTAACTGCTTTAAGAGATCCTTATCTTGTGTCAGAATTCTCCATAAAATACAACCCACAAAATTTCCTAAGGCTTTTTTATGTTAATAAAACCTACAGGTTTTCAAAGGGAGGGTGAAATGGAAAAGGCAATTACTGCTAAAATCCAACAACTACAGAGAAAGATTTCTGAACCCACCCCTGGCAGGTGCATATTCTGTCCACATGAAATTACCACATTCTGTCTTCAGAGGTCTGCTGAGTCAAAAGACTTTCTGAACCTAATTGCCAAAAAATGCTCCAACTTGCCTGTGAAGTCTTTGCACCTACATATAATAACCAGAAAAACAATTAACCTTTCACAGTTTAAGAATCTTCCCTTCTTTGGTCTAAGAGCAGCCCACCAAATGCTTCCTGCTCCCATTGAACAGCAAGAAGCACCAAGAAACCACAAGGTGATGCTGGAGAAGCTTCCCTGGTTTTCTCATTCTGGGTCACATTTTGCTCCAGTGTCTCAAGCCTGGATTGGAACTGTGGCCCCTCAACCCTTACCTCCTTACTCTAAACAGTACACAGTGGATAGAAGTCTCCAGATGAATGTAAAGGGAAATAAAATCAGATAGTCTATTGCCTCTGCTCATGAATGTCTGTATAGTACACACATCTCCTAGGTAGAAGGTGTCCAGTGAAGGTATTTTTACCATTAAGTGGCTAATAAGATATGAATATTACTGCTTTCTCCTGAAGCTTACCTGTAAGTCACAGCTTCCCTTTGTCTGGTGAGTCAGCTGATCTTCGTACATGTGGATAACATGAAAAGTCTACATAAGAACCACTCCTCCCACTCCAGCTCTCCTGCTTCTGACGCTTTCATAGTCTGCTGCTTCTCCAATGTTATATTCCCTGTCCTGATCCTCCACCTGCTTCCTCTCTGCTGTTCACCCTCTTGCCTGTGCTTTCTAATAGCTGTTCCCTCTGTGACCCCAGTCACATCCCTGTCTCTGACTACCCATTGCCTCTGCCTCTGGATTTTTTTTTTCCAATCTTTAGATAAAACTTGTTTCCAAGCCTAATCATAGCATAAAACAAGTCCTCAGGTAATTAGCTGCTTCATTAGGATACAGATCATTGCAGTGCTTGGTGAGTTGTTAGATGTGGGAATGTGCTGCCCAGGGAGGTGGTGGAGTCACCATCCCTGGAGGTGTTCAAGAGGGGATTGGACGTGGCACTTGGTGACATGGTTTAGTAGTCATGAGGTCTTGGGTGACAGGTTGGACTTGATGATCCTTGAGGTCTTTTCCAACCTTATTGATTCTGTGATTCTTGAGTTCTTGAAAACATTGTTGTGATGGTTTGAAACTGTCTTTTTAATTTTTTCCTTGCAAAGTTCAAAACAGAAAAAGTGAGAGTGTAAATAAGTCACTATTGGGTGTAAGAAATCAAAATACTGATTGTTCTAAACACTTCCATTGGATAGATAGAAATGTTTAAGAACTATTACCCAAACCAAAGTAGGCACTCTGCACATTCCGCGTTCGGCAGTGGGGGCAGTTGCTGGGCTGTCTGGCTGCTGTTTCTTCTTCTCTTCTGGCTGAAGATAAAAAAAGAAGATAAAAAAAAGTGTGTCGGTGTGAGCTGAAATTCCCCCCCCCACCGACAATAACCAGGCTAGCTCAGTCTGGAAGCAAATGAAAAGCTGTATTTACAAGCAGATGAAATGCAATGAATATGTACAAATATACAAAATTCACAACACTTACAAATATATACAATCAACAGAAAAGCACAACCAAGCTCCCTTTGCTTCCCCCCAAGGGGACCCTCCCAAAGGGGCCTCCCTCTCCCAGGAGCTTCCCCCCCCAGGCCCTCCTGAACAGAGAAGCAGAGTTTAGTTAGAGCAGAAAGTTGTTAACTTATCTGCCAAGGTCAGTGTGTGTTATCTTCAGCCAGAAGAGAAGAAGAAACAGCAGCCAGACAGCCCAGCAACTGCCCCCACTGCCGAACGCAGAATGTGCCGAATGCCTACTTTGTTTTGGGTAATAGTTCTTAAACATTTCTCTCTCTCCAATGGAAGTGTTTAGAACAATCGTTATTTTGCTTTCTTACACCCAATAGTGACTTATTTACATTCTTTCACTTTCTCTGTTCTGAACTTTGCAAGGAAAAATTAAAAAGACAGTTTCAAACCACCACACACGTACTGACCTTGGCAGCTAAGTTAACAACTTTCTGATTACCTAACTCTGCTTCTCTGTTCAGGGGGGTCTGGGGGGAAGCTCCTGGGAGAGGGAGGCCCCTTTGGGAGGGTCCCCTTGGGGGGAAGCAAAGGGAGATCGGTTGTGATTTTCTGTTGATTGTATATATTTGTAAATGTTGTGAATTTTGTATATTTGTACATATTCATTGCATTTCATTGATTTTAGACTCTGCTTGTAAATACAGCTTTTCATTTGCTTCCAGACTGGGCTAGCCTGGTTACTTGTTGGTGGGGGGGGAATTTCAGCTCACACCGACACACTTTTTATTTTTGGCGCCCAACGTGGGGCTCGATTGCTTGTATGATTTTTTTCTGCTCAGATTAGGAAGCAAAATGAAGCTGTTTTGGATTCTGAGTCATTCTATTTCATCTGTTATCAGTGTGATTGCCTACAGATGGGCTGTTTCCTGCATGATACACAAGATTGTGAGACATGTGGCATATAAGTCGTCTCTTTGGGTTAAGAACAAGTTGCTAAATATGGTTAATTTCTGTTCTGGTCTTATTGGGCTAAGAAGCTATGGTAACTCAACTATGAATCTGCTAGCAGACACATTTGAGTTTGTTACTCCTCTTACAGCTACAGAGGTTCTTTGGTACCTTAGACATCTTGTGCTAATCTTAATTTTGTTGCTTCTTTGAATAATCATATGGCTAGTGATAGCACTGTGTCAAGAAAGACATAAGGCTACTTGCTCTTCCAACTCTGCTGTGAATGTGAAAACCAATCCAGTAAATTTGGTGGCCACTGTCACCAGAAAGCGTAAAGGAGCTGCAGGAGGAGATGCAGATGCTGCAGGAGATGGTGCAGATGGAGATGAGGGTCCTTCTACTCAGGGTCCCTCTGTTAAGAAAGATCCTTCTGGTGAGGAAGAGAGGGTTAGCCTTAAAACTCTGGCAGACCTCTTGAGACCCCACATGGATGATGGAGATGTAGGTCAGGATGAAGACCATGGTAGATTAGCAACTGCTGGCAGTGCCTCTGAACTCAAGGAAATTCAACGGAGGATTACAACAGGATTATGGGGACAGCGACCTCAGGATGATGATGATGATGATGAGGATGAGGATGACATACAGTCAGCTAATGCACCCAGACAGGAAATTAGACATGTGAGGAAGGATTACATCAGAGGAGATAATGAGCCAGTCCTGTCTTGGCTAGCCAGGTGTTTTGATATGGGAGCCCCAGCATTGGTGGTAGGTGACAAGTCGGCCTCTCAGTTGGGGATGCTCTCAAAGGATACAGGCATAGACAGGCACCTAGGCAAGTGCATTGGTAAAGTTTCTCTGTGGGCACGCCTCCTACTGGCAGTCTCGCTGAGGTACCCCAGCAGAGATGATTTACCATGGAACCCTAAGCCTTGGACCACAATAGCTGAGGGAATCAAGCGTCTGAGAGAGTTTGCTGTGAGAGAAGTAATGTATGGAGATCATAAGACTCTGAATCCTGATGAAATTCCTGTTGGAACAGGCCTTGCCAAAAAGCTCATTAAGCTTGCTCCTCCTAATTATGCTACTATTCTGGCAAGCAGGATTGTGGCAAGAAATTATGGTGGAGCACCTCCCACTGTTGGCCATTTCACTGACCAAATGAGGCAGTTGGAGGATAGTCTTGCACGTACTTCTTTGGTTTCAGCCATTGAAACTCTGTCTGGAAAGATGGAGAATTGCATGAAAGAGCTGAAGGAGGAACTTAAAACCTCCATATCCAACTTGATGAAGGGGGATGATTCTGATTCCTCTTCCTCCAGATGGATACAAGTTTCAGCTGTTAGGAACAGACGTGCTCCAAGGAGGCCATTCCAGAATAGGTCAAACCAAAACAGACAGCAGAGGCAATCACGTGGCAGTATCTGGATAACTCTGCGTGATCAGTTTGGTGAGAACATGAACAGATGGGATGGTCAACCAACTTCTGATCTTTTCAAGAGGTTACGGGAGCTGCAGAGGGGCAGATCCCGAGGTAGCAATACCAGGAGGGTAGCTGTCGCTTCCTCAGTTTCCCAGAACAACTCTGATAGCTCCAACAGTGATCCTAATTCTGGTGCTGGACGTTGTGCCAGCTGTACATGTGGAGGTAATCCCCACCATTAGGGGTGCCCTGCCTTCCGCCAGGGGGAGGTAAGGGATAATGGAGATAACAGAATCTATTGGGATGTGTACATCCAGTGGCCTGGCACTTCAAAATTTCAGAAGTACAGGGCCTTGGTTGACACAGGAGCTCAGTGCACCATCATACCATCAAATTATCAAGGGGGAGAATCTATAACTATTCAGGGAGTCACTGGTGGATCTCAAGAGTTGTTTAAGATAGAGGTTGACATAAGTTTAACTGGGAAGCAGTGGAAGAAACATACTATTGTAACAGGTCCTAATGCACCTTGTATTTTGGGAATTGATTTTCTGAGAGAAGGGCGTTTTAAAGACCCTAAGGGTTACAAATGGGCTTTTGGAATAGCAACTGTAGAAATTGATGGAGGGAAATTGAAGTTGTCCATTAGACCTGAGCTTTCAGATGAATCTGCAGTTGTGGGACAACATGAGATAGAGGATGTAAAGCTGCCGGTTGCTTCTCAAACTGTGCATCACAGACAATACAGAACCAACCGTGACTCTTTGGTGCCCATTCAAAACTTGATTCGTCAGTTGGAGAGTCAGAAGGTCATCAGCAAAACTCATTCACCTTTCAACAGTCCAATCTGGCCTGTGAGAAAGCAGAATGGAGAGTGGCGTCTGACAGTTGATTTCCGTGCCTTGAATGAAGTAACTCCACCCATGAGTGCAGCTGTACCAGACATGATGGAACTCCAATATGAGCTGGAATCCAAGCAGGCCAAATGGTATGCTACCACAGACATTGCTAATGCTTTCTTCTCTATTCCCATAGCAGAAGAATGCAGGCCTCAGTTTGCTTTCACCTGGAGAGGCATTCAGTACACATTCAATCGTTTGCCCCAGGGGTGGATTCACAGTTCAACCATCTGCCATGCAGTGATCCATGATGCTTTGGAGAAAGGTGGAGCTCCAGAACACATTCAGTTCATCGATGACATCATCGTCTGGGGTGAGACTGCTGAAGAAGTCTTCGAGAAAGGTAACAAAATCATTGACATTCTCTTGCAAGCTGGTTTCGCTATCAAGCGAGACAAGGTGAAAGGACCTGCCAGAGAAATCCACTTTCTGGGAGTGTGGTGGCAAGATGGTCGCCGTCACATCCCAATGGATGTGATAAACAGAGTCTCCACCATGGCAAATCCCATGAACAAGAAAGAAACTCTGCGCTTCCTAGGCATAGTGGGATTTTGGAGACTGCACATTCCTGGATACAGTCAGATTGTGAAACCTCTCTATGATGTGACTCGAAAGAGAAACAGTTTCCAATGGGGTCCTGAGCAACAAGCAGCCTTTGACCAGATCAAGCGAGAGGTAGTCCAAGCGATGGGTCTGGGACCTGTCCGAACTGGTCCAGACATTAAGAACATTCTGTACACGGCCGCGAGTGACAATGGTCCAACCTGGTGCTTATGGCAAAGAGCTCCAGGGGAGACACGAGGACGTCCTCTTGGTTTCTGGGGTCGTGGCTACAGAGGCTCAGAGGCAAACTACACTCCAACAGAGAAAGAGATTTTAGCTGCTTATGAAGGAGTGAAAGCTGCTTCTGAAGTGATCGGAACTGAGTCACAACTTCTTCTAGCTCCTAGATTGCCAGTTCTGAATTGGATGTTCAAGGGCAAAGGTTCTTCACCACATCATGCAACAGATGCTACCTGGTCTAAGTGGATGGCTCTGATAACACAGAGAGCTCGAATGGGAAATCTCGAAAGGCCTGGTTTGGTGGAGGTGATCACAAACTGGCCAGAAGGCACAAGCTGTGCAAAACCTCCAGAGGAGAGAGTAGCTCGTGCTGAGGAAGCTCCTCCTTACAGTGATCTGTCTGATGATGAAAAGAGATATGCTTTGTTCACAGACGGTTCCTGTCGTCTTGTTGGGAACAAGCGGAGATGGAAATCTGCAGTGTGGAGCCCAACGCGCAGAGTTGCAGAAGCGAGAGATGGAGAAGGAGAATCCAGTCAATTTGCAGAGGTAAAAGCTGTCCAGCTAGCTCTTAACGTAGCTGAACGTGAGAGATGGCCAAAGCTTTATCTCTACACCGACTCGTGGATGGTAGCCAATGCCTTGTGGGGTTGGCTGAAAGACTGGAAGAAGAATGGCTGGTAGAGGAAAGGAAAGCCCATCTGGGCTGCAGATCTGTGGCAAGACATTGCTGCTCGTATTGAGAGAATCCCAGTGAAAGTGAGACACATCGATGCTCACATTCCTAAGAGCAAAGCTACTGAGGAACAACAACACAACCATCAGGCAGATCTAGCTGCAAGAGTTTCCCAGGTGGACACAAACTCTGATCCTGATCCTGATCTTGACTGGAAACACCGAGGTGAGCTGTTCTTAGCTCGGTGGGCCCATGACTCGTCAGGACATCAAGGCAGAGATGCAACCTACCGATGGGCTCGTGACAGATCCATTGACATTTCCATGGATGCTATCACACAAGTCATCCATGACTGTGACATTTGTGCTGCTATTAAGCAGGCAAAGCGGATCAAGCCCTTGTGGTACGGTGACCGATGGTCCAAGTACAAGTATGGTGAAGCCTGGCAGATTGACTACATCACTCTACCTCGTTCTCCATCTGGTAAGCAGTATGTGCTGACTATGGTAGAGGCAAGCACTGGATGGCTGGAAACTTATCCAGTTCCTCATGCAACTGCACGTAACACCATTCTTGGTCTGGAGAGACAAATCCTGTGGAGACACGGAACTCCAGAGAGGATTGAGTCAGACAACGGAACTCATTTCAAGAACAATCTTGTAAAAAACTGGGCCAAAGAGCACGGCATCGAGTGGATATTCCACATTCCCTACTATGCACCAGCTGCAGGGAAGATCGAACGCTACAACGGTTTGCTGAAAACCACTCTCAAAGCCATGGGGGGTGGATCTTTGAAAAACTGGGAGAAACATTTAGCACAAGCAACCTGGTTGGTGAATAGTAGAGGTTCAGTGAATCGAGCTGGACCTGCCCAATCAGATTTGTTGCGAAAGGAGGAAGGTGATAGAGTTCCTGTTATCAGAGAAAAGAATCTGTTAGGCAAAACTGTTTGGGTATTTTCTCCTTCAGGAGAGGCCAAACCTGTCCGAGGGGTGGTTTCTGCTGAAGGTCCTGGTCACACCTATTGGGTGATGCAAGAAAATGGTGAAATTCAGTGTATTCCACAAAGAAATCTAACTTTGGCTGAGAGAGGTTAAATTCAGAGTGTTGCGCAGATACAGCATCGCACCCAAGAGGAGAGTCCATGAGATCTACAGTGCACGAACCCTGAGAGCCCTGAGTCACCTGAGAGTCCCTGTTCCTTTCTTCGCCTCATCTGCGAGGAAACAAACTGTTTGCTGTTTTTCCTGTGATTTGACTCTTTTGAATCATCTACATCTGAGATAGCCGGAATGGACTATGGTCTTTATTCACCTAGTGTTGTAGATATTATTTTAGATTAGATAAATGGTAGTAGCAGCCAATGGAATTGTTTAGAAGGGGTGGACTGTGATGGTTTGAAACTGTCTTTTTAATTTTTTCCTTGCAAAGTTCAAAACAGAAAAAGTGAAAGAGTGTAAATAAGTCACTATTGGGTGTAAGAAAGCAAAATGCTGATTGTTCTAAACACTTCCATTGGATAGATAGAAATGTTTAAGAACTATTACCCAAAACAAAGTAGGCACTCTGCACATTCTGCGTTCGGCAGTGGGGGCAGTTGCTGGGCTGTCTGGCTGCTGTTTCTTCTTTTCTGGCTGAAGATAACACACTGACCTTGGCAGCTAAGTTAACAACTTTCTGTTTAACTAACTCTGCTTTCTGTCCAGGGGGGTCTGGGGGGAAGCTCCTGGGAGAGAGAGAGGCCCCTTTGGGAGGGTCCCCTTGGGGGGAAGCAAAGGGAGATAGATTGTGTTTTTCTGTTGATTGTATATATTTGTAAATGTTGTGAATTTTGTATATTTGTACATATTCATTGCATTTCTCTGCTTGTAAATACAGCCTTCATTTGCTTCCAGACTGAGCTAGCCTGGTTATTTGTTGGGGGGGGCGGAATTTCAGCTCACACTGACACAATTGTGAATACTTGCACAGTGTATATGTCTCCCAGAGACAGGTTTGTTAAAGGGGAACTGAGCATTTTCTCCATCTTTAAAGAGTTCTTGTGCAATGCCTAATCTCCATTAGCTTCAACAGACACTGCACAAACCAATGGCAACAGGTAGTGAAGTCAGACTTTAGTTATGGCCTGACAAAGATAAATGTGACCACCTCCCTTGCTTGCGACAGCAGTTGGAGATGTGAAGAAGTATCCCATGGAGTCTTGCAAAGGTAAAAAGAAGACAGAGGAACCCTGTGATGCCTCCTGATTTCTGATGCATCCTTTTATGGCACGACACACCTTGGTGGGTCAGGGCAAGCAGCCACGTAGGATGAGACACAGGCAGGGTCCACAGGGCAATGAAGAGGTTAAAGTTGTTCTTCAACATCAGGGTGTGACCCATGAGGTGTCATATTAACACATATGACACCTACACCAGCAGAACTGGTAAAAACCTGCTTTAGAGAAGTTAAATCAAGCAGTTGAAGGAAACAGTTGTTTCAGTAAGGAGCTTTTATATTGAAAAAAAAAATTCCTGATATTTCATTATCTACTTACTCCTTTCAGTTCCTCAATTTTATTTTATCCTTCACAATCAAAAATGATCTGATGCTACAGTTTTGTGTCAGCAGCATTGATGGAATGCAGGACTGGCTGTTTATGTCCCCAGTCTCTGGCTGTACCTTCGTCGTTTTCTTTTCTCAACTCAAATATTTCTGTGCTGTCTCAGAGATGCCTGTTAACAGTGAGAGAACAGAGACTTTCCTAGGGAAGGCAACAAGCTGGGGTGCATATCTGCTTCAGGATGATGTTAAAAGTAACAAATTGAAAGAATGCAAGCTAAATGCCACCTTTTCACCAAAAGCCTTCCCTTGGTGAGCTGTGTGTTACTGGACATGTGGGCTCAGCGATGTGGTTGGCACAAGATGAAAGATGCAGGAAGTCAAGAGAGCACCCAGGAGAGAGGATCTCATTTTCCAGTGCCTTTATTGTCTATTGCCATCCCCACTACTGCATGGGCAGTGTATGCAGCTCAGGGCTTGGCTGCTAATAGTAATGCAATCATTTTCTAGCAGAGTAATGCTTAGTAGAGTTGAAAATCAGAAGAAAGCTATGTCTGAAGCCTTGGTGAAGGTCTCACAAAGCTTCTGCTATGAGAACCTGTCCTGTGCTTGTTGGAGGTGCAAGCACAGGCAAGACAATGAGCTGGACTCTGAAGAGGAGCAGAGGGAGAGGCAGCAACAGGAGAGGTTAACCGAGGAGAGGCTTTATGGAGTTTCACCCTCTCTGGACTGCAGTAATTGTGAAGCACGATCCGTTTGCCATAGCTGAGAGTCTGACCCAGATGACCAGAAATGAAAATCAGGTATGATGACCCCAACTTGCTTCCTGGTCCCTTTGAGAAAGCAGTAGAATCTCTAAAATTCAGAGCCATAGAATTATTAGGGTTGGAAGGGACCTCAAGGATCATCATAATGATGGAGTGGAGGCAAAAGTCCTTGAAACTGGTAAGAATCCTGCTCTTGTTCTGCTGCCTCGTCAGGGATGCTGCAGCAAAGGCACAGGGTACTGTGGCCTTACATTGCTCTAGCTGATTTGTTCAGGAATGAGATTGTTCTATTTTACAAAGTTAATATTAATCAAATGTTAATGAAAATACATAACAAATAATTATGACAAACATACCATCTGATTAAGATGAAAGGGGGTGACAATTCTTGTGAATTTCTAATCTGAAAAAAAATAAAGAACATTACATTAATAAGACTTAATTATATCATTAAATATTTACATTTACTTTCCGTAGTAGATTTTATTTTTATTTGACATATTTTGTTTTTAAATGCTGCTAACATTTTTTCTGAGATTTCTTCATAAAGCACATCAACAGAGATGGTTTTGGGAGGCAAGAGGCATTTTAACATCATGTACTCATTATATTGATCACAATTGCAATGTTATTTATCTTTTTAAGAAGCTAATAGAATCCTTTTACAGTTTATTACAACTCACAGCATCTCCATCGACAGATAAATATTTAATAGCATTGCTAATGCATCATGCACAGAATACTTATTAATTAGAAAATACGAATTAGTAGCTATACATTTCAATAATTTACATTTACAATTAATGCTAGAAGTTTTCCAGGAAACTGTGATTAACTTTTAAGAATCTGACTCCAGCTGCCCAAAGCCAGCCAAATAAAAGTGCGTGCTGCAGACTTCACGATCACCCCACAGTGTTGTGACCAATGGATGAAGAGGACTCTAAACAAGAGAGGATGCCACAAGACAGACACTGACACATACTCCACAATGCTTGTGTGTAGTCTGGAATTAGCCTGCAGAAGAGGAGGCTCAGGGGAGACCTCATTGCTCTCTACAACTATCTGAAAGGAGGTTGTAGCCAGGTGGGGATTGGTCTCTTCTCTCAGGCAATCAGCGACAGAACAAGAGGACACAGTCTCAAGCTGTTCAGGGGGAAGTTTAGGCTTGATCTTAGAAAAAAGTTCTCCCCAGAAAGAGAGATTGGCCTTGGGATGGGCTGCCCAAGGAGGTGGTGGGGTTGACATCCCTGGAGGTATTTAAGAAAAACCTGGATGAGGCACTTAGTGCCATGGTCTAGTTGATTAGATAGGGTTGGGTGATTGGTTGGACTTGGTGATCTCTTCCAACCTGATCGATTCTGTGATTCTGTGATAGTCTGGCTTCAGAGAAGAGGAGATATGAAGGCAAAGCTTCAGCACTCCCTGGCTTTCCTTGATAAAGCCAACAGCAGCTTTATTTGGTAGGCTTGACACTGTGGTTCTGCCATGGAGTCCTAAGGGTACAACTCACTTGGGTGTCTTTGTGTATCAAGCAGCCTGAGGGAGCAGTTGCTGTTCAGCTTCCCTAGGCAGGTGAGGTGGCTGGGGAAAGAAGAGCTGAGGGACAAAGTTTGGTCCAGGGAGCAGGAAGGGGAGCAGACCTAATGACAAAGACTCAAATTTGGCTTCTCCCATCTTGTAGCTGTCTGTGAAATTACACAAAGTATCATGAGACTTGTTCCTCCAAGACACTTGTTTAGCATCTCAGCAAGGTATTTAGGTCAGGTGTTACACTGTGACTTCACCTTCATTTCAAAAGTGGGGTATCTGCCAAAACTCCCTTTTCTGTGAAACCAGACTTTTTTTTTTTTTTTTCAAGCTAAACTGCTGTTTTTCTTTCTGTGGATTTATTCTTTTCAGCTGAAGTTTCCCGAAAGTCAGCAATTTCCTGATTTGTTAATTTTAGAAAAAAAAAAAAATCTACTTTTTTCTAGAAGAACAACTTTATGGCACCAAGAAAAACTTCTCAGTAAGGTCTGTTAAATACAAATAACCTTCCTGGAACTGTTTTTCAAGCAGATGTAGACATGACAGACCAACCAAAATCCTTCCTTTGAGGTATCAATCTGTTAGGTTAATCTGCCATGTAAGTGTATGTTTTACCATGTTGTTAAGCAGTAACAGACATGAACTTGTCATTTAAGGGATGGATTAAGTATTTTTGAACCTCCAAGGTGGCTCAGTAAATGAAGAGGTTAGAAGTCACATCAGTGCCTCACAGTATAGAGCATCCTTCACCCAAAGATTTAAAAGTGTTTTGTAAAGTTTGCATTTTCTGAGTATTTACAACATTTACCTATCGAACACTGGACCCTATCTGCTGGTAAAGACAGAGCTTTGAAACAGAGCCATGTGTATAAATTTGGTGGGGTTTTTAAAAATGTTTTCCTTTTACCACATATTTCTGGAATATTATTGAAGACACATAGCTGATGGAAATAGCTGTTCAACTACATCAAGCTATTTGTAGTTACCACAGCTATACCACAGTGTGTCTATATGCACATACTGCTCTGGGGCTGCAGACACAGGCATACAGATACTGGAGCACTATAAGCTCTGTGTGTGAGTGTGTACAGGATCACAGGCTGTTAGGGGGTGGAAGGGACCCCTGGAGATCATTGAATCTAACCCCCCTGCCAGAACAGGACCATAGAATCCAACATAGGTCACACAGGAATGCATCCAGATGGGGCTTGAAAGTCTCTAGAGAAGGAGGCTCCACAACCTCTCTGGGCAGCCTGTTCCAGTGCTCTGTGACCCTCACAGTGAAGTTGTTCCTCTTCGTGTTGAGGTGGAACCTCCTGTGCTGGAGTTTCTATCCATTGCCCCTTGTCCTATCCCAGGGTGCAACTGAGCAGAGCCTGTCCCCTCCCTCTTGACGCCCAGCCCTCAGATATTGATAACCATGGATTAAATCCCCTCTCAGTCTTCTCTTCTCCAGACTAAACAGCCCCAGGGCTCTCAGCCTCTCCTCATCAGGCAGTGCTCCAGTCCCCTCATCATCCTCTCAGTCCTCTGTTGGACTCTCTCAAGTAGATCCCTGTACCTCTTGAACTGGGGAGCCCAGAACTGGATGTAATATTCCAGACGAGGTTTCAACAAGGCAGAGAAGAGGGGGAGGAGAACCTCCCTGGGTTTGCTGGACACACTCCTCTTAATGCAACCCAGGATCCCCTTGGCCTTCTTGGCCACCAGGGCACATTGCTGTCCCATGCAGAACTTGTTCTCCACCAACACTCCCAGGTCCTTCTCCACAGGGCTGCTCTCCAGCAGATTGCCTCCTAACCTGTACTGGTGCAGTTTGTTCTTCCTTCCCATTTCTAGTTCTACACACTCATGTACAGGAAAAACAACTGATCAATCTTGTGGCAACAATCCTATGTGTGATGGTCAATATACCGCTCCCTCCCATAACTTCTTAATTACAGTAATATAAGAAAAAAAAAAAAAACGTTCACAGCCAGGAAGCAAGAGACAAAAAACCTCTGGTTGGTTACCACTTCACTTTTGTAGTGACTTCACTTTTGTAGTGACACATGCAAGCACACACATGCAGTTTCTGATAAAATGCCTGGTTTCTCAAAAGACAGAAAGAGAGAAAAAAAAAAAAAGCAGAGAAGCCTGGTGAAACCCTCAAGCTGCTCTTGAAATTACACCTATACTTGTTGTCATTTTCAGGAAATCCACTTTGTTTAGCTGATAAACTTGTTTTGACTTTTCAGTGGAAACTGTTTGCTGGCACTACTTCCTTAACTGTAGGCCAAATTCTGACCTCGGTGTCCCGTAACTCCCACTGCAATCAATAGAGGTTGGCTGTGCAAGGTGGGGTAGAGGTTTTCTATTTATAATAAGAGCAGTGAAAAGGTATTTTGTTGCCATTGCTGCTTGGATTGCTAGAACTGCAACTGAAGAGGTCTGTAGTAGGCAGCATTCAAACCACAGATACAGTTAGCCTGAAATTCTCAGAAACACTGAAGTGCAAACACAGGAAAACAGAAGAGGAGAAATGGGCAAAAGGGATTTCAGTTTAGCTGCATGCACTGTGCAGAGCCTTGATTTTATCCTGATGTGCCAAAGTATTGCCCTGTAATGATTTTGGTGTAAATCACACGATTTGATACGCAGAAAAGTTATGGAGCATTTTATATGAAGTAATAATATTAAGTAATTCTATTGAACTAATTACCAGATAATCTGATGTTTAATTAAATAAGTAAGACTAAGTGTGACAGGAGGGCAGCTTTTATGGACTTAAACTTGAATCAATTGTATGGAAGTCAAAGGAGTAGTTTTTGCTGCTGATGGTGAACAGGGGATGATGATACTTGCTTAAGGGTTTCTTAATTATTCTAAGTTGAATGACTGCTCCTAGGAAAACTGGGAAAAGCTGTCTGTGTTCTTAATCATAATAAGAATATATGAGATAGACCAAAAAATACATCCATGTTATTTTTAATTGCAGCTACTTGCTATTACTAAGTATATGCCTATTTTATAGGGTCCTGCTTTGCAGCCCTACAACAGGTGCTGCAGTTTGGCTTTACCTTAACCTGGAGTTCAGACTCATACTTGATTCTGAATTCATTGCTTGTTCCCAGAATCAGCTTTTGCCTTTCTCTGATTTGAGTTAAGAGAGAGACAAAAGTTGCCCAGGCAATTGAGGTAGATATTTAGGGCTGTTTTGCCTTGAAGACAATATGGATGCAGTTGACTCATATTAGGTCCTCTTGATTTTGCTTCAGAAGTAAAATAGTTTCCTTGTGGGCCAGCTAATCCATACAGGACTTTCCTTCTGTTCTTTCTTGAAAATGGCTAGTATTTTTGTGCAGTATGCTAGTTGTAGAATGTGGTTCCAATGCCCCCTCTTTGGGTCTTGCTGTTATTCAAAGCTTCCCTGCTCCATCTTTGTGTTCCTTGAGTATAAAACCACAGAATCACAGAATGTCAGGGGTAGAAGGGATCTTAAAAGCTCATCCAGTCCAACCCCCCTGCCAGAGCACGATCGCCTAGACCAGATCACACAGGAACACATCCAGATGGGTCTTGAATATCTCCAGAGAGGGAGACTCCACTATCCCCCTGGGCAGCCTGTTCCAGTGTTCCGTTGCTCTCACAGTAAAAAAATCCTTCCTCCTGTTTCCATGGAACTTCCTATACCTCAGCTTCCACCACTGCCCCTTGTGCTGTCATTGGGCATCACCCAGCAGAGCCTGGCTCCAGCCTCTGGGCACTCACCCTGCACATCTTTATCAACATGAATGAGGTCACTCTCAGGCTCCTCCTCTCCAAGCTAGAGAGCCCTCAGCTCCCTCAGGCTCTCCTCATAAGGAAGATGTTCCACTCTCTTGATCATCTTTGTGGCTCTGGGTTGGACTCTCTCTAGTAGCTCTCTGTCCCTCTTGAACTGAGAGGCCCAGAACTGAACACAATATTCCTGATGAGGCCTCACCAGGGCAGAGTAGAGAGGGAGGAGAACCTCTCTCGACCTACTAACCACAGCCCTTCTAATACACCCCAGACTGGCACTGGCCTTTTTGGCCACAAGAGCACTCTGCTCATCAGAATGGCATGACTTAAATTAGTAAGAAAATGTACATAGTTAGTATAGGAACAGAAATAAATCACATGTAAGAGTGAGTACCTGAGCTAGAGTCAAAGTCATACTATTCCTTTATCATGTTCCATATTAACAAGTTGGTGGAATTCATCCCAGTTATTCACATTACATCCTGTATCGCTGTAGAACAGGTGATGAAGTGGGAGAATAAATTTGCAATAAAGATTTCATCAGGAAAAAGAGAATAGATTTTTTTTTTCTTGAGAAAAGAGATTAATTTTCAGTTAGTGTTATGTTACAGACCACTGTCACATCTGTGTCAAGAAGCTTGTCTAAAAACTGTCTGCACAAGCCCAACCCAACTCACTGCTAAAAGTTAATAATTCTTTTAGAAAATTTCAGAAATTAGTAACTTGCTCAGGCACATCCTTCTGATGTTTTTGGAACATTCTGTACCACAGATGTGGCCAGGAACAAACTACGAATTACATCATTTAGGGCTATTCCCAAATCAGGTTAGATGGGGCTTTAAATTTCTTCTGCAGGTATTCTAAGGCTTAGTCAGATCAGAAGGATGTAATAGTGATAAGCCCTTTTCTGCAGCCAGTTTGCAAATCTGGGTCCAATGCAACCAAGCCAACAACAGTGTGGTGAGTGAAGTTACTGTGCTGAATCTGATCGTGCAGCCTGCCATTCTTGTGCCACACCAATTCCTCCAGTAGACTCTATCAGCTGCCCAGCAAGTAGATACTGTGTCTGTAGAGAATCAGATGCCAACCTTCCCTGACACTGGTTTAGAGATTGTGATAAAAGAGAAGGAAAAAATATCAAATGAGCACATGGGTTAATGGCTGCTAGTTTAGTCCCTTGGGGCTGTTGCCAGCTGCCATTAACTCAGAGTAGCCCTCGGGCTCTACTTGGTTTCATGATGAATAATTTAGGTTTTTCTGGTGCAGAGCCAGGTTGCATTGGCCTTGTATGACAGATTCTACAGACTTCCACTGTGAGGACAGGAGTGTAAATATATGGTGGCACAGAGTGGTGCAGTGGATCGACCTACTGTGCCTTCCAACAGCAACAGCAACAGCAACAGCAACAGCAACAGCAACAGCAACAGCAGTGATCTTTGGTTCCTCACATCCTTAGAGAAGTCTTTCTTCCAACATGGATACCCTTCAGTTCTGTGGAATCATTTACTTACTGCCAGTCAAAATCTTCTTTGGTATCTATTTATTTTAAGGAGTTAACTACAGGACTAGATATTTTCTAGCCACAGAAAGAAGTAGTTCAGTATCTGAATAAATAACTGAAAATGGCTTCTCTCACTGTTCAGGAAGTACAATCAGTTTGAAATTAGGATTATGGAAACATCTGTGAAAATTCAAGTGTCATCTCAATTTGGGCTCATTCAGATCCTGTATTTTTTCTACTTCCCAAGCAGTGCATTTAAAATCTAATCCTAATTAACACACATAGTTTAATTATAGCCAACAAAATATTCTCCTAAAATTGTGCGTACTTGTTGGGAGGTCGGATGGGGAGGGGGGAAACTAAACAAATATTCGCTGATTGTCCAAATCCTTGTTTTGTTCATCATATAAATCTTTAAATGCTTTAAACACACACTCAAGTTTGCCTCTTTTGAATCAAAGTGGCATAAAAAGCACAAAACAGCCACAGCACTCCTACTCTTTCTCCTTGCTCGTTTCTTGGCAGTTGGAAACTAACAAAGAAACTCTGCGCTGGAATTTAAAACTCACTCTCCTTTTTCAGTGGATTTCCCCATAATTTATCACATAAAATTGCAACACTGCTGCAGGTAGAAACAAATAAATCATGGGTGTCATGGAGAGGCCTCGAAATTGAGTGAAGCAGCGGAAGAGCCGGGGTGGTCGGCTGCTACAAGCACTGTTGTATGTCAGAACTCTTTGGCAGTTCTGAATGACTTGGAAGTCTTACAAAATTTTCTCAGTGCTTCTCACTTCTGTTTGGCACAACAGATCTCAAGGAAAGCAGCGTTTTAGACTGTTTCTGAATGTTTTCATTCCTTTATCAGAGCTCAGAGTGCAGAAGTATCCCATCTTAGGGAATCCGTAGCTGTTTATGGGCACCACTTGGTATCTCAGGTCCTCTTTGCTCACTGCGTCTGCATTCAGGAGAGCAGATTCCTAGTCTGTAACTCTAGCACTTAGCCTGGGGTCAGACCTCTCACCTGTGTCTTTGAGTGTACTTGGAGCTCACAGTCCAGCTCCCCCAGTTCCCCAGAGCAGCGTTTCATGTCCAGCAGCATCATCAATGATGCTTGCACAGTCTCTCAGAGTTC
Organism: Indicator indicator; assembly: GCF_027791375.1. Lineage (NCBI taxonomy): Eukaryota > Metazoa > Chordata > Aves > Piciformes > Indicatoridae > Indicator > Indicator indicator. Next base: position 30,933,935 of record NC_072020.1, read on the forward strand.
TGCTCATGCTACAAGCAAGATTTTTTTTTCTTGAGATTTTAGGAAGAAGTTTTTGAAATGATATAGAAGGGAATCAAGAAACATGGGCCTAATAATTCATTGAAAACAAAACTGTACCTGTTTATCAACTTCCTCTAGGCTACCCCATTCCTGCTTTGATCTGCTTTTGTTTGGGGCATGTTACAGATCATGCAGAGTTCTTCATGTTAGATCAATCCTATAAGGATTTCAGTATTTAGATGACAAATGCCCTCACACTTTGATCAGAGGAGCCCCACTTACACACTTCTAGCCTTTGGCTGTTTTGTCATTTGCACAGGTCATTCTACTGCATATTCTTAGTGAAAAAGTCTTCCTTCATGTGATTGTTCTAGCAGTTGTTTAATAATAGAAGTTGATGAATCTATTCTATTTCTTCCTATCGATGTCTTTCCAAGAAGTGTCAAGGTCAGTTCTCGCAGTAAACTAAAACAGAATTAAAGACCCTTGGCTTGACAAAGTCAGACATTTTTTCACTTCATTAAACAAAAAAAGAGATTAAAATAAAAAATGAACTTGGTAACACCTTTTGAATGCATCCCATTCCCTGAAACACAACAGTGGAAGCAATGAGTAACCAAGCTTTTCTTCCTTTTTTTTTTTTTTCTTCTTTGGATGAGATTTATTTCCATTTCAGCAGAAAAAGGTTAATTTTAGGGTCAGTTCTTGCTGATCTGAATTTTCAATATCTTTTCCTTCAGAGTGCCTTAGTGTATTAGGAAATATAATGTCTCTAGAAATTAGTTGAGTTCAGCTCTATATCCCATCAGTAAGACTAAGAACAGTTTGAGACTGTGTCCTCTTGTTTTGTTGCTGGTTGCCTGGGAGAAGAGACCATCCCCCACCTGGCTACAACCTCCCTTCAGGCAGTTGTAGACAGCAGTAAGGCCTCCCCTGAGACCTTATACTCCCCTCACCTTTATACTGTATCTACTGACTTGATTGAAAGTAAATTTTCCTATTATATTGTGAGCCCTTCTGAGGCAGTGACAACTGTAGAAGACTAAGCTGGGATCTCTTTCTCCTGATCTCCTGAATGCCATTATCAGAGCAGTAATAAGAGCAGATGTTTTATTTCCAGTGCTGATGGAAGAGGCAGCAAGAACAGTTTGATTTTCAGATCCCTAACAGATTTTAAAGTATAGACAGTAAATAAAAATCACCTTTTGATTTCTGAGCTGAACAAATGTGTTCTTGAAGTAATTTAGGCAGAGCAAACACAGAGATTCACTTTTTGGTTATAGGTTTTGATTTTAAAGGATTCTTTGACTATGTTTGGATAGCACTTTCTTAATTTGGGGGTCAGGCATCATGAATTTTTATCCTAAGTGCATATTTTATCATGCATCCAGAAAGCAGGCAATACAGTATTAGTGCTAGTTTGCTCTCCTTCCATCCGTACAGCGAATTACAACAGACTCTTCTGGCAGTCTGTTAACACCAAGACAACTTGGGATGGAGCTTGCAGTACTGTTTGCTGAATTCCTCTCTGTTACTTGAAAAAAAACCCTTTCCACTCACCATTTTGTAGGTGCTATGTTGCAAGAAAGGTAGGAAGAATGATACATAAAAAGGGCTCAGCCACTGCTTTCGTAAACAAATAGCAGCAACTACACCAGACATTATTGCATGGAGAGAGAGTTAAACTACTTGTATACTGCAGTGTCTACCTCATTCCCTCTGCCTCAACATTTTGGGCATGGGCTGCTGCTGGAGGTGACCTAAAGTGCTTTCAACTACGCACACAGAGAGATCATTCATCTGCTGTTTTGTCTTATTAGGAATAATCGGATGTGGATATCAGTGCCGTGCTCTCTAGATCAGTGAAAGTGGTGGCTGCAAGGCATCTGTTCAGAATAAGGTATGGGGGCAAATGCCATTTGCAGTTCCAAAATGTCAAGCCTTTTCATAAAGATCTCCAAAAAACCCAGGAGTTTGCTCTTCATTTTTAAATATTTACATATGGGATCAAGTCATCCTACTGGAGGGGTTTAGAGCTTGGTTTAGAGCTGCTGTGTCTAGGTGGTTATTTGAGACATTCTGGAAGGAAAGAAGGGAGGTTGAGAAGTATGAGGCTGGAGAATGAATCAGCTTTATGTCTTCTTAATGCCCAAGATATGAAAAAAATAATGCAAGACAAGCAATACGAGAAATGTCAGCCAGACAGTAATTAACATCTCTCCTGTGAAGGAAGACTGGGAGAACTGGGGCTGTTTAGTCTTGAGATGAGAAGGCTGAGAAGGGATCTCATCAATGTCTATTTATATCTGAGGGGTGGGTGTCATGATGAAGGTGCCAGTCTCTTTCAGGTGGTGCCCAGTGATAGGACAAGGAACAACAGGCCAGAACACAGGAGGTTCCACCTCAACATCAAGAAGCACTTCTTTATGGTGACGGTGACAGCACTAGAACAGGCTGCCCAGAGAGGTTGTGGAGTTTCCTTCTCTGGAGACTTTCAAAACCCACCTGGATTCATTCCTGTGTGGTCTGCCCCAGGTGATCCTGCTCTGGCAGGGGGGGTTGGACCTGATGATCTCTGGAGGTCGCCTCCAACCTTGAACATTCTGTGATTCTGAGGACCGAATAAATTTACCCCAAAGGAGTAAATAAACATACACAGAACTGGAAATTGAATAGAAATACTATTTACAAAAGTAAACCAAATACTAAAGGCACTAAGGCAAAAAGAGATATCTATATCTATATCTAATCTCTATCCCTATCTGTATCTCTATCGATATCAATATCTATCTATAGCTATATCTCTATATCTCTATCGATATCAATATCTCTATATCTATCTATATCTATCTATATCTATCTATATCTATATATCTATATCTATATCAATCTATATATCTGAATCTATATCTACATCTGTCTATATATCTCTATCTCTATCTCTATCTCTATCTCTGTCTCTACCTCTATCTCTTTCAGGCGCCATGGTGAAAATCATGGGAAGGGAACAAGGATACAAATCTAAGGCTTAATTAATTTCCCATGGCAAGGGGGTGTGACTAAAGAACCTGAGAATGTTGAACACACCTTTAGCCTTGCTACTCTGTGATCAAAAATGTAGCTGCAGCTCTGTGGCAGCTATCATAGAATCATAGAATTCTTAGGGCTGGAAGGGACCTCAAGGATCATCCAGTTCCAAGCCCCCTGCCATGGGCAGGGACACCTCACACTACAGCAGGTTGCTCAGAGCCACATTCAGCCTGGCTGCAAAAACCTCCAGGGATGAGGCTTCCACTACCTTCCTGGGCAACCTGTTCCAGTGTCTCACCACCCTCATGCTGAAGAATTTCTTCCTAATATCCAACCTGAATCTACCCATTTCTAGTTTTGTTCCATTCAAACTATGGCTTTCTCAAAGCTATCTTAAGAACATTGTTTTCTCCCTTACCTACATTCCATAATGGAGTGATTCCCTATGGTGCTTCATGAATATTTTCAATCTTAACTTGATCCTTGGGAGAATTTTTTTCCTAGATATTTCTGATCTTTTTTTTTTCCAGTTAGTAATGAATCAGAAAAATAATAAAGTTGTAATTATTCTTAGGTTTCAGCTGTAAATACAGTGTTATGTCCTCCCCTCCTCAAGAATGACATGGACTGAAAAAAATAGCCTTGAAGTGTACTATTTAGCAAAATTACAGAAAATAACATAATGAATTGCACAGCTACACAGGAGCAGTTAAAATCATGTGAGATTTATGTATTCAGAACTGCAAACGCGTCTTAAAACATACTAAAACACAAGTGGGTTAAATTTATCACCTTCCATTTTAATTTAAAAGATGTAGGAGAACATGTAGCTGAGGATTTTCTAAAAGAAGTAGTGATTTGAGCATGTTGGGGGTGGTGGTGGAATTGCTTGTAGTTTTATTCATTTAGGCATATCTTATCACTCCTCCTTTTCTTCCTTCTTGGAGGGCAATGAGAGAACCCAGATGCCAAGCTGTGGAACATGTTCTTCTGACACTAGCATCTGGCTCCTTGGCAGAATTCTCTAACTGTCATGCTGACAGCTTTCCTGTTGTGTCCTCATATATTTTTATACAAGAAAATTGCAGATGGGTTCTCTTCTCAAACTAATACGCTGCTCTGTTGACCCTCATCATGCAGAAATGTGTTGGTTTTATCTGTTTGTGAATGAGACCTTGGCCAAATATACTTCAAAAAGGATACTTCCCTGTTCGTCTTTGAATTTGTCTGCAAGCTGTCTGGGAAGATGCCAGAATCCTATTACACACCCTTTTTGTGCCTTTAAGCAGTGAGTCCTTCATTCTCTCTGCTGTACAAATAGATTGCACTTTTTGCAGCAAGCACATTTGTAAAATACAAGCATATTTATTTAATAGTTTCAGTGAAAAAAAAAAGAAAAAAAAAGAAAAAATCTCCATTGAAATGAGGAGAAATGTGGTTTGGTTTGCTATGGGTTTTGTTTGTTTGTTTGTTTGTTTGTTGTTGGTTGCTTTTTGTCTTTTCTTTTTTTCCTGGAGGTTTTTGTTTGTTTATTATTAATTTGACATTACCTAATATACTGCTGCCATGAAGGATTCCCCTCCCCGCAAGACTTTTACCAGAGACCTCCAGTCCAGCAGGCTTTGTAATGTTACTAAAGGAGTACAGTGACTTCATTTAAAATAAACAAACAAACAAACCCCCAAAGATTTAACTTCTTAACGTCTTCCAAAACCTCCTGGTATTTTCTAAATGGAATTTTCATAGTCTCACATCACATTTAGACACATGAGTAATTCATGTGGATCATCATGAGCAGTCCCAGTGACTTTACAGTCAAGCACAACTGTGCTTCAATTTAAGGCTGTGCTCAGAGGGAGATTCATGAATTCTTGACCTGAGGCTTGACAAAGCCCTCATCATCAAGATGGCAACAGAGCATACCAAAAGTTCCCATGTTAATTCCTCTTGCTCTCTTCTCCCAGTCAGACCTCTTCCTAGGGATGTAATGTAATCTTCTCTTCCAAAAAATCCAGCCAGACCTCCTCTCTCCCCCAAATCTCAGGTCTCCTTTAAATACATAAATTTGCTAACATGAATAAGGTCAAATACAGATACAAAAAATACTGCAAACGGACAACCCAAAATGTATCAGGGGCCCTGCCTGATGGAGACTTCAACCCCTTGAGTGCTGTCTGTGGAGGCTCTTATGGGCTCTCAAAAGTTGGCACCCACTGATAATATTTCACCATAATTCCTGAACCCACTCAGACTGTGACCTTCCACCCATCTCCGCCCTCTCCTCAGTTCAGGTAGCAGAAACATGGATCCAGATGACTCCCTGCTGGTGATGTGGAAGATCGCCAGGTCCGATGAAGCCAGGTGGATTCAACTGAGCATGCTCTCTGTGTCCACACCAGGGGAACATCCTCACAGTCTGACTGCTGTAAGCTTCTCCTAATTTATTCTCCTAGCAACAGATATTAAGACTTGACTGACACTGGTTTCTTCCTTGGTACTTTTGCAATAAATAAAGCCACAATGAGTAATTTTATCGGTCTCCTACCTCGGTTGTTCAGTTTGTGTAACTATTCCAAGAAAACAACGACCTTGAGTCAGCATTAAAGGCAGAGGTAAGTTTCTGCAGGCTTCTTATTCCTGTTATCACACAAAAGAATCTTTATGGATTTGCAACACATGCAGGTACACTGAAACAAACAGGTATGTGCATGACTGTTATGCTGATATATTGTCCCATACCATTTTCTCATCTCAGACTTTGTCATGAGTGAAATAAATGACATTAGAACTATTAGTTTCTGCATCAACTTTGGTAGGGCTGGGATTTCTCTCCAGTTTGCCAGCCATATACTGCAAGTTATTTCCTGATGTTTTCTTGTTTCTGTTTCAAGTATTCTGATTCACCATTGGGTTAATCATCTACTAAATACTGTCTCCAGGTGGTTTGGGTTTGCTGTTGTTATCTCCATGGCCCTAAGGGACTGTACCTTCCAAAGAACTGAGGGGAGCCCAAGCACTGACATTATGCAAGAAACAGAGACAGAAGCAAAATACATCAGCAACTGTATCAGCATGCTTTCATTTCTACCACATTCCAAATTGAACATCCATGCTTTTTGAAGCACTTAGCATACACCCTGAAGTCTCAAGTTGCTCTAGATTGCGTAAGCAGGTAAAAATATTTGTTAAAGAGGCATGGAAAAGCAAGGAAAAAAAATGTACCTTGGACTAATGGGTGGAGTACAATTAAGAGTAGGTCAAGGTTTATATTTCGTGCTTAGGTGACTACTGTTGTGCCCAGTCTGGACCTGTATCCCATAGTCATATCAGATTTGAATGAGAATTATCACATGCATGATGCTTTTAGGAGTGGGGTTTGGTTCTAACTTCAAGCATGGATCCTGTAGGCAAGCCACTTTACCTTATGTAAAGTGATGATAGCATTTTCATGATACAAAGGAATCAGAAAGGTGCATTTATCATTGGTTGTGAGATGCTTAGCTACCACAGTAATAAAGGCTGTAATCAAACTTGGGAATTCAGAAAGGGAAGTTTGGGATACACTGGAAGGTTAGTGAATAGCTTGAGGTGTTGGATGCAAGGCTTGAGAATTTGAATACTGTGGATCATTATCAGACATAGAATTACTTGAATTCAAAGGGGGAATGATGTTGTTAAAGATAAGTGAAGAACTGGAGAATCCCTAGAATTCCTGGGATGAACAAGGAGTTTGCTGTTTGTAAACACTTTGCACTTTAAGGTGTTTTTTTCATCTTCAACATAACAACCTCTATAGAAATTAAATTAAGCAGTTCTCAAGCCTTCTGAACTGCTGCAGAAAATAAATGGTTGGAGTTTGTTAATCATGTAAGGAAAACCAAGGAGAAATTGGTTCTTCTATACACTGATGATGAGGTGTCAAGGAAGGAGGTAAGGCTAACCAAGGACTGGATGAAGTGTTGAATTAATATATTCTATAACTTTTCAGTAAAAGTGATCATTAGAGAGGATAATAGTAGATCACTTCTCCATGCTATCTGCCATAACTGTTCTTTCTTTCCAAATTTAGTCACAGGTTCAAGCTTAGATATTTGCCCTTTGACAGTTCCTCTTAGACTATGCATATCAGGAAGTGTTTTGTCATTTGATTACTTTTTTTTTTTTTTCTCTTTTTAAATCTCTGTATTAAGATAGACCTAGGTCTGGAGGTTAATAGTTTTCTTGCCTTCATAATTGATAGATCTAAGGTTTTCCAGGTTTCCTAGGCTCTTTCTGCAAAAGCAGCATGAAGTTTCGTGACATGAAGTTTTTTTCTCTATTCTGTTAAATGCAACAAATTCAATGATGCATTGAAAAAGCCTTCTGAATTTGCAGAGCTGCATGATTGTTTTGAACAATTTCAACCTACAACAAAAGGTATCTAATGAAAATGAGGATAGAGCAATATCAACAAACCCCAAAATCAGATTTCTGTACTTCAGAATTAGAGAATTTGGACAACATTCAGCCCAGTACCAGTCCTATGCAAAGACTGAGAACAGCCAATGTAGTTTCTATACCAAAAAAAATGAAGTAAAAAGGTGATCCATGCAACTACAGACTTATAAACAGGGTTTCAACAACATAATCTTATAACAGTTTTTAAAGTAAAGAACATGAAGAAAAATTAGATGCAGGTTAATTACAAAATTGTTTTCACAAAGGTAGATCATCTTAAACAAACCAATACCTGCTTTGGAATCAGGTAAGAGATTTCTCAGATAATGACAACAAATTGAACTTTAGTCTTGAAGGTAATAATTATTTTTACATGAGAACTTTCAGAAGAATAAAGACCTGCCAGAAGGAGAGCCTGTTAAAAACATTTTCAAGGTTGCTTACAGGAATGATCCCATTAAAGCATGTTGATTAGTAATGCAGGACATATAGGAATAAGAAGTATGTATGTATTTGTGACAGGATATAATATAATATAATATAATATAATATAATATAATATAATATAATATAATATAATATAATATACTATAATATAATATAATATAATATAATATAACATAATATAATATCATAAAATTTCATATAATATCATATAATATCATATAATAATATAATATAATTAAAATATAATATACATTTATCAATTGAAGATAGTGGAAAAGAAATATGGACATAGTAGTTTTTGTGAATGATAACTACCAATTGCCATGCAGAGCAGCTTTGAAAATCTGTTGTAAATTAAAGATATATTTTAATTGTAAGGTTCACTATCATTTAAAGCATTTTTCTTGGTGAAAGCATTGACAAGGTCTCTCTAATTTATATAAAGTTCTAGTCACTTGTGTTTGTGGAAGATGACCTAAAAATGGAAGCAGAGAAAGACTACTAGCATGGATAATTATTCTCAGTAAGAGCGATTAAATGAGATGGTTTATTAAGTCTAAACAAACTAAAGTTGAGAGGGGATAGAATGATTCTTCAGGAATATATTCATGCATAAGTATTAAAGACAAAGAACAACTGAAAAGGTAATAGTGGCATTGGAGCAATGGTTCTAAAATTAACATGAACAAATATAAAATGGATATTAACAGAAGATTTCTCACTACTCTTGGAAGTTATTTTTTCCATAGAATAGCAATGTGATGAACCAAAGTTGCTTGAATATGCTGTCTTATGGAAGAGTTTATGTGCTTAAACTGGGGAACATCTGCAATGGGGAAACTGCCTTACAAGTTTTCAGGTATTCAATCTGTTGGTGTGCCAAGAGAGACTGGCATAAGACTGAAATGCAGTTTGTGTGCATCCTCCTCATATTGCAGACATAATGTACTCTGTCCAGTTCTGGAGCTCCTATTACAAGAAGGATATGGACATGTAGGTCTGGAGAAGAGAAGGTTCTGGGGGACCTTATTATGGCCTTCCAGTATCTGAAGGGGGTCTACAAGAAAACTGGGGTGGGACTTTATAGGGTGTCAGGTAGTGATAGGACTAGGAGGAATGGATCAAAACTAGAAGTAGGTAGATTCAGATTGGATATTAGGAAGAAATTCTTCATCATGAGGGCAGTGAGACACTGGAACAGGTTGCCCAGGGAGGTGATAGAAGCCCCATGCCTGGAAGTTTTTAAGGCCAGGCTGGATGTGGCTCTGAGCAACCTGATGCAGTGTGAGGTGTCCCTGCCCATGGCAGGGGGTTTGTAACTGGATGATCCTTGAGGTCCCTTCCAACCCTCACAGTTCTATGATTCTGTATTTTAGAGTTTCAACTCCTTTCTCATAGAGACCAGGAAGCAAGTTTGGAATTTGGATATGAGTTGCTTGCTAGGATCATGGAAGTGATTTTTTAAACCTCAGTAATCTGCTATTGGAGAAGGCTTCACCTGTGCTTTTTGGTTCAGGTCCTCACAGTTCTGTAAACTGGTGTTTGGTTCTTAGTTTGTTAGAATATGCAAGGGAGGTTTTGGTGGTTTATGGAGCCTGGTGACAGGTGACACAGAGGTTATGTGACATTTTCCAACTGAAGTCTTGACTGTGATTGTGTCAGACAGTACTGGATTTCTGCAAGCTAGTGGAGCCTCAGGTTTCTTGTGCCTGCAAATGTCCTAGTGCTGCAGCTGGGCTGGTACCAGAAGTGACCTGCCATGTTGAGGTTTCCTTCAGAACTTTTATATCAATATGTTAACAATCTGCAATTTCTTCTCTGGACAGACTCTAACCAGCTATAGTAATATAGGACATGTACTTCTGGAAAGAAAAGGCCAAAAAAAAGGGGGTGGGGGGCTTGACAAAGTGTTTGCTAATACGCTATAAACTTTTTCCTTCCATTTAAAATGAAATTGTATGTCTTTATCTCTTTATTTTCTTGTTTGTTTTCTTTCTTTTTAGATGTCTTTATCTCTTTATTTTTTTTCTTTTTTTTAGATGTCTTTACCTCTTTCTTTTCTATTTTCTTTTTTAGATGTCTTCATCTCTTTATTTTCTTTTTTATTTTCTTTTTTTTTTTAGATTTTTTCATCTCTTTATTTTCTTTTTTATTTTTTAGATGTCTTTATCTGTTTCTTTTCTATTTTCTTTTTTTAGATGTCTTAATCTCTTTATTTTCTTTTTTTTAGATGTCTTTACCTCTTTCTTTTCTATTTTCTTTTTTTTAGATGTCTTCATCTCTTTATTTTTTTATTTTCTTTTTTATTTTCTTTTTTTAGATGTCTTCATCTCTTTATTTTCTTTTTTATTTTTTTAGATGTCTTTATCTCTTTCTTTTCCTTTCTCTTTTCTTTTTTTAGATGTCTATCTCTTTCTTTTCTTTTTTCTTTTCTTTTTTTAGATGTCTATCTCTTTATTTTCTTTTTTTTAGATGTCTTTATCTCTTTATTTTTTTTTTAGATGTCTTTATCTCTTTTTTTTCTTTTTTTTTTAGATGTCTTTATCTCTTCTTTCTTTTTTTCTTTTCTTTTTTTTTTTTCTTTTTTTTTATTTCTTTTTTCTTTTCTTTTCTTTTTTTTTTCTTTTCTTTTTTTTTTTTTCAGTAGTGAAAACCAAAATTAAACTGACTGGAGTTTCACACATGTTGGAAAACCCACTAAAGATATATGCAAAATTTTCCTGGTATTTCTTTTTCTCTCTCTGATTTCCAACATCATTTTTACCCAAAGACAGTTAGACCATTTTGGGAGTGAATCATTTGTTAATTAGTGGGTTTACAATGGATCTGAGAAAAGTCTGAGTTTCAAATTGAATTTTGGCTTCTCACAGACTCAGAAGGAGATTGGTGAACTGTGAGAAACAAATCTGCCACACAGATTCACTCGTTGACATGTAGGCTGAGACCTCTGTATTTTGTGTATGTTACTAGTTCTAAATACTGTGTTTCTTACTTTTGGGGGGGTTTAATGTATAAAATACACTAGACAGATAAAATATTTTTTAAATCCTTGAAATCTTACTTAATATGTCAAATTAACCTGTGTCAAGGATAATAGCAGTGCTTTACATGTGTGTGTGTCCAGCTGTGGACATAACTAGACACAAGGAAGCAAAACACAAATCCTGGAAGTAAGAAATCAGTAACAAAACCCTCAAATGTCATGAAGAAGAGGCTAATAAAAGAAGTTGTGTTTGGAGGTTAAAACTTTCTACCCCAGAAAAAACTTCCAAGATTCACTAAATTTTCCCACCTTAGATCAATAACCCTGTCTTCTGCAAAACTGAGGCTATACCCTAGTAATATATTGGATTAATTTCTTATGTTTGTCTTTTGATGGTGAACACATGTTAGAGGCACTGTGGTAAAGATGAAAATTGAAATAATTTTAGAGTCCTGGTATAGTAAATATTTGCCAGTAGATAGGGCAATATTTCTCCAAAACACTGTAAAGAGTTTGGCTAAAGAAACCACAAATGCACACTATTCATTATTCAATTGTAAATATTATGTTATATATTTTAAGAACTGTTTTTGCTCAAATAATAAAATGGTGGTTGAATTTAAAGAACTCCACTGTACCCTTTAGTGTTTAAATTAGGGCAGACTGCAAGGTCTTGTTTGTGGATGTAATTGATAATAACTTCAAAAGGGACGTATACAGAGACACATAAAGCTCAGCTGCCTCCCAACCATGGAAGTTTCTGGATTTACTAGACATCTAAATTTGATCTACTGAATTAATAATTACACCCAAATTTCATACCATTAGTAGAATCACAGAATGGTTCAGGCTGGAAGGCACCTCCAAAGCTCATGCAGTCTGACCTCCCTGCAGTGAGCAGGGACATCCCCAACGAGATCAGGCTGCCCAGGGCCTCATCCAGCCTCACCTTGAACATCTCCAGGTGTGTATCTCACACCGACACACCAGGGAAGGAGCCTCAACCACCTCCCTGGGAAACCTGTGCCAGTGTTCCTCCACCCTCATAGGAAAGAACTTCTTCCTAACATTCAATCTAAATCTGCTCTGCTCTAGTTTGAAACCATTGTCCCTCATCCTGTCCCTGCAGACCTTTGTGAGCAGTCTCTCCCCATCCTTCCTTCCCAGCCCCCTTCAGGTACTGCCAGGCTGCTATTAGGTCTCCCCAGAGCCTCCTCGTCTCCAGGCTGAACACCCCCAGCTCCCTCAGCCTGGCCTCAGAGCAGAGCTGCTCCAACCCCCTGAGCATTCTCATGGCCCTCCTCTGGACCCTCTCCATCAGCTCCATGTCCTTCCTCTATTGAGGGCTCCAGAGCTGCACACAGCACTCCAGGTGAGGTCTCCCCAGAGCAGAGCAAAGTGGCAGAATCACCTCTCTGGCTCTGCTGGCAATGCTGCTTTGGATGCAGCCCAGGCTGGGATTAGCCTTTTGGTCTGCAAGCTCACACTGCCTGCTCCTGTCCAGCTTCTCATCCATCAGCACCCCCAAGTAAGTGTATAAACGCACCTTGTTTAGATCTATGTCTCCATAAGTGCCAGGAAACCACACCAGACTGAATCACCTGAGGTTGGAGTGGTGCAGCCCAAATCCTTCTTTCTGTCAGCCTTTGTTTCAGCAGCTTTGTGTTTAGCTTCTTGTCCTCTCCGAATCCTATTCACAGGTACCAAATTCTCACCGTACCAGCAAGACAAGCCAAGATGCCTGACTTTGTGACACGGTGCCTAAAAGCTGGATGTTGGAATATCTGCAACATTTAGCATCTGACAAAGCACTTTGCAGATCTAACCCCAGCTCTATACGAATTTGCTTGACAATATTCCTTTTAATTGCTGTTCAGCTGGGCTAAAAAAAAAAAAAAAATCAGTGCATACAGTCCTCTTGACCAAGGCACTTCTAGGTCATGAAACCAGTGGGTTCCATGAAGTCATAGGCAGTAATTTTAAGCCTAAAATTAACACTTTATTAGTAACTGCAGGACATTACCCTGACCTTTATGAAAGTGTTAATCAGCAATTTGATGAACATTTAAAATTAGACCTAATTAATTTTCTAGTAGCACAGATAAGAAATGCAGAACGAAAGGTGAATTTTATTAATGACTTTCAGCTCCAAAACATGCTCAAGAACAAGAATGGAAAAGATACCAAGCAAGTCTCCACACAGCACCATCTAGGCAATTCCTAAGGTACCTCACATTGTGCTTATAGGGAACAAGCATATTTTTCCTTTGCATGTTTGTGCAGATCATTTTTAACTCTCAGGTGACATCCTGCTTTCATTTACTGCACTGTACCTGCAAGTTTTTGTTTCTGTAGAATTGGTTTTACCCAGAACAGTGACAGAGTAGGAGCAACCACAGTAATGTAAATCCTGAGGCAGGATGAATAAACTCCAAAGGGTGCTAAGGAAAGCAGAGCTCGGGAGGTTTAAGTGCAGTGGTAAAGAGGCCAGAGTTACTGTTCAGAACTGAAAATGAGCTTGAGAAAGTCCTCTTGAGTGTGGCATAGCTCTAGTTCAACAGAAGGGATGTAGTGACTCAGTAGACACTGCTATTCTATGATGTTAATTTAGACTTAAGCTCACATTTAAGATTAACTTTCCTGACTGCTCATAATTTGGCTCACCCTCTAGACTGCTTTTCCAGATGGAGAATGTAAGCTGTGGTGTGGAACAGGCTTTGGTTTGAAACCTGCCCATGAAGGAAGAACTTTTTTGACTGGCAGTAGGTCAGGCTTGACTTTGTTCATTCATCAGTTGTTGATATATGGACTCAGGCACTTGAATCTTGCATAGGTACACAGGTCTTACAGAGGCATGGGATCCAAAAACTGAGTGCATACACCACAGGCTGGCATTCCTCCAAGGCAAGGAGTTGGCAAGGCTTTGATATTTAAGTGATAATAGCTCAATCACTGTATCAGACAACCAAATGTATTTATAGGAAGGTTTGACAGAAAAGAAGTTGTTGCTGTTAATCCATAACCTGGCTGCTGAAGTTTTAGTGAAGAGCCAGCTCGAAGGCATGAATCATTCAGTAAGGAAAATGAGGATGGCTTTATGATCATGAAGAAGTTTGACAGTGACTCTGCTTAGCAAATGGGAGCTTAGAGAATGTGGATGCATTCTGTGGGACTTGCATTTAGCTTGAGATCCCAGCATGTGTCATGGAATAATAAAGGGAACTTTATTGCTTGAGCTGATTTAACAACAACGTTGCTGGCCAAAGGGCAGTGTGTTGCCCTCCTCACCCCTCTGCTCTCCTTACTTCTCTTGCCTCAACTATAGCAGTTGCCCAGATGAAGGGTGAGTCACCTCAGCAAACTAGCTATAATATTTTTATGTGTTAGTTTTCTGTCAGATCAGTGAACTGAACTGAATCAGCACAGAGTAAAAGTGAAATATCAGTAAGCTATCAGTATAGTATCAGTGAAATATCAGTAAGGGACAATTCCAAGCACCAGTGTAGGCTGGGCAGGGAGTGGCTTGAGAGCAGCCCTGAAGGAAAGGACTTGGGAGTGCTGGTGGATGAGAAGCTCAACATGAGCCAGCAGTGAGCACTTGCAGCCCAGAGAGCCAACAGAGCCTGGGCTGCAGGAAGAGAAGCATAGCCAGCAGGTCAAGGGAGGTGATTCTCCCCCTCTACTCCACTCTGGTGAGACCCCACCTGGAGTACTGCATCCAGTTCTGGAGCCTCTATTACAAGAGGAATTTGGAGGTGCTGGAATATGTCCAGAGAAGAGCCACCAGGATGAGCAGAGAGCTGGAGCTCCTCCTGCTATGGAGACAGACTGAGAGAGTTGGGGCTGTTCAGTCTAGAGAAGAGAAGGCTCTGAGGAGACCTTCTTGTGGCCTTCCAGTATCTGAAGGGGGCTACAAGAAAGCTGGGGAGGGACTTTTTAGGCTATCAGGTAGTGATAGGACTAGGGGGAATGGAATAAAACTAGAAGTGGGTAGACTCAGATTGGATATTAGGAAGAAATTCTTCTCCATGAGGGTGGTGAGACACTGGCACAGGTTGCTCAGGGAGGTGGTGGAAGCCTCATCCCTGGAGGTTTTTGCAGCCAGGCTGGATGTGGCTGTGAGCAACCTGATGTAGTGTGAGGTGTCCCTGCCCATGGCAGGGGGCTTGGAACTGGATGATCCTTGAGGTCCCTTCCAACCCTGACAATACTATGATTTTACACTTTGGCAAGGGGAAGGAGAGACACAGCAATGTGCAATTAAATTGAATCTAAGTGCTGAGGTGAAACTGCATCCTTAGATCCGCGGAACCAATGGGACCAGATTCGAAGCCAGTATAAAGCTGTACAGGTTTGCTGGCTTTAACTGATATACTCTAGTTTACATCTGCTGATCTGGATGAGTTTAGATGTGTAAGATCACAAGCTGGCAAAAAACCTAAGTTTCTTTTCCTGTTTCTTTCCTGGTTTTCAGCGGGAAGTTCTGATTCTTCTATGTTTAGGAAAATATTTCAGAAAAAAGAAAGGAAAAGGTAAAGTCTGCTATAAATTCATAAGAAGCATCTTGCAGTCAAGGAAAATAATATCTTGCTAGATAATTGTATAGAGTCATTTTGAAATTGTCCCCAGCCCAAGACAGTTATAAGACTCTGGACTTTGCCTGCCTGACTGTTTGTGTACATGCATCATGGATGTGTTGTATAAAATATCATAAACCAGCAGCTCGGTGATTCTTTCATTAGTCTTGTAAACAATGTGTCTCAGAAAGGAAAATCAAGGCATAATTCCACCACACAAAACAAAAATTAGCAAACAAACAAATAAAAAATTGTAAACATGCTAAGAAAGCTACAGGCAACAGTATTTTATTATGTTTAATAATGGCAGACAGAAATTTTCTATTTGCAGTTGGGGACTCTTCTGTCTATCACAAGATGTTGTGGTTTGTGAGTATTGAATTTGGATGCAGAGATGGGTAGAAATTTCTCTGGAGGCTCTGGGCAGCGTGATCTAGTTGAGGATGCCCCTGTTTACTGGAGAGGGGTTAGACTAGATGACCTTCAGAGAGGTCCCTTCCAACCCAGACCATTCTATGGTTCTATGATTCTATGATTCTATGATTCCATGATTCTATAATTTTACTATTCTATGATTCTATGATTCTATGACTCTATGATTTTATGATTCTATGACTCTATGATTCTATGACTCTATGATTTTATGATTCTATGACTCTATGATTCTATGGCTATGATTCTATGATTCTATGATTCTATGACTCTATGACTCTATGACTCTATGATTCTATGATTCTATGACTCTATGATTCTATGATTCTATGACTCTCTGACTCTATGATTCTATGACTCTGATTCTATGATTCTATGATTCCATTCTGAGTCAAGAGAAGGGGTGAATCCACCCTTGGCATGTTGACTAGAGTGTAGGATTCAGGGATTTCAATCCCTGCTGGTTATGCCAAGCAGCTTTATTAAGATCAGTGGATTCTGTTACCAAATTAGAAGGGACCCAGAGCAATCTTCTGCTCAGTTATTAACACAGGTTTGCATTTGCTGGAGGTACTGAGTACCTTCACGTGCACTGCAATAGCTGGGAGTTACACAGCATCTATATAATTTTTCACATCTTTGTCATTAGCTGGTAATGATTTGATTATTTTGCAGATGAATCACAATATAAATCTCTTTCACAAACACTACCTCCAAGTATTAATCAAAACCATTAAGGCAAAGCAGTCAGTGCAAATTAAAAAATTTGCATGTCTAAATTAAAAATTACAGCAATACATCATAAATAAATCTTTTAAATTCTCTATGGTTTGGATGAACATCCCCTTTTTGTGCTTGTAATGAGCCCATGAATGCAACTTTCATTCCCCTCCCCCCCCCCCATATTTTTTAATCATGCTGTAATCAAACTTTATAGGTAGAACTCAGGTCTTTCACTTTGAAGTCCACGTTGGATCTTATTTGTGAAAGAAATTATTTTTCTATCTTCATCTTTCAGAAACCCAGCAAGAGTGAAAGACAGACTCAAAGGCAAGTGTGAAAGACAGGAGCTCAAAACTATCACCTGTAATTTACAGTTTCTTTGGCTATAGCAAAGTAAATATTTGCAAAGGGTGATGATGGTGTATCTTATGCAAATACCTTTGAACTAAGAAGAAAATAACTGAGTTATATTTTAGACGCTATTTCATTTTACAACTCTTAACACCTTAGTTCCAGCATGGAAAAGATTAGAGGAGCCCTCATTAATATAAGCCACTACTGAGACTTAGAACACATTTTCTTCACTATAAATAAATTCAGAAATCATAAAATCATAGAATCACAGAATCAACCAGGTTGGAAGAGACCTCCAAGATCATCCAGTCCAACCTATCACCCAGCCCTATCCAATCAACCAGACCATGGCACTAAGTGCCTCATCCAGGCTTCTCTTGAACATCTCCAGGGATGGTGACTCCACCACCTCCCTGGGCAGCACATTCCAATGGCAAATCTCTCTCTCTGTGAAGAACTTCCTCCTAACATCCAGCCTGTACCTCCCCTGGCACAACTTGAGACTGTGTCCTACTGTTCTGCTGCTGGTTGCCTGGTAGAAGAGACCAACCCCCACCTTCAGGTAGTTGTAGACAGCAATGAGGTCTCCCCTGAGCCTCCTCTTCTCCAGGCTAAACACCCCCAGCTCCCTCAGCCTCTCCTCACAGGGTTTGTGTTCCAGGCCCCTCCCCAGCTTCATTGCCCTTCTCTGGACACATTCCAGCACCTCAACATCTCTCTTGAATTGAGGAGCCCAGAACTGGACACAGGACTCAAGGTTTGGCCTGACCAGAGCTGAATACAGAGGAAGAATAACCTCCCTTGTCCTGCTGGCCACACTATTCCTGATCCAGGCCAGGATGCCATTGGCTCTCCTGGCCACCTGGGCACACTGCTGGCTCATGTTCAGCTGCTGTCAAGCAGCACCCCCAGGTCCCTTTCTGCCTGGCTGCTCTCCAGCCACTCTGTCCCCAGCCTGTAGTGCTGCTTGGGGTTGTTGTGGCCAAAGTGTAGAACCCTGCACTTAGCCTTGTTCAATCTCATCCCATTGGCCTCTGCCCACCATCCAGCCTGGCAAGGTCCCTCTGCAGAGCCCTTCTACCCTCCAACAGATCAACTCCTGCTCCTAACTTGGTGTCATCTGCAAACTTACTGATGATGGACTCAATCCCCTCCTCCAGATCATCAATAAAGATATTGAACAGGATGGGGCCCAGCACTGATCCCTGGGGGACACCACTAGTGCCTGGCTGCCAGCTGGATGTGGCACCATTCACCACCATTCTCTGGGCCTGGCCCTCCAGCCAGTTCTTGACCCATTTCAGAGTGAATCTCTCCAAGCCACCAGCTGCCAGCCTTGCCAGGAGCTTCCTGTGGCAGACAGTGTCAAAGGCTTTGCTGAAGTCCAGGTAGACTACATCCACAGCCTGCCCTGCATTCACCACATTGAAGAGCAGCTCAGCAACCATGCAGTTTTCAGCCTATTCCTGTCCTTCACTTGAGAAGCAATATCAGGGGTAGAGAAGTTAGTTTGCCTGCTGCTGCCATTCTCCTTACAAGCTCAGGAAACTGGCACATGAGAATTTTGTTCATCCACTTTTCCTAACCTCTGCAAAGGACAATTTGTGAAGAAATGCAAAGCAGCAAATACAGATTTCAAAGTGTTTTCCATCTGACTCTCTTTAGAACAATGACCTCCCTGGCATGAAGTCTGCTGTGCCCAGTTCTAGTATCAGCTGTTGTTTTGTGTGTGATCTTTAGTCTTCACTGTCTCACAGCAGTCAGAAGGCCTAACAACTGGCTCCAAAAAAAGAACTTTATACCAGCTCTGGAATGACATAAAGAAGAAATTCTGGGATCCAAAATCTTTCCCCTCCAGTGCTTTTCTTTCAAGGTCACACCTTTCTTTTCATTAAGAGTGCACAGTAAAAAATTACACATGCAAGAGTAATCCTAGTGTAAAAAAAAACACCAACAAATAATTAAATAAATAATAATAATTATTAATGATAATAATAACAAAGATTAATCAGAACCAGAGTAAAATGAATAAAAAAACTGCTTCTTGACTCTGACTAGATTTACACATGAAGTATACAGAATATAACAAGAAAAAAAAGAAAAATAGACCTTGCAAGTCTTACTTTGCCCTGCTAGTAATTCTCTGTGTAAATACATGTGGGCTTAGTTGATTTATCAGAGAATCACAGAATCACAGATTATCAGGGGTTGGAAGGTTTTTTTAAGCAAAGCTCATCCAGTCCAACTCCCCTGCCAGAGCAGGATCACCTAAAGCAGATCACACAGGAACATATCCAGGTGGGTTTTGAATATCTCCAGAGAGGGAGACTTCACAACCCCCCTGGGCAGCCTGTTCCAGTCTTCTGTTGCCCTCACAATGAAAAAAGTTTTCCTCATGTTTCCATGAAACTTTCTATGCCTCAACTTCCACTCAGTGCCCTTTGTCCTGTCATTGGGCATCACCCAGCAGAGCCTGGCTCCAGCCTCTTGGCACTCACCCTTTACATATTTAGAAACACTGATGAGGTCACCACTCAGTCTCCTTTTCTCCAAGCTACAGAGCCCTCAGCTCCCTCAGGCTCTCCTCCTAAGGAAGATGTTCCACTCCTCCTCACCATCTTTGTGGCTCTGTGCTGGACTCTTTCAAGCAGTTCCCTGAGGTCCTTCCTGAGCTGAGTGGCCCAGAACTGGACACAATATTCCAGATATGGCCTCATCAGGGCAGAGTAGAGGGGGAGGAGAACCTCTCTTGATGTACTGACCACAGCCCTTCTAATGCACCCCAGAATGGCCTTGCCCTTCTTGGTCACAAGAGCACATTGCTGGCTCATTGTCGACCTCCCATCCACCAGGACCCCCAGGTCTTTTTCCCCTTCACTGCTCTCCAGCAGGTCAGTCCCCAACCTATACTGATTCCTGGGGTTGTTCTTTCTTTGGTGTAAGACTCTGTACTTGCCCTTGTTGAATTTCATTGAATTTCTCCATGCCCAACTCTCCAGCCTGTCTAAGTCTGGCAGCATAACCCTCCTGTCTCAGCCACTCCACCCAGTTTGGTGCCATCACCAAACTTGCTGACAGTGCTCTCTGTGCCCTCATCCAGGTCATCAATGCCTGCTCTGCTATTTAGGTGGCTGAGGAGACAAAGACTTTATGAAAATGTTGTATCTTCCTTTTCAGAGGTACCCCCAAATATATATATATATATGAATGTCCTTCAGGAATATTTGCTCTAGTCAATCTCTGCATGGTTGCTTTAAATGATTAATTTACAATTTGTTATTCTTGTAGGTACACACAGAGTTTAATGTTAGATTTTCAGATTAAGAGGGAGCCCTGAAGTTTGCAGATGGAATTGCATTTCAGGAGATTGTATTTCACAAAACAGTTCACAGTGAGATAAAGATAGTTCTTAACTGATAAATTGTATTGAGTTTTAAGAACTGTTATGCCACTTCACTATTAGATATTAAACAGTGGTTTGTAGTTTGGGAATTCTTTAATACTTTCCATTTAGACATTCCAAATTATTTTCTAAGCATTATATTTCAGACAATGCTGTCCAAATGCAATAATCAGAGTTTACCTGTTTTACACAGGAAATTCAAACATGAGAAGAGTTGACAAGTTGTGTCAAGTGTGAGTGCAGAGGAGGGCAAGGAAGCTGGGGAAGGGCCTGGAGAATAAATCTGATGAAGAGAGACTGAAGGAGCTGGGGATGGTTAGTTTGGAAAAGAGGAGGCTGAGGGAAGACCTCATTGCTGTCTAGAACTACCTGTAAGGACATTGTGGAGAGGTTGGTGCTGGTCTCTTCTCACAGGTAATTAGTGATAGAACAAGAGGGAAAAGCCTCAGGCTGTGACTGGGTAGGTTTAGACATTAGGAAACATTTTTTCCTGGCAAGAGTGGTCAGGCATTGGAATGTGCTGCCCAGGGAGGTGGTGGAGTCCTCAAGCCTGGATGTGTTTAAAGGTGGTTTGGATGTGGTGCTTGGGGGCTCTGTTTTAGGGGTGAGAGTAGGGTTCTGGGTTGGACTTGGTGATCCTGAGGCTCTTTTCCAACCTGAATGTTTCTGTGATTCTGTAATCACATGAGGTTCATTTGGAAGATCTGGGCTTGGGATCCAATGATGCTCATTGAGCATTCAGACACAGCAAAACAAAAAACTTACCAAAAAATGTCACGAATCTTACTAGACATGAGAGAAAACACTTTCAGATTCTCAACACAGTAACATTACTGAAACAAGAATGTAATATGTAAAAAAATTAATTGAATCCATCATTTAAATGAAATTCAATAGGGACCATTCAGGTTTTTATAGGTGGAGGATGAGATCCTGCCTTTTTCTACCTGTAATTGAAACCCAGCTCAGTTAGTTTAGATTTCTTTGAACTGATTTGGGATTGTAGTAAAAGAGGCCTAGAGATTAGAAAGCATCACTGCCAAAAAGTATTTTGTTCCATCCAGGCTCAAATAAAAGAAATCTTCCAGCTCTTCCATTGTCAGATGAGACAGTACTTGTATTGGGGGAGGTATAAGTAGCAAAATATCTTTGACCCCTACAGACCCCCTGGAAGTATGTACTGCTGCAGCAGCTGTCACCTCTCATAGCCACACTGAGATCACAGAGGAAGAAACTTGCTTTGCAGCTGACCTAATACTCACAGTTTTGCCATCACTGCAGCTTGTCTGACATTTCCTTTTCATAAGGGTGTTTGGGCAGATGAAGGTCTCCAGGAGTGCCAAACTGGTGTTGCAGACAACGGAGTTTTGCAGGCAATGGAGTTTTACAGACATGCAGCACCCCACACTGTCCTCCCAACATATACTTGCATAGTTCCCCTTCTTTAAGGTTCTGCTTCTGATTTCTTTCTTGCTCTCTCTCTTTCTCCTCCCTTTCCCCCACTCTTTTTTCTTCTGTGGTGGAGACTTCATGTAAAGCCGCTACATGAGAATGCAATAGTTTTAGAGACTGTCCCAGAAAGCAAGGTCTGCTTAAAGCATTTCATTTGAAAAAGGAACATGATGACTTTAGTGCAAGTTATTATTTCTGCTTTTAAAAGACTGTGTTCTGCTGTTTTCTCTGTACTAATCAATGTATGTAGCAATCATCACACGGAAGTTCAGCAGCAGGTCTATACTCACATTTATGTAGTTTGAAGGTTTCAAGAAATCGAGCCTCTCATGATTGCTGCCTGTAGAGCTAAGGGCTTCCAGGATTGCCTTCAGTGATCTACAGGTACTTAATCATATAAACTCGATTCGTTTCTTTAAATGGGGAAAGTGAGAAAACCATCCCTATCTCAGTGCCTTGTGGTTCTTCTGCACCACAAACCTGTCAGAGTTAGCAATGACTTTGTTGGTGCCTTCATGTATCAGTCCTTCAAGTGGAGAGTGAGGCTGTGTGCTGAGTGGCTAAGGGGTGACTGGATAAAAGGCTTCATAGTTTTATGCATATGGAAATGTTTGTAAACACAATTGCAAGAACCCTGCTTGAGAATAATGGTATCCTGGGGTGCATGGAGAAAAGCGTGTCCAGCAGGGCTAGGGAGGTTCTTCTCCCTCTCTACTCTGCCCTGCTGAGATCACAGCTGCAATACTGTGTCCAGTTTGGGGCTCCCCAGTTCAAGAGAGACAGAGACCTGCTGGAGAGAATCCAGTGGAGAAGCACAAGGATGCTTAGGGGACTTGAGCACCTCCCTTATGAAGAGAGACTGAGAGCCCTGGGGCTGTTTAGTCTGGAGAAGAGAAGACTGAGAGGGGATCTGATCAATGTCTATCAATAGCTGAGGGGTGGGTGTCAAGTGGAGGGGCCAGGCTCTTTTCAGTGTTGCTCAGTAATAAGCAAAGGAACAGCAGGTACAAGCTGGAACATAGAAGGTTTCACCTCAACAGGAGGAGAAACTTCTTTACAGTGAGGGTGACAGAGCCCTGGAACAGGCTGCCCAGGGGGGTTGTGGAGTCTCCTTCTCTGGAGACTTTCAAACCCCACCTGGATGCATTCCTGTGCAGACTCCCCAGGGTGATCCTGCTTTGGCAGGGGGATTGGACCTGATGATCTCTGGAGGTCCCTTCCAACCTCTAATGTTCTGTGATACTGTGATCTGCCCTTAGAAAAAAAAAAAAAAAAACAGGTTTCTAGCTTGAGTCTTTTAAAGTACAGCTATCAACAGCAAAATATAAATACTTAGTGTTAATTATTCTGACATGATCTTAAGCAGGCATTTCATTCTATTTATAACCTAGAATCTTCACCTCGTAGTCTGACCCTTCCAGGTTTTCCATATGAAATTCTATACTCTATTCAGACTATTCAGATAGAGGTTTATGCTGCTGGAAATTGTAAAGGTTGCTTTATTCCTAATGAAAATCCAGGATCTTTTAGGAAATGCAGTACCAATTTTGGTTACAGAAGGCAGGCATGAATTTCCTCAGATATAGCCTGTCACAATGGGGTGAGTTCAGGATTTGTAGAAGTATTTATGCATTACTTGCTGTATCTAGATTGAGGAGCAGCTGAGTTCCCTGTTGTCTAGTCTGCTGTCCAGATTGGAGACCTGGCAAGACTGCCACGCTGCAACTCCGTTGCCATCCTATACCCTCACATCTCCTTCCTGTGCAATTCCAACTACACAGTAGCATGCCCACAGCTAAAATTTGAAAAGTGCTACTGAATTCACTGGCATAGCAAAAAGGTCAGATGATACTGAAAATCAAGAGAATAGCTATCTATCTATCTATCTATCTATCTATCTATCTATCTATCTATCTATCTATCTATCATCTATCTATCTAATCTATCTATCTAATCTATCTATCTAATCTATCTAATCTATCTAATCTATCTATCTATCTAACCTATCTATCTATCTATCTATCTATCTATCTATCTATCTATCTATCTATCTATCTATCTAATGTATCTAATCTATCTATCTATCTATCTATCTATCTATCTATCTATCATCTATCTATCTAATCTATCTATCTAATCTATCTATCTAATCTATCTAATCTATCTAATCTATCTATCTATCTAACCTATCTATCTATCTATCTATCTATCTATCTATCTATCTAATGTATCTAATCTATCTATCTATCTATCTATCTATCTATCTATCTATCTATCTATCTATCTATCTATCTATCTATCTATCTATCTACCTATCTATCCATCTATCTATCTATCTAATCTATCTATGTACCCAACTATCTATCTGTCTATCTATCTGTCTCCCAAAATGATTCGTAGCTTCTACTCAACACCATTTTTTAGCATGAAAATTTTAGCAGTTAGGTAGGGAAATTCCTTTTGTTTAGGGCCACCAGGATGATCAGAGGGCTGGAGCACCTCTCCTATGAGGACAGACTGAAAGAGTTGGGGCTGTTCAGTCTGGAGAAGAGAAGGCTCTGAGGTAACTTTATTGCAGCCTTCCAGTATCTGAAGGGGGCTACAAGAAAGCTGGGGAGGGACTTTTTAGGACAACAGGGAGTGACAGAACTAGGGGGAATGGAATAGAGATGGAAATGGGGAGATTCAGATTGGATGTGAGGAAGAAGTTCTTCCCCATGAGAGTGGTGAGAGCCTGGAATGAGTTGTGCAGGGAGGTGGTTGAGGCCCCATCCCTGGAGGTGTTTAAGGCCAGGCTGGATGAGGCTCTGGCCAGCCTGCTGTAGTGTGAGGTGTCCCTGGCCATGGCAGGGGGGTTGGAACTGGATGATCCTTGTGGTCCCTTCCAACCCTGACAATTCTATGATTTTATGATTTAACTCTTTAATAAATAGTATTTTAATCAAAGCCTGCACTAAGTGGCAGTGAGGTATTCTCTAAAAAAAATCTGCCAAAATTGAAAGGCAGTGAAGATTCTCAAGCCAACCTGGTGATGCATGTTGATGTTTTGTTTTTAACTGTCCAATAAGATTGCTCAGTTTTAACAGGTCACTCAGACTTTTCCAGGCTCTCTTCGTACTGGTGGGACAGGAAAATGTACCACATAGGCTTTTTAAGTAACTACACAGAGAAAGTCTGGACAGTTTTAGTATATATGACTTGCCAGCTCAAGGAGTGAGACTGACAGTGTGGAAACAGCTTGTCAGAGCTCAGGTCATGGTTAAAAACTGCTAATGTTAATGCTGACAGCCTGTAAAGTCCCTGTTATCCATGATACCTTGAGTCAAGTTATAAAACACTGTAGAGGACTCTAATTTTCTTCCTTTTTTTCACTGTTTTATCCATTTCTGTCATTACTGAAAATATTGAATTTTGTGAATATCCCTTGCTTCAATATGTGTGATTCAAGCTGAAGCCTGTCAGTGGTACTTAACACTACAGCATCCAGCTCCTTTGTGAAGAGGAAGATGTCCTTGCAGAGAGCCAAGAATGGCTATTGCCTGTATCACATCCTGCTGCATGATGCTCCCTGGGCCTCATAAGAATACCCCATGATGCTCCCTGGGTCTCATAAGAATACTCCCTGATTTATCTAAGGTTTGCTACATATAAGGTCATAAAGAGGGCAGGCAGGTGATGAGCTCAGTGGACACTAGAAAATAAACATCATTACTCCAGTTCTGGAAATGTCTATATTTTATAAACATTTTTTTTTTAGCCTTTTGTCCTTGTTTTTCATGTATGGGTAGGCACAAGACCTATGAAGCCTTTTGTCCTTGTTTTTCATTAAGGGTAGGCATAAGACATATCCTTGTGGCATAGAAATAGAGGATAGTGAAGTAATTGCTTACACAGGAGAAGTTAAATCACAGAACCACAGAATGTTAGGGGCTGGAAGGGACCTTGAAAGGTCATCCAATCCAACTCCCCTGCCAGAGCAGGATCCCCTAGACCAGAGCACACAGCAAAAAGCAAATATAAGTTACTGAAGATTCATAAGTAACTTCCTATTTTGACAAAGTTGTAAAACTCTTTTAGTTCAGAGTACTTGGCAGTACATAGATGTTTGAATTTGAAAAGTGGTTGGTTTTTCTATTTCTTTTTGATTTTGTCAGTATGCCTTGCTTCTCTTTTCTTTTTGTTCTCTTTGCCAGTCTGACATGCTCCCTCTCATTCTAGATAGTGCTCATTTGTCACACTGACTCCTAGTGCCTTTCTTTTTAATTCTTTTCTCAGGAAGTCTGTAGACCTTTTCCCAACTCTGAAACTTAAGTAGATTTCATCAGATGCAACACAGCTCTTAGTACATTAACAGCAAAATAAATTGCTAGGAATCTGACATATAATGTAAACAGGAATGAATCTTGTATGAGCCCTGCAGAGTTTGCTCTTTGATGAAAAGTGGATTGTTGTATGTTCTCTCATCATAACTAGATGCAAACTTTGGACAGAAGTCCCAACATTGTGAAGCAGGCTTTTTGTTTAAGTTTCTTTGGGTTTGGGTTTGGGTTGGGTTTGTTTTTTCTTTTGACTGACGAGGCTACTGTAGCATCAGACTTGTTTCCCCATGTAACAAATACCTCCTTTATGGTATAAAAGCCATGTAGCACCAGTGCTTTGCCTGGAGCATGCTAATTCTGTTCTGTTGTAGTGGAGCTTCACTGATTTACAGCAGCTCATGACTTGGCCTACCTTGTGTATCAGTTCTTTCCATAACCAGACAAGGGGCTTTCAGCCTCAGGTGAACAGCACTCCATTTCAATGGGAGCTTTGTCTGAGTAGTCCTAACTGCAGGAGCAGGGACTACAAGAAGGATGGAGAGAGACTGTTTGCAAAGGCCTGCAGGGACAGGACAAGAGGCAATGGCTTCAAACAACAGAAGAGCAGATTTAGATTGGATCTTAGGAACAGGTTCTTTACTCAGAGAATGGTGGAACACTGGAACAGGTTGCCCAGGGAGGTGGTTGAGGCTCCTTCCTGGGAGATCTTCAGGGTGAGGCTGGAGGAGGCCCTGGGCAACCTGATCTAGTTGGGGATGTCCCTGCTGACTGCGGGGAGGTTGGACTGGATGAGCTTTGGAGGCCCCTTGCAGCCTGGACCATTCTATGATTCTATGAATCTCTGATTCTGTGATTCTATGAGTCTAAGATTCTATTTGCCCTGAGGAAATAAAGCCAATGGGATGCATGTAGATGAGGCAGTTGAGGAGTAAGGTGTTGACTCCAAGGTGAAATACCGTGGTGCTAGGAGAACAGAATAGCAGAAAAATTTCCTGCACTCATTTGCTTGGATAGCCATGAAGAATCTTTAAATGAAAACAAAAGTGTCTGGTATAAGATATCATTATTGGGGTAAATGTGTGCCCTTGCATGCACTGCTAGAGAACTTATCACCGTGAGCACAAATAAACGTGTCAAAATTTGCTCTGACAGGAAAAAAGAAACAGACAAAGTAACAGTGTGCATAGGGCCAAATGTTCAAGCAATTTATGTTTCTAATTTGATTCTATAAGACAGAATCTGCTTTCATTTCTAAAGAGAAATGAATTCCTTCCTATGGAAATATGATATCCTTACTATTTTACTTACTGGTATCCTTATATTTTACTTACCTATATCCTTATATTTTACTTACTGATATCCTTTCTATTTTACTTACTGATATCTTTACTATTTTATTTACAGATGTCCTTATATTTTATTTATTGATATCCTTACTATTTTACTTACTGATACCCTTATTATTTTACTTACTGCTTCCTAAGGGAAAAAAATTTGACAAATTGTTTCAGTAAGTTCTATATTTTAAATTTAGATTATTTAGATCACATTTGGCTTGTGGCTATGCTTTTTTTTTTTTTTTTGCCTTTCTTTCTTTTTTCTTTTCCCCTTTTGTTTTGTGGAGTTTTGTGTTTTGTGTGTGTGTGGTGTGGTTGTTTTTTGTTGTTTGTTTGTTTTCTTGTGGGGGTGGGGGTGGTTTATTTGTTTCTTTTTTCCTTCTTCCTTCATTTTCTTCTGTGGAGTCTCAGCTGCAGGTGACATTATTTCCACGGCTGAGTTTCAAAGACCTCACCTGCTCTGTCATCTCTGAATTTGTTACACTTCATGGTATCAACTCTAACGATCTTATTCTCTTGCTCTCTTTCCTCTGCACCTCTACTCACTTCCTGACACTTGACACAATAAAACACTTTTTCATTTAGAAACTGTATTTAACCCCTTTTCACCAACAGCCTAGTTCTCAAAAGAAAAAAAAAAACACAACAAACAGTAAATCAGAGGGACCCTGCAACTCTGAGGATTCACATTTCTGTTCATTGCAAGCAAATATATTTACACACCATCTGTAAAGACTGAGTAGGCATAAACAAGAGAGTTACCTGTGCATACCTCAATTTAAAAATTCATAAATTTAATCTGTATCCCTTTAACTTACTTTTTACCATCACTCTTTTATAATCAGGCTTCATTTCCTGGCAGTTGAGACAATGAAACAGCCACAGTGCTGAAGAGAAACTTAACTCTTTCACGCAGATCCTTTCAACCAAGAAAAAACTTTGTGACCTGGCACATTTGCTTAAATGCTATAGCTTCATTTAGACATAGACTAAATGGTATTTTGAGGGAAAAAATGGATTTTAAGATTTGTCTATAAATTATAAACAGAGAAACACACATTATTCATCATAAATTCTCACAAAGAAGCGAGAACTGTGTTTAAATAATGCAATTATTGTTCCAACATGTAACCAATATTTAGAAGAAGAATATATATATGTAGAAGTTTGATAACAATAACTATGCCACAGAAGTGGCATAAAATAAAATCCTTAGTTAATTTCCTTTTTGCTGAAGACATCATTCTTTTAAAGTAGTTACAAATTCTATGTACTTAGTGAATACTTTAAATGATTAATATTTCGCCTATTCGTTATTCATGGGCTGTTCACTTCAGCTATTTGTGGTTTGTTCTTCATAGAAGAGCAAGAACTCCAAAGTGGGTTCACATAAATATGTATTTTTGAATAGCAAAAGATTATTCAGTAAAGATTCAAGCATGTTGGGGTTTGGGGTTTTTTGTTGTTGTTGTTTTGGGATTTTTCTTTTGAGACAGAGGTTTATGTTCTTGTTGTACCCAATCTATATCATTTTTTATTTCCTGAATTCACTAATTTCTGTCATTCTGACTGAGAAAGGACCATAAATATAGTGGATGAAGTTAAATGCAGACTTAGGAATATGGATACAAAGGGATATGTAAAATGCTGTGTCTTCAGTGAACAGATGGACAAAGAAGTTGTTGTGAATCTGGCTAGGAACTATGGTGAATGATATTTCATTAGCCCATATCAGTTACAGATCTGTTGAACAAAATAAGACTCCAGACATTTCCTGAATTACTCTTTTATATAGGTCAAATCACAGTTGTAAGAGCAAATGTTCACAGACAGCCACTGATCTGGGTGCCCCAGATTTTAAATACCCACTTGGAAGCATTTGGAGATGGTGGACTTGCAGAGTATTTTCTTTTCCTGAGACTCGAGGATATCTCGAAATTGAGCTTCAGAACGCAAAAAGGGCAGGTAGGAACAGCCAGTTTTTAAAAGTCATGTTTCTCCATTCTATACTCCCTCTACTATCACATGGACATTAAATCCTCAGGAAACATGATTCATTCTTATCATGCCAGAGAAAGGCTCAGGAGGCACAACCATAAACAATTGCTCTGCAGCACACCTCTCTGCTACCTTAGACAGTTCACTTGACATGCCCCTGGCACCATTCCTCACCTATACAATCATAGAAGCTAGCTCTGTATTGTGCAAAACAAGTGTGGCAGTATTTCACATCAGTCAATTCCATTTGGAGAAAAAAAAAAACCCAGCCAGATAGAAGAACTATGCATATCTATAATCTAGGGCAATATGGCCTGAATCTTGAGTGCTACTGTGATACAAGTAATTAACATTTTCTTCCTGGAATGAAGGCTGTCAACACATTTTTTAATAGATTCCATGAATTAAGTCATGGTTTCAAACAATTTGGTCTGAAGTTGTGCATTAAAACTGTGGTGAGCCATTAAAATGATGACTTACCAACTGTCAAGAGCAAAATAAGAATTAAGAAGGTGAAGAGGGAGAGTGCTGTGCGACAGCCACCATAGATTTTCCAGCCTGAATGCTCACATGTCTCCTTACACATGGACCTGCTGCAAACCTTCAATGCAGGTACAGAAGTCACACCTGCTTCTGCAGCAAGAAACCCTCATTTTCCTGCCAGCCTTTTCTTGCTGCCTGTATAAAAGACTCAAGTGAAATACCTAGCCTGATGTTGGTGCTAATTGCAGTTTTGTTAATCTCATTGCAAATAAGAGTAATGAAAGAGTATCTCTTTGAGAAAAAAATGATACATTAAACTAAATGATACACCAAAGACTAAAGTCTTTTGGTGATCAAAATTCTTTTGGTGTTGACTTCCTCTTAGATGAACAATTAAACTCCACTTCCAACCACGATCTGAAATATATCACTTTCTGATTTTTTTGATAGAGTTAACTCCCCCCTGCCTGTTTGATGATTCATGAACAGTGATGTAGAAAGCTGTCAGTATTGGAGGGTAAGGAAAAGGAATTCAGTCCCTCACACAGAACAAGGGAATTTATCACTGCTTCTTTTTGGTTGGAGCTTGGTACAGCTTCCTGTGCACACTCCTGTAGCTCCAATGAACAAGCAGATGTTCTCTTGTGTAAAAATCGACAATGCCACACATGGGTGTTGGTGATACCTCTAAAGCAGGAGATGTACTCAGCTATAACTATTAAATGCTACTGAAGGAGAGCCTCTCTTTTCAAAGCTACAGGAAATCAGTCTTTTGAAGTGATTGATCATTTCCTTTAACTCTTTTGGTAACTCCTGCTCATCTTTGCTCCCTTCTCTGCTGATCAGTCAGTGACAGGGCACCACAGCAGCCTTTTAAGATGAGGTATGGAAGACTGAAAGTAATCTGAAAGGCTATTATTTTTGATTGTTGTTGCAGTAAATAGCCTGTCTGAACCAGATACCAGCTTCTGATGTACCACTGGCTTCAAGTACCTTCAACACAGCAAATCTGCTTTTGTTTTGACATTTCGCTGTCAAATTTCCTGAATGCATAAATACAGCTATATTATAGAAATAGGAATGCTACAGGCAGGTCTGCTTCCCAGTCATAGATAGAGATTTCCACGAATAACAAATCCGTTATCACTCCTAGCACTGACACTAGCAATAGCAAAATCTTTTTATCAGCAAAGGAAACAAATGATGCTGATGTGTAGAAAAGGAATACTGCTATTGATCCACTATATGGGCATCCATATAAACAAATATATTCTTCTTACAAACAGATTTTCTCTTCTACATACAATGATTTCTATTTATTTATTTATTTTTAATTTTTGGAGTGAAGCAGGGAATTATTCTCTAGTAAGGGTGAAAGCCACAGACCTCCCTACTTGTTTAAAAAGGGGAAAAAAAAAAAAGTGTGTGTCGAGTTCTAAATAGGGACAAACCAAAATAATTTAAGTCCTGCTTTGCAAAGTCCACTGCACACTTCGTATTTGTGGCATAAGCTTGAGTCCTCTCCTGTTAAAGGGCTTTCTCTTCACAATGAATGCTTATTTGTTGCAAAACTCATGGCATTTTAATGCAAGAGAGTAAAAATAGGTTTGCTGGGATGTGGGCTAGACTCTCCTGCTTCAATGTATGTAGGGATATTGCTGTGGGGTGAAATTTCCCCCAACCCCCCCAGATAATTTGAAGAACTACCCCCCAGAATAAAATCACCAGACCAGCTCAGTTTGGGATGGAAGCAAATGAAGCTCTATTTACAAGCAAACTACAATCTAGAAATATGAAATGCAATGAAAATGTACAAAATATACAATATTTACATATATTTACAATTTATAAACAACACAAGAACCCTGGACAAAACCAGGGGGTTACCAACAGCTTCCCCCTCTCTGCCTCATTCTTCCCTGTACAAGGGAAAAGAGAAGAGCAGAGAGTGGCTTGTTAGTTACTTAGCCACAACAAGAACTCAGCTCAGGTCAGTAACAGCCAAGGAAAAGCCACCAGCTTGTATCAGCCAAAGCAAAGAGCTGAGAAAAGAGAGCAAGTTAGTTTATACAACTAACTTTCTGTTAGTTATCAGCCCAATGGACTTTTTAGACCTTCTCATTATTTTCCCTTTACATCCAATGGTAATTTATTTACATTCTACCACTTTCTACTCAGGATCTGTGGAACATTTCCTAGGCATCAGCCTAAACCTGCCACAGATACATACTCATAGTAGAACAACTAATAGGTGGTTAAGTACTCCCAGGTTGTTCCACATTACTTTGTTGGGTACTGGGTTAATTCTTTGTTTACCTGAGTTCCCTATGCTGTTCTAAGAATGCTGTAACCCATCCAAATAGTCACCTTGTTAAATGCTAGAGCTGAGGCAGGATCCTTCCAGCCAAGGGTTTGCACCTAGCCATATTATGTTTGTGTGTACAATGCTCATGCCTGGAATTGTTTCATGGTGCCACACATACATCCTATACCAGGTCACTCTCCTGAAAGCAGAATTGTTCCAGCTGAGCTATAATATGCCAAATGAAACATCTAGTGCACATGCTTACCAAATGCTTATTTATTGCTCCAATTTACATAAAATCACTTCTCCTTTGGTCTTATCACAGTAATTAGAAGAAAACCAATTTCACATCACAACAGAAAAATACTTCTTTTCTACTTCTAGCTGTAGTATCTTCTTTCTATTCCTAAATCTTTCAAGGACATTATTTTTATTTCACAGCCACTTGGGGTGTAAAGACATTCTTTATTCCTCTGCAGATAACAGATTGAAATCAAATCAAGAGGAGATAATTTCTCACACGATGTATATTTAAATTGTGAAACTCCTTGGCAGAGAACATTGTGAATGTTCAAATATTATATGAATTCAAAAGGCAGCTGGACCAATGGATGAAATGAAACTCCATTGAAAATTTGTGGCATGAAGACATTCCTGAGCTAGGAGGGGAGGTAGTGCTGCAGTTTTGTTTAATGTTTTCATGTTCTTTCCAGAATATATGCACCTGGACTTGTTAGAAACAGGGCGTTTGCTCTGATGCAGATGTCCTTATGCTCCTACCTGTGCAAGTGTCCAGTAAAGGTTTCATGAGGCAAGGTTGCAAAGCATAATTTGGATCTTCAGGGGGGGCTAGGGGAAAGAAAAATACTTTATTGTTACTGCCATAGAATAATAGAATCATAGAATTGTCAGGGTTGGAAGGGACCTCAAGGATCATCTAGTTCCAACCCCCCCTGCCATGGGCAGGGACACCTCACACTACATCAGGCTGGCCAGAGCCTCATCCAGCCTGGCCTTAAACACCTCCAGGGATGGGGCCTCAACCACCTCCCTGGGCAACCTGTTCCAGTCTCTCACCACCCTCATGCTGAAGAGAATCTACCCATTTCTAGTTTTGCTCCATTCCCCCTAGTCCTATCACTACCTGACACCCTGGAAAGTCCCTCCCCAACTTCCTTGTAGCCCTCTTCAGACACTGGAATTCCGCAATAAGGTCTCCTTGGAGCCTTCTCTTCTCCAGACTGAACAGCCCCAACTCTCTCAGTCTATCATCATAGAAGAGGAGCTCCAGCCCTCTCATCATCCTCGTAACCCTTCTCTGGACACCTTCCTGCATGTCCAGATCCTTCTTGTAACATGGGCTCCAGAACTGGATGCAGTGCTCCAGGTGGGGTCTCACCAGAGTGGAGCAGAGGGGGAGAATCACCTCGCTCGACCTGCTGGCTATCCTTCTCTTGATGCAGCCCAGGATCTGTTTGGCTTTCTGGGTTGCAAGTGCTCACTGCTGGCTCATGTTGAGCTTCTCATCCACCAGCACCCCCAAGCCCTTTTCTTCAGGGCTGCTCTCAAGCCAGTCCCTGTGCAGCCTATATCAGTACTTGGGAATGTCCCGACTCAATTGCTGGACCCTGCACTTGGTCTTGTTGAATTTCATGAGGTTGGCTTGTGCCGAGCTCTGCAGCCTGTCAAGGTCCCTCTGTATGACATCCCTTCCATCACAGTAGAAATTCGATTTCTTAAACAAAATAAAATAAAATAAAATAAGGATCTTATACAGATCCTATATTTAGAACTTTTCCAGAACCTCTACATGAATAGTAACCTAATGCTAATTAATTAAGCCTTGTAATACCATGGATCATCACCTTCAGGTATTTGTGAATTACAAGGGATGGAAGTTAAAAAAAAGAAATAATCTGTGTTACATGAGTGGTTACAGCATAATTATGTAATGTTAACTACAAAACCACTTTCATAAGTACCTATGTGTGGACCTACATCTGCCGCTGTGCTCTGCTTTATGATGTAGAATGATGCAGTACCTTCCTCAGAACTGTGCTCACTGTCACTAAGAATGTGCTGATTTATCTCTCTGCACCAAGCTAAGCACAAAAATGACTACTGAGAAGAAGCAAAATATTTTGTAAAGAGGCTTCCATGTGCTTCTTTATGTTGAGGGGAACTCATATGCAGATTTCTGTTTCCACCACTCCAAAAGCAACTCAGCAGAGGTCTAGAAAACTGTCTTTTGGCATCCTGAAGGTCTGCCTGTGCCCACCAGCAACTAAGTCAGCTTTTGCTGGGTGAGTTTGGAAGCAACACACCAGGCAGCACATTTACTTGAAGAAAATATGTAGGAGGAAGAACAATGTGTTTTCAGTGCTCTTGTAAACCCTTAGTGCCTTGAGGTCCAGGTCATCACCATCTGTATATAGATTTGCTGGTGGCAATAGGTTCATATCCGTTCAGGGAGATTGACATTCACTGGTGTTCTCCCCATGCTACTTAGCAGCTCTGTGAAAATGGTGTTAACACAGAAGAAGTAAAAAGAATCATGGGAACCATCTGTCTTGACCCTAAGCCACAAATAGCTGCATTATTTTCTGAACAGAAGTAATGTACTCTGAAAGAGTACAATGCACAGAAACTCCCAAGGTCCACAGAGCAGCAGGGAGCAGGGAGCATGTCTGTAGAGCAGGGCAGCTTGAGGTGCTCAGCTGCAATGCACAGGACCTATTAAAAAGTATTGCTGTGCTGCAGCTGAAATTATGAGCAGTAACACTGCGTAAGTGAAATAATACAGCACAGTGAACCTGCAGAACCTACTGAGGTGTCGTTAGAAGGCATGATGACCAGTCTCTGATTTTTATACTAATGCAGCCAATTCTGTGATGTGTTTTCTAACATTTGGTTTGTATTGCTCATTGACAGGATCTCCTCTCAAAGAGACATGAGAGAAGACTAACTCCTTTGTGTTGCTGGGAAATAAACATGTGAACTCATCTGTGACCTACAGTAGTTAGCGCATTCCTCAATGACATATAAGCAGTACTCTTGTGGTCAAGAAGGCCAATGCCATTCTGGGGTGGATTAGAAGGGCTGTGGTTAGTAAATCAAGAGAGGTTCTCCTCCCCTTCTACTCTGCCCTGGTGAGGCTACATCTGGAATATTGTGTCCAGTTCTGGGCCCCTCAGTTCAGGAAGGACCTCAGGGATTGCTTGAAAGAGTCCAGTTCAGAGCTACAAAAATGATCAGAGGAGTGGAACATCTTCCTTATGAGGAAAGCCTGAGGGAGCTGAGGGATCTGAAGCTTGGAGAGGAGAAGCCTGAGGAGTGACCTCATTCATATTGATAAAGATGTGCAGGGTGAGTGCCCAGAGGCTGGAGCCAGGCTCTGCTGGGTGATGCCCAATGACAACACAAGGGGCAATGGGTGGAAGTTGAGGCATTAGAAAGTTCTATGGAAACAGGAGGAAGAATTGTTTCACTGTGAGGGTGACAGAACACTGGAACAGGCTGCCCAGGGGGATAGTGGAGTCTCCCTCTCTGGAGATATTCAAGACCCATCTGGATGTGTTCCTGTGTGATCTGGTCTAGGCGATCGTGCTCTGGCAGGGGGGTTGGACTGGATGAGCTTTTGAGTTCACTTCCAGCTCCTAACATTCTATGATTCTGTGCAGCAGTCACCTCAGTTGATCCACTGTCTGCACATCTTTCCCAGTGAAATAAGCACTGTTTTCTTAAACCATAGGAAGTTCTACTCAAGACATTATACTTTGTTGTAGGTTAGCAAGATACTATCACCTGTAAACTTTAGCATGTGTGTGTATATATATATATATATATACACACACACACACATACACACTCTATGGAAGATGTGTGTGTACACATGTACTCTATGTGTATGCCAGTTGTAACCATCTATATAAATGAGTGTGTTGACAATGAATTACTTGGGTAAACTTGATTTTTTTTTTTTTTTAGGGAGAATTGACAGCTTCTTGACTTGTTACTACATCAACTACTAATTAGTACCTGAGTGCAGTTCAAGGTGTTGGCATTCATTACAAAGCTTTCTGCGGTGGTTTGGATCCTTATCTGCCTCAAAGGCAGAGGCTTCAGGCAAGGAAAGTTTTTCAGTTTATACAAAGCAGATGAGAGCACAGAAAGGAAAGGTGGGCTGCAAGGTCAGGAACTGGAGTTACAGACAGCACAACACCTAGATTTGACTCCACTAATGCAAGGAAGCACAACTAGCTATCAGGAACTCAAGGCAAGATTAGTAGCTAGAATAGAAATAGGGAAACTGGAGCTGGGAAGTTCAGGAAATTGCTGATCTGCTGTTGAGAAAAGCACATAATGCAATACCTATTATTTCACTATAATACATTGTGGATTACCTTGAAGTGCCTGATCTGCACTGGTTGGACCACAGCTTGAGTCCTGTGTCCAGTTCTGGGCCCCTCAATTCAAGAAAGTTGTTGAGTTGCTTGAATGTGTCCAGAGAAGGGCAACAAAGCTGGGGAGGAGTCTGGAGCACAGCCCTGTGAGGAGAGGCTGAGGGATCTGGGGGTGTTTAGCCTGGAGAAGAGGAGGCTCAAGGGAGACCTCATTGATGTCTACAACTACCTGAAGGGAGGTTGTAGCCAGGTGGGGGTTGGTCTCTTCTCCCAGGCAATCAGCAACAGGACAAGAGGACACAGTCTCAAGCTGTGCAGGGGGAAGTTTAGGCTTGATCTTAGAAAAAAGTTCTCCCCAGAAAGAGAGATTGGCCATTGGAATGTGCTGCCCAAGGAGGTGGTGGAGTCAACGTCCCTGGAGGTGTTTTAAGAAAAGCCTGGATGAGGCACTTAGTGCCATGGTCCGGTTGGGATGGTATTGGGTGATTGGTTGGAGCTGATGATGATATTGGAGATTTCTTCCAACCTGTCTGATTCTGTGCTTCTGTGCTTCTGTGATTCGGTGATTCTGTGACTGTGCTTCTGTGATTCTGTGAGTGACTGGTTTCCAAATACATTAGATGATTGTTGAAGAACCCTGCCTCAGACACCAAAATGTTTTGGGCTGTACTCTAGCAATTTCACTGCTTCAGTGTTTGAAGGCTTTTTGACTGCATATTTCCTAGGTCTTCATGACTGCTACCATCCTGCCCCACTGTAAGATACTTGACGTGTTGACTTCCCATAAAAATAGTGTTTTTCACACTTTATACTGTTCTGCTCTTCCCTTTAAGAGAGATGAATTGAGTTTCTCAGCTCTTGCAAGAGTGCAAATTTGTGTAATCCAGCATATCAATAACTTCATAATTTAATAAAGTCAGTCTCGTGTGCCACTGACTAAGAGACTAGAAGAAAGTGGACTATTGGGAACCTTACTTCTTTCCAAGAATATCTCAACATCTGAGCAACCTGATCTAGTGTAAGGTGTCCCTGTCCATAGCAGGGGGGTTGGAACTGGATATCCTTGAGGTCCCTTCCAACCCTGACAATTCTGTGATTCTGTGATAATGACCATCCCTTGATTCTGAAAAAACATAATAAAATACAGTTGTAGGTGTGGTAAGAAAGACTCTTGGCAAATATTGCCAAAGTAGCTGTGATAAGTTGAGAGAATGAGAAATGCAATGCTTAGGAATGGTGGAAAAGCTGATCTAGGGAAATTAATCTCTGCATTTTTTCCTTAATATTATTAATTAATTTGGATTACAATTTGAAGGAGAAGATAAATACATGGAAGACAATGGGAAAAATATATGAGAGTATTATCTTTCATGCTAGATAAGAATATGTAGGGTTTAGTGGATAAGAGACTTCTAACAAGATGCAGCATAATATATTTCTCCCGGAATTTTCCAACTAATTCCACATATGAACACTTAAAGTAATTCAGTTTTGGTAGCACACAATGAGATTTAAAACCCTTTATTTTATTTAAATCAGTCAACAAAATAAAGTTTGTTTCAGAAAAAAAAAAAGAGATTAAGCTTATATTTTGGAAGCAAAACTCAGCTTATTTTTCCTGACTTACTACTTAACTTATGATTAATGAATTAAATCCACCTGGGCAGAGATAAGGAAGACTTGTGCCATTCACACATCAAATATTTGGCTGTGTGGTCTTTACCAAAATTAAATGTAGCAACAATAAATTGATTACCTCACAGTAAAAGACTAGATGAGGGGAAATATTTTATTCTAGAGTATACAGCTGAGGTAGAAGGAAAAACATATTGGACTCATGCAGTGTCCTGCATCTGGGAAGGGAGAATAAACTGCAGCAGTACAGGTTGGGAGGTGGTCTGCTAGAGGGCAGCCCTGTGGAGAAGGACCTGGGAGTGCTGGTGGATTAGAAGCTATCCATGGGACAGCAATGTGCCCTGGTGGCCAAGAAGGCCAAGGGGGTCCTGGGGTGCATTCAAAGGAGTGTGTCCAGCAGATCCAGGGAGGTTCTCCTCCCCTTTTACTCTGCCCTGCCTCCTACCTCACCTGGAATATTGCATCCAGTTTTGGGCTCCCCAGTTCAAGAAGGACAGGGATCTGCTGGAGAGAGCCCAACAGAGGGCTACAAGGATGCTGAAGGGACTGGAACACTGCCCCATGAGGAGATACTGAGAGCCCTGGGGCTGTTTAGGCTGGAGAGGAGAAGACTGAGAGGGGATTTAATCAATGTTTCTAAATATCTGAGGGCTGGGGGTCAAGAGGGAGGGGACAGGCTCTGCTCAGTTGGGATAGGACAAGGGACAATGGATAGAAACTGCAGCACAGGAGGTTGCACCTCAACATGAGGAGGAACTTCATTGTGAGGGTCAAAGAGCACTGGAACGGGATGCCCAGAAAGGTTTTGGAGTCTTCTTCTCTGGAGACTTTCAAGCCCCATCTGGATGCATTCCTGTGTGACCTGTGCTGGATTCTATGGTCCTGCTCTGGTGGGGGGTTGGATTCGATGATCTCCGGAGGTGCCTTCCAACCCTTAGCATCCTGTGAGCCTGTGAATCTAGATATTTGGAGATGGCAGTAGCCTTATGTCTTCCTCTGCTTTTGAATCAAAAGAGCTAGAAAAGCCTTGCCTGAACAGCCTAGTTTGTCTCCATCTTTCAGCTTGCTCTTGACTTTCAGGAAAGAAAAGATTTCTTTAAACACTTTAATCACAAATCAAAAGCAACTGACTCCTCTCATTTCTATCCATCTTTTTACTTCTATGGGATTGATCAGCCTACTACTAGAAAAGCCTTTCTTTTAGGATTTTGTCAGCCATTGCAAGTATTTGATTTGCAGAAAAGCTGTATTACATTTTATCTAGTAGGCTGGCAGATTTCTTTCTTTGGCAGGGTTGTGTTTTTTTCCTGACTTGCTCATTTGCAGGAGTTCAGCCTGTCCAGAACTGATGGCAACTTCATCCATGTCAATGCATTGCACCACAGAAAACTCTCTACAGAAGGTTTAAAAAAGAGTGGGATGGTGTCACAGCTGGAGTGGTGGACAGTAAAAGAGGTTTTGCATGGAGCACTGTGGAGGTGTCCATGTGCCACACTTTCCTCACTGTGGGAATATATAGCTGATGGCTGCTTCTTTTCCCTTGTAGGGGTAGAAAAGTGTTGACATCTATTTTTGAGCTTGGCATAACTTTTCATAGGAGTGTTTCATGGAACTGTCAGTGGAAATCTCCTCTTTGCTGCTCTTCAGCATCTTTTTCTCTTCCATTTCCACTTACATATATATATATATATATATATATATATTTACCAAAGCAATATCAATAGAAAGTGCATTTCTAAATTTTGGTGGTGGTTCTAGGTGCTCTGCAGATAAGTGCAGGAAATTAATCAAAAGCAGTGAAGGATAAATGAGACTGGTTATAGAGGATTTCTATCTATTTTTATTTTTTTTTTTTTTTTAGGTAGTGAGGTTTAGCCACTAAGTATTAAGATTTTAATCTATGTGTGAAACTAAGAGACTAATGTTAATCCCAGATGTAATGTCTGACCTATGCATTTCCTTTTAAACAACAACAAAAAACCAAAAGCAAAACACAAACAGGACTGCTTCATCTTGAAGTCAGAAATATTCTGATTTTAATTAATTCATTATTCTGTGAATGACTAATGATGGAAATGTAGGTTATGCAAGCATATATACCATGCTATGTTACATATGTAAAGTTTTCACTGAGGAAAGGAATAGGGGAACTTCATCTTCTCTTCTGCATACCTGCTGCTTTCCTTTTTACACACTGCAGAAACAGAATGCACAATGCCTGGGCATACTCACAAAAAATGGGCTCTGAATTTCTGGTCTTATATCTTGATTTCTGTGCTTGCTTCCCTACTGTGATGTAAGATCACCCCACAGCCAGCCCACGGATGCCAAGCTGCCTGGTTGCCCACCTACCCTTGTTCTCAGGTGTCCTTCCCTTCAGTTTCAGCTGGTCCTGAAGGATATTTTTCGAGCCATGTAGCTGAGGTGCAGTGGGGAAGAACCATCCTCATCCTTTTCCTGGCCAGCCCCTTGCCTAAGATTGCCACCACTTGCCCCATGGAGTGATGTGGGCTGCTCCATGGCCCACTACTCCTGAAAGCATGAAGTACCACACAGAAATGCCTACACTCAAAATTTATTTGGCTGTTGTGCCATTTCACAGAATCACAGAATTAGGAAATTAGGAAAAGAGCTTCAAGATCATCTAGTGCCACCCTATGTGCTGGGCAGGATGACCTCCACCCAACCCTGCCAGAAATCTCTCCTGAGAGCTATGGGGACAATCTATGAGTGTGACTGACCACAGCCACAACCAAGAGAGGACTTTCTTGCAGACAGACCTGCACAGCTGTGGGAGTTTCATTCCTCTTTCCTTCTGCCCCAAGGAGTGGTGGGCTTTCCTCACTCTCCTCACCCTTTCCCCATGTTGCCAGGTGACCCTATTCTGCCTGGCAACACCTTCCCTGGCACATGTTCTGCCACCAGCCAGTGGCAGATATGTGGTTAGCAGCATCACATCTTTCCCTGGGCTGGCAGGGCACCTGGGCTTGGCACTCCATCTTTCCCAAAACTCAACAGAGACATACTGAGGTGCAGCACTTCTAAACTGGTAAGAGGCTGGCCTGCCACCTGCATCCAGAACCAGGGATGTGCTGAGAGAGGAGTGCAGTTGTTCATAGTTGAGGTAAAATGCCACATGGTCATCACCTTGTCCCATATCACCCAACCCACTTCCCTATTCCTCCCACTTGTGCAGCTCCCAGTTGCTGTGCTGACACAATTTCCCACAAATGGCAGCTTCATTTCCTCACTTGGTGCTCTTGCAAGGTGCTTTGCTTCCAAATTCACTTTCTTTTTTTATTTTTTTTTTCTCCACAGGAGAGCTCCATCTCTCAGCCCTTCTGAGGTCTCTCACAGGCTCTACTTTTCTAAGGACAATTTACAAAGCTTTTTTCAGATAAGGACTGATGGAGGTGACTGTGGGATATGTTGGTTGCTCCATCTCCAGTGGGAAAGGCCATCATATTCCATCAGGGGTTCAGGCAGGCTAAGCCTGTGAGGCAAGTACTTGTTATGCTGTTTTATTGTATGCTGCCAAATACAGGCATAGACAGCTCTTTGGAAACAGGAGAAGGCTAATAGCCTAGGGGTCTGGATTCATGTCCTTTCCCTCCTTCCCACATTTCCCTGATAATCAAAAAAGCTGGTAGATAATGGTGAGAGACAGACAGAATTCCTTACAGCAAACAGCCTGAGGGATCACAAGTGGGGCACAACTCAAGGGCTACCTGAGATTTCTCAAGGGTGCTAGAAAGGCTTCTGGAATAATCAGCATGTCTGAAACAACTCATGCCTAGGTCAAGCAGCATAGATACAGACAGTCTTTTCACCTTGGGGCACTGCCACTTTGCTTATGCCTAAGGATGAGCATGGCTCTCAAGAGAAAGCTGACAGAGCAGTGTAGACAGGTCTCATAAAAACACTCAATGAATGTAATGCTGACTGCTCTGTATTAAGTGCATTGGACTCATCCTTACAGATTCACTTTCTCATGACTTCAGTGATCAACTTGCAAAAATGAGCATGAGCTATTTATTAAATGCATTGGACTCATCCTTACAGATTCACTTTCTCATGACTTCAGTGATCAACTTGCAAAAATGAGTATGAGTATGAGCTCTTTATTAAGTGCGTTGGACTCATCCTTACAGATTCACTTTCTCATGACTTCAGTGATCAAGGACAAACTTGCAAAAGTGAGTGTGAGTAAACAGCATCCAAACAGATGTGGGACAGTCCTTTAGAAAGTGCAAATGATGCTTCCCAGGTGTTCTGTCAAGGCTGTAGCTTTTTGTCAAGCCACAGTACTGCTGAAGTAGTATCAATGTCCCTTCCTCCCATCTTATTGCTATCATAGGATCAGAGAATTGTCAGGGTTGGAAAGGACCTCAAGGATCATCCAGTTCCAACCCCCCTGCCATGGGCAGGGACACCTCACACTACATCAGGTTGCTCACAGCCACATCCAGCCTGGCCTTATAATCCTCCAGGGATGAGGCTTCTACCACCCACCTGGGCAACCTGTTCCAGTGTCTCAAGACATGTCAGAAGGTCACGCACAAAACTTAGCAGCAATTCCCAAGTATTCTTTTCTTTTTCTATAGATTAATTTGATTAATTTTTTTCTTTAATTCACTACAAATCAAAACTACTCACAGAATATTTATGCAGCAATGAATTAAGAAGGTATGTTCAGTAGTTCCTACTGGTTCATGCATGATGGGATCCATTTGTTTCATGCTCTAAAAATTCCATATTAATAACTAAAAACTGTTTCCATTTTTAGATTTTTTTTTTTTAGTTACATAACAGACATTTTCTCTCTTTAAGTATTGGTTGAAATCTACCTTGCTGTACAAATGCCAATCAAAGGCCCTTTCTTTAAAGAAGCAAAATAACTGCAGCTGGAAAACTGTTTCATCAGAAGTAACGAAGGGAACATGTTCAGGTAAAGGCAGGAATGTGAAGCTGAAGGTGTAAGAGGAGAAATAAAATATGGCTCTCCACCACTCTGGTCAATGTAGAAGTAATCTTTTAAAAGACAAGGTTAAGTTTAATTCAGTATAGATAATGAGGGTTTTACTTCTCAGTAAACCTAGAAGACTGAGCTTGAAGGAAGCCTGGAACAAGCAGTGGTTTG
Organism: Indicator indicator; assembly: GCF_027791375.1. Lineage (NCBI taxonomy): Eukaryota > Metazoa > Chordata > Aves > Piciformes > Indicatoridae > Indicator > Indicator indicator. The sequence goes on from NC_072020.1 coordinate 30,977,393, forward strand.
TTGCTATGTTTTTTTGTTTGTTTTCTTGTTTGTTTGTTTCTTTTGTTTTGTTTTCTTTTTTTTTTTTTTTTTTTTTCTTTTTTTCATGGATTGCATTTCTGGAAAGATCACACACGGGCTCACAGGAAGTTAGGGGTTGGAAGGGACCTCTGGAGATCACTGAGTCCAACCTCCCTGCCAGAGCAGGAACATAGAATCCAGAACAGGTTGCACACAGGAATGCATCCAGATGGGGCTTGAAAGTCTTCAGAGAGGAAGACTCCACAACCTCTCTGGGGAGCCTGTTCCAGTGCTCTGGGACCCTCACAGTGAAGAAGTTCCTCCTCATGTTGAGGTGCAACCTCCTCTGCTGCAGTTTCTACCCCCTGCCCTTTGTCCTATCCCAGGGTGCAAGTAAGCAGAGCCTGTCCCCTCCCTCTTGATCTCCAGCCCTCAGATATTTACAAACATTTATTAAATCCCCTCTCAGTCTTCTCTTCTCCAGACTGAACAGCCCCAGGGCTCTCAGCCTCTTCTCACCAAGCAGTGCTCCAATCCCTTCATCATCCTCATAGCCCTCCTTTGGAGTCTCTCCATTAGATCCCTGTCCCTCTGAACAGGCTGGAAATAAATAACAAGCACAGATGTAAAGTGAACAATAAAGAAAACAAGGGGGTGGTGGTGGTGGAAAGTTTATTTCTAGGAGGATTTGGATTAACTTTACTGCATTTTCCCATTATGTGTAAATGATGTATTCTTCTGCTCTATTTTATCCCCACTGGGGAGAAATAAACCCCAGACCACTTCTGCCAACCACAAGTGTCCAAACCCACAAATTGGGCTAAAAAATGGCATGTTTTTTAAAAGCAATATATCTGATAGTGTATAAGTACATTTATATATTCCTTTCTTCCAGTTTTTATCATTCCCAAGCTTTTTTAGTTGTTGTTGTTTTGGGGTTTTCTTTTCTTCTTCACAAAATAAGAATGCTAAATATTGTGAAACTTACAATGAAATCACAAATATTGGCCATGTCATGTCTCTCCCCGGCCGAAGTTAATAAAATGCAGAAGAGTATTAATATAAAATCAGCTCCCAGGACAACAACAAACCTTTGGTTTTGATCCTGCATTACCACACGAGGTAAATGGTGAGTGGCTACAGAGGAAGGTGCACAACAGAGTACAAACTAAACACAAACTCATTTCATTTGAGGTAAAAAAAGAAAACAAGCCCTAAACTGGTCTACATGTAGTGAGCCTTGAACAATGAATATGGCTTAAGGATGAGTGCAAAAAACCACTGCAGGGCAAATGGAAAAATACTTTCAGAATCTTATTAATTTATTTCCACTCCACCCCCAACTCCAGATAAAAGGACTGATAGGTATATTTGGTTTTGTTTTTTTTTTTCTGGACATTCAAGTTGGTCCCCGGATACCTGTGAAATATCTGTGATATAAAATCAGTAGCAAAACTTTCAGCTGTAATCATAAGAATATTAAAAAAAATTAAATTACAATTTTAGGCTAGAAGTGGTCTAAAAACTGAAGTAAAACCCCAAAGTCTATTCCCTTTCTCAGCAAAATTATGTAGTTATACTACATACTATAGGCTCTGGCCAGCCTGACCTAGTGTGAGGTGTCCCTGCCCATGGCAGGGGGGTTAGAACTGGATGATCCTTGTGGTCCCTTCCAACCCTGCCTATGATTCTATAGCACGTTCACAAAAGCCAAATCTGAGCAGCTCTGGGTCAGTGCAGAGGTTGCTGCAGGCTTCCCCAAGCCTGTGTTTGCTTGTGGAGAACGACTTTTACTTCTCAGTAA